>NC_063338.1:20479398-20571416 GCF_021869965.1 Rhincodon typus
CCTGAAGAAGTTACCCTCCTCCCTCCGGAAAAACCTCAGTGGATCTCTGTCCCACTGCAACTCTCTAGTACCTGTCTGTCTCCTCTCCACCTATCTTCTCCTCTATCCATCTTCTATCCGCCTCCCCCTCTCTATTTCAGAACTCCCTTCCCCTCCCCCATTTCTGAAGAAGGGTCAAGGCCCAAAACGTCAGCCTTCCTGCTCTTCTGATGCTGCTTGGCCTGCTGTGTTCATCCAGCTCTACACCTTGTTATCCAGATTCTCCAGCATCTGCAGTTCCTACTATCTCTGGTATAAAAATCTCATTGTTGTATTCAATGGCTCCTCCTCTATTAGGTCTCTTATAATTTGGATACCCCAAATTGTTAAGCACTTGGGTGAAAAGGGATAAATTGGCTCACCTTTACTCATCCATTTCCATGGTTAATCAGAACAAAATTAATTTGAAAAGGATTTTTCCCTTGTGGATGGCTTTCTCTCAGGCATAAATGGACTAAATTTTAAAAGAACAGAAACAGAAGTTGCTGGAAAAGCTCAGCAGGTCTGGCAGCATCTGTGAAGAAAAAAATCAGAGTTAACATTTCGGGTCCAGTGACCCTTCCTGTTCTGAGGAAGGGTCACTGGACCTGAAACGTTAACTCTGATCTTTTCTTCACGGATGCTGCCAGACCTGCTGCGTTTTTCCAGGAACTTATGTTTTTGTTCCTGATTTACAGCATCCGTGGTTCTTTCAGTTTAAGTTTTAAAAGAAATTAATTTAACCAGGCCTTCTTGAGTATATTTTTTTAAAAAAAGAGTATGTTTACGAGTTACAAACTGCAAAAACATTTAATGAAATAGCACACATACTGTATTAAGAATAAGAAGTCAGTCCAAAGAATGAAGTTAAACGATTCCCAGATCAGTCTGTCTAGGTGATTTGTGAAAAGTAGATAATGGAACGTTGATAGTTGAACAGTCAATTTTGGGATTCTTGGCTCTTATAGGTTAATTGAGAGTATTTTGTCCTGTTTTCTTTGATGGCAATTAGTTGGCAGCCCTCAGAGCATGAAGAGCCTCCTTGTCTTGTTTCCTTCTGATTGGCTTGCTGGTTAGTTGGCTTCAAGCATTCAGAGTGAGATAACTATTTTACCTGCAATGCAGGGATGACTAGCGGGTGATTCTTTGACTGTGACCTTCATAACACACTAGTGCCCAAACGCAGGCTATTATATCTTCTTTCACAAGCAGACGCCATCAGTGTAATGTTTGGTTCAAAACCTTTTTTAGGCATATTTCTGGGAGGGCAAAAGACAAAAATGTGCATGAGTCTTTCTGCTGAGAGGAGAGAAATAGTCATTCCTTTTGTGATCTCTTCATGTTATGTCTCTCACTCTATTTGAAGTTTCTCCGAAATTCTACAGGGGTAGCATTGCATGGGTCTCACACAAGACTTTGCACTGAAATAGAAATTTCCAAAGTAATGCCCATAAAGTCTGCAACCATCCAGAGACCAGGTTCGTGTACTCCAATCTTGAATAACATGAAAGATGCCTGACCTCAATCTTTGTAAATTGGTTGATTGATTTATTTTTGTCATATATACTGAACTACAGTGAAAAGATTCATTTATGAGCGGTACAGGCAGATCACAGTATGCAAAGGATGTACAGATCAAGAAGATTTAGACAGACTTAGATAGAGGAGCTACTTGAGAAGTAACAAGCACAGGTAGCTTAACCAAAGTATTTAGGTACAGCCAGAGCCCAAATTAAGATAAGGTTCAGTCTTCCCAATTCTTGTACCACACTGCGCACCAGAAAATGTGCCTGAATTGATATCTAGCTCCATTTTGTCTGATTAGCCCAATGACTGAATTGGGCATGTCTCTGGTCTGGATAATCACATCTCATACCTCAGGGTAGGCTATCTCCAGGTTTAGCTGTTCTTCCCAGCAGAGCTGATTTCAGACATGTGGGTTGTCTTCATTAATAGGTGCATGTTAATTAATAGGTTAACAGTATTAATAGGTGATATGGGCTCTTCGCTAGCAGAGCCACTTTTTTAACTGGTTGCTGAAGATGGTCAGATATAGCCTTGATGAAAGTAGCATCCACAGAGTAAGGCATTCCAATCATTAATATGCACACCTTACTAGAAGGATTTGAATCTGCTAATGATTTATCCATTTGTTTCAATGTAGTAAGTTTCAATGTGTGGCTCTCAGAAAAGTCCATTAAGAGATCAATCCACTCTTTGCCCCGGTGGTATAAGTCTATCTAGCAGACAGACAGAAAGCCAGATCTTTGTGAATTAACCCGTAAAGTGCCAAAACCCGTGTTCAGGTCAGAAAAGTATTGGCGTGGATTTCGCAGTCAGCAGAGGAATGAAATATTCAGTGTTGGCCCCACTGCCAATAATGATCTAGTCAGATTTGTGGATGTGAATTTCATCTGCCTCGTTCGCAATTTCATTCAGCCACCAATTAATGGGGGAAATCACCAAGCATCCAGCAAGTGATGTCAGTCACCAAATACAGTAAGCGATTGATCATTTTGGAGAGTTTTCATGGAAAGAAAACCAGAAAGTAAAGGAAGAGAAAAATGGAAATGATAGGAAGATTCATTTACAAAAAAAAAATTGAGCTTCGACCATGTTTTTCACTTGCTTTTTTTTTTCAGATTTGCAGTGTTGTCAGAAGTTAAAGACTTTCTTGCATAGCTTATACCTGTGAAATAATTGAAAGATCACCACTCAGCCATTCCATAGATATCTCAGTCAGGCCACAGGACTGATGCCCAGCACTTCCAAGGTAGATTTGCACTTTATGATGACATCTAACCTGAAAGCAGTACCAACAGGAAAGAATTTAAGAGCAGAAACCTTTTGTCTTGCAAATACAAGGGACAGCTACAAGCAGAGGAAGGTAAGTAAAGATGATCAGCACAGAAATCCAACTCAGATTGAGACAGAAAGAGGAGATCAGAGAATTCTCATGGGATGAAGAAGCAAACCATTCTCAAGAAGAGGTCAATTTTTCTGTTTGTCAGAAAAAAAGTTTCCAGGAGGAATGGTGTGAGCTGGTTAGAAAAGGTTCTACAAGCTGGAAAGCTGTGCGAATACCTTGGATATGCTAAAGATCAGGGTGTTTTCCCAGAAATGGCCAAACTGTGATCCAACTGGTTATTGGTTGATTGGTTGATAATAAATGCTGGAAAGGTGCACCATCACAGCTGCCTGACACTAAGGAGAGAGGACTTAAGATAATTTTGCCTGTGAAACCTAAAGATGAAACTTATGTTGGATAGGACAGCATATTGTCGAACTATGTAGCTATGTAACTCAACATTTGTGTGGGCAATAACGTAGATGCTTGTATTTACATCTGATGCAGCTTTGTTGCATTAACTATTTAAAGTGAAATTTGTCTTTTTGTTTGAAGTATTATTTGCTCATTAATTTTTTTTTCTTGGGTTCAGCTTCCATGTTTAAAGCAAAAGTTGTCAAAAGTGAAATGTTGTTGGCAATTATTTTCATTTGCGAGTGTTGTTTGGTTATTGATGTTCACGGTACACTCTTGGACATTGGAACAACTCAGCATGTTATCAACAAATAGCACTGAAGCAGAACTATCTCTTTGTAACCTGTGGGGACATTTTGTGGATGAGGACATGAAGATGGGATGAGGAGTTCTATCATGGTAGCAACTACTTTTATGCCTGTCGAATGGCTTCAAATGCCTTTACTGTTTTCTGCTCCATCTATAAAGGAAAGTAAAGGAAAATCAATGACAACAGGCCCAACCACCACCAAAGACATTTTCCCCTCCCCACCCTTATCTGCTTTCCAGACGGACCACACTCTCCGTGACTGCCTTGTCTGCTCTACACTCCCCTCCAGCCCCACCACACCCGGCACTTTTCCCTGCAACCGCAGGAAGTGCTACACCTGCCCCCATACCTCCTCCCTCACCCCCATCCCAGGCCCCAAGAAGACTTTCTACATCGAGCAGATGTTCACCTGCACATCTGCTAATGTGGTATACTGCATCCGCTGTTCCTGTTGTGGCCTCCTCTACATTGGGGAAACCAAGCAGAGGCTTGGGGACCGCTTTGCAGAACACCTACGCTCGGTTCGCACTAAACAACTGCACCTCCCAGTCGTGAACCATTTCAACTCCCCCTCCCATTCCTCAGACGACATGTCCATCCTGGGCCTCCTGCAGTGCCACAACGATGCTACCCGAAGGTTGCAGGAACAGCATCTCATATTCCGCTTGGGAACCCTGCAGCCCAATGGTATCAATGTGGACTTCACAAGCTTCAAAATCTCCCCTCCCCCTACCGCATCCCAAAACCAGCCCTGATCGTCCCCGCCTCCCTAACCTGTCCTTCCTTCCACCTATCCCCTTCTCCCACCCCAAGCCCCACTCCCATCTCCTACCTACTAACCTCATCCCGCCCCCTTGACCTGTCCATCCTCCCTGGACTGACCTATTACCTCCCCACCTACACTCACCTTTACTGGCTCCATCCCCACCTCTTTGACCTGTCTGTCTCCTCTCCACCTATCTTCTCCTCTATCCATCTTCTATCCGCCTCCCCCTCTCTCCCTATTTATTTCAGAAACCCCTTCCCCTCCCCCATTTCTGAAGAAGGGTCTAGGCCCAAAATGTCAGCCTTCCCGCTCCTCTGATGCTGCTTGGCCTGCTGTGTTCATCCAGCTCTACACCTTGTTATCTCAGATTCTCCAGCATCTGCAGTTCCTACTATCTCTGCAACTATTTTTAGTGTCATCTTTATGTACGCTATATGTGTGTGCTTTTCAGAGATAACTCATTGAGAAATGAAGTCAGGAAATTTATACACAGATAGTACTGGAAGTTTGCAATTCTCTCCCTCAAAAGATTTATGGATGTTGCGTTAATTGAAAATTTCAAGGTCGGGAGTAATACATCTTTTGAGAGATTCGTGTAGTAAATATAAGCAGCTCAGTTGGGAAAGCATTCGACTGAAGATCTAAACATTTCTGGTTTAATCCTGGGTTTCAGTAAAAAAAAACAGTACCTTTCTGTTTACAAGGGCATTGCAAGGACTGGAGGGTTTGAGTAATAGGGAGAGGCTAAATAGGCTGGGGCACTTTTCCCTGGAGTGTCAGAGGCTGAGAGGTGACCTTATAGAGGCTTAGACCATCATGACGGGCATGGATAGGGTGAATAGCTGAGGTCTTTACCCCAGAGTAGGGGAATCCAAAACTAGAAGGGATAGGTTTAAGGTGAGAGGGAAAAGATTCAAATAGGACCTGAGGGGCAAGTTTTTATGGGGATAGTGGTGTGTGCATGGAACGAGCTACCAGAAGAAGTGGTGGAGGCAAGTATAGTTACAACACTTAAAAAGCATCTGGATGTGTTCTTGAATAAGAAGGATTTTGAGGTATATGAGCCAAATGCTGGTAAATGGGTCTAGGTCAGATTGGAATGTCTGGTCAGCATGGACGAATTAGACCAAAGTATCTGTGTCTGTGCTGTATGACTCTATTAAAGAATGTGGAGCAAAGATGGCTAAATAGAACTGAGCCAGGCTAACCGTGATCCAACTGAATGATGGAATAGACTTGAAGGATCATATGGCCTCCTCCTGTTGCTATGTTTGAAATGTGAGCTGGGAGGAAAGAGAAGAGAAAAATATTGAAAAGAGAAAACTGAAGTGGGGTTGCAGTGACCATTTCTGTGTGGGTAGTGCTGTCGCCTTTAAGCCACAGAATTGTGGGTTCACTTAGCACATCATGAATTGCATAGGAAAATGTAGGCAGAGATGCCAGAGCAGTGCTGAGGAACTGTTGTCTTTCAGATGAGGTTAAATTAGGAAACACAGAAAATAGCAGAAGTAGACCATTACGTCAATTGAGCCCATTCTGCCAATCAACATGATAGTGGTTGATTTTCTTTCTCAATGCCAAACTCCCACATTCCACATCTCCTCGTCTCGCTTGTAAATGGCCTCCCATGTATCCTAAGACTGTAAACACTTATTTTTAAGACCCCAGACAGGGGTCCTGTCTGCATCCTGTCCATCAGAATTTTATTAATTTCAATGAGATCTCCTCTCATTTTTTTAAACCCCAGTGGAAAAAAGCCCAGTCAACTCAGTCTCTCCTCATACGTCAAACCTGCCATCCCAGGAATCAGTCACGTAAACCTTCACTGCACTCTCTGTATGACATGTATATCTTTTCTTGAGTAAGGAGACCAACACCGCACATAATATTCCAGGTGTGGTCTCACCAGACCTTGTACAGCTTCAGTTACACTTCCCTGTTCCTGTACTCCAACACTTTGGCAATGAAGGCCAACGTACATTTGCCTTCCCAACCATTTGCTGCATCTGCATGCTTGTTTTCAATGACTGGTGTACAAGGGCACACAAAGCCCTTTGTACAACAACACTTCACAATCTATCATCATTCATTCAATGATGTCTAGGAGTTCTCACCTTACCCGCAGCTGATGAGCTGACTGCCTGTCTCAGGGTCCTGCACTTACCTATTCCTCTCATTGACAGCTAAAGCAAACAGGGAGAAAGAGATTCATACAGATGGTCCTTGAGCAGACCTTTGAATTATTTGCAGATAAAGAGGCATTCATAGATTGGAATGGTTCCAATATTAACGAGGCAGGCAACTTGAATGCTCTGCCATTAATGGTAGGGAAAAGCTGGGGTAAGAGAAGGAACATACAATAAAAAGAAATATTTAGATGGAGCAATGGAGGATGGTCTCTTACTCGACGATTATTTGTCTTGTGATTCGCTGCAGCCAAAAATTTCTCAGTCTTAATCTTGCCACTGCAGGGAACTGGATGGTAAATTGACATGTGATGGGTTTCTGAGTCGATCAGCTGTCCTTTCCAATAGTGCAACCAGCCCCATATTCTTCTTTTGATTTCACAGCAGCAACATTTATAGCCAGCTGCTAGTTGACTGACCAAATAATGTAATTTTCTCATCAGCCTCAGCTCACTTTTATTCCCCATCAAAGGATGCTACCACTGCAAACGTTTTGGATTCAATGCTTTCATCATCAAACCAGTTTACAAAATACACAATTCCCATCTGCAACATGCTGCTTCCACCTTTGCCTTTGCAACGTTACACTTTCAACCACAAAACAACTACAATACTTGATCCGAATGCCCACATCATGGCCAACTTCTGGAAAGTCCATTTTTTGTAATTATTATTGACATTGTCTTTTTAGAATTCATTCTTGAACCACATGTTGCATCATCCTTCCCGGATGAGATCCTTTGTAATCTTTCTTTTATAGCTATGATCAGTTCCAAATCATTTATCTAATTTAGATTAATATTGGACTTCGGGCCTTCAATCAATATTTATCTTGATCTTCAATCCAATGTATATGTCTTTCAAAGTATTTCTCAAATGATTTATTGTGGTATGTTGAGGAATTGGGTAGCATAACAGAATCTTGAGACACCCTTGTCTTTTCCCATGTTACCACTGTATTGCTGCTTGTCACCATTAGCCCACAGCCCCATCAACTCCAACATTAATTAATTAGCCTTACTTTAATTGCTGTGGCAGCCTGTCCCCGAGAGAGTCAGGGAGGAGGCATGACGGCACTGGGGAGACATCCTGGTGGTGTTTCTGCTGTTTCTTAATACTTTTGATGCCTCACTGTTCTCCGCAGGATCCCCAGAGTTTTGCTCAAATGAATAGTCAGTCTGTCATTCGCTGCAAACTTTAACTTATCATTCCGTGGATATGTCAGGAAGTATTGGTGAACAGTGAACTGCTGAGACAGATAGGAAGGTGACTTGGTCAGGATATTCTGTCAATCATGAAGGTCAGTTAGCACGGTCAATCGGTGAGGACAGTCGTTCAATCTGGTGGTCAGTTTGGCTGGTCAGTTAGAGTAGTCAATCTAGGTGGTTTCAGAGGGAGCAGTCAAGAGAATAACACCCTAAATCATCAAGCACCAAATACACCATGCTGTCATCCACTCAATTTACCTACAGCGTTCCACGATTTAATTTCTTTTACAAAGATTTCATCCCCTAACCAACACCGAATAACATGCAGGAAATCAGCACAGACCTCGTCAAACACTCAGAAATGGAATTCCTTGCATAATTATTGTCCTGTCTGTTACTGTTTGAAAGAGGATATTTCAATGTGAACAATAATAAAACTGAACAATGATCCTTATTAACAAACTGAAGCTGCAGGGTTTGCTGCTGGATCAACTGACAGGTCCAAATTAAATGCATTTTCCATTTTCTGCCAGCCTCTGGTGATCAATATTTATATCAGTCTTTATTGATTGCTGCAGACCATTTCAGAAATGTGTGAACTTTGGATAAGGTGGCTGGTTTGGCAGAGGGAAAAGAGAATATTACCAGGTTCAAAGGAATTGGGGAGGATCAGAGACATTCTATGGGATTGAGGGAAGATGGCACTCAGAGCCCTGTTTCTTAGAGGGTAGGTGGACATCATCCTTGGCAGTAGGTGGTATATCCATGGTGTGACCAGGCATTGGGATCAGAATCACGCAGGAATCTTGATGATCTGCTACAAACCATCTGCTGCTTTCTATACAGATACATCTCATTCATTCAGGCTCCTACCAAAACTATCAGTCTTTTCTTTGCACCGCATTCCTCTACCTGCCTCAGCAAGATCCCCTTTCAAGAAATTCACTGAGAACTGAAAATGAGACCCTGCTCACTCAAGTTTCCAACCCTCAGGGATTACTAGCTAACAACCCAGTCTATCTGATAAATATAGCCTCAGGCTAGATTTACAAACAACTTTAAGCCGTTTAAACACTGAGGAAAGTAATTTTTTCCATCTCTTTGTTCTAAAGATCCGAGGCTGATTTATAAAGGTCACACTTAATGAACTTCAGGACTGCCAACAGCTCTAGGGAATTCTTGCTCCTGGATTATTATATGTGTTTGCAAAGCAATTGAGAGCAATAAGGTCAAACACAAAGAGAGGAGCTTGAACACAACATGGATCTCTGACACAAAGTCCATGCAAATATTATTGAGTTAAGCATGGAACATGAACAAATGTTTTCCAATGCAAGATGAGAACGGTATAGTTGACTTTTGAATGTGTAATTCCAAAATTAAAGACCACTTGAATGACAAGGGCTCCACTCTGTGACTAACAGAGGAATAGCAAGAAGTTTCTTTAAGATACTTACGGGCTGATACTGATAATGATGTGGGTCCTGGCTTGATAAATCAGAGACCCAGACTAGTACTCTGGAAACATGGGTTCAAATCTCACCATGCCAACTTGTGGAAATTAAATTAATAAATCCAGCATATAATGGTGGATCTGAAGATATCATCAATAATTTTAAATACTTATCCAGTTTGCAAATGCCATTCGCAAAGGAAATTTTCAACTTTACTTGGTCTGGTCTCTATGTGACTCCATGCCCACAACAATGTGGTTCAGTCTTCGATGCTCACTGAAATGGTTAAACAAGTTAATTTGGGAGCTAGGAGGGCGCCACAGTTGCTGGCCTTGCTAGTGACACACACATCCCATCAAAGAATTTTTTAAAAACTATTTTAAGGGTAGCCACGAAATAATCTTAAAAGTCTAAAAACTAATTCTAGTAATGTACTCCTTCACTCCTAAGGGGTTTTCTTCACTTTCATGAAGGTCTTACAGGACCAGTATATTAGTAGAAATGCTGTGATCATGTTCTTGTTGGCTTTGCTAGCGCCTTCTATAAGGCCACAGGACATAAGAGCTGAAATAGACAACTTGGCCCATTGAATGATAAGGCAGACTCAAGGAGGTCATGGCTAATCTGATAATCCTCAATGCAACTTTCCTGCCTTTTGCTTGACTCCATTACTAACCAAAAATCTGTCTATCTCAGCTTTGAGTATGCTTAATGACACAGCCCTCTGCAGTAAAGAATTCCACAGGCTGACTATCCTCTGAAAAAGGAAATTCCTTCTCATCTCTGTTTTAAATGGGTGACCCCTTATTCTGACATTATGCCCTCTGGTCCTAGATTCTCTGAAAAAGTGAAACAACCTCTCTGCATCTCCTTGTCAAGCCGCTTGAGAATCTCATATGTTTCAATTAAATCAGCTCTCATTTTTCTAAGCTCCAATCAGTAGAAACCTAAACTTCTCAACCTCTCCTCATAAGAAAATCCCTCTGTAGCTGGAATCAACCTCGAGAGCCAGTTGAACTCTGGCTTCTTTTAGAAACTTAAAGTAACATTGTCACAAATGGTGCAAGGTAATTGCCAACACCTAATGCAATGAAAGGACTGGAAGAGGCAATACCATAGACAATGGAACAGAATGAACATTCACACATCCATCGATGCTGGAGACCACCATGGCGACGGAATTGTCAAGTTTTCTGTTATGGAAACAACATGATCTCTGAGCGGTCCTGTCCAGGCCAAGCATTGGGACAAGCTAAGGACAAAAAAGATGTTAAACACCAGACGATTCAATTGGATGACAACAGGAAATTTATTTATCATATTATGACATGAATTGTCTCAAAAGGAGAACACTAGATCGTGGTGAGTGCCATTGGGAGAAGAATGGAGACTAGTCATCCCTAGATCCAGTCCACAATTAACAGTAGTAACAATCGATTTTCTGGGTGATTGTAAGTTTCAAACAAACCATACAGTATGTCAACAGACACTCCTTTATCCACAGACCATGTTACTACTTCATAGAGCGCAAGTAAATTAGTTAAATTTGATTTCCCTTTCACAAAAGCATGCTGGCTCTTCCTCATTACTTTGAGTTTTCCTTAGTGTGCAGCTATAACCTCTTTAATAATTGATTCTATCACCTTCCCCATGACTGACTTCAAAATAGCTGGCATATAGTTTCCTGTATTTTGCCGCTCTCATTTCTTGAGTGGAGCGAATATATTTGCTACTCTCTAGTCTGATTGAAATTTTGCTGAAACCAGGGAATTTTTAAAAATTAACATCAATGTATCTATTATTTCATCAGCAACTTTTTTTAAGATCCTACAATAAAATTCATCTGGACACATATTTTGTATTGTCCATGAATCTGTGAGGAAATGTTATGTCTATTTTCTATTTCTTCTCAATGTGCTGATTAATCTTATCACTGTAAAACTGTTTTAAATTTGTATCTCCAGAATATTATTTGTAATCTGCTGCCCATTAAGCTTCTATTTTTGTATTTGCAAATGTTGTTTTGAATTGAATTACTATAGAGTTTGCTGGGCACTGTGCATATTCCTTTTAGCCACCAATGATTTTTAACTCTAGATTTCTGTAATACATGGAATCCTTGGAAAAAGCATTAAGTTGGCTATTCTATAGCAGTTTAGTACTTTAAAGCTTTTTAAACCTGTTTATGATATTGTATCTGTGTACTCTTTGCTGGGTTTGCCTGCCTTTTCAGGATTTTCCTGCATTTTAAATAATCAAATAGTGGCTACCAATTCTTCCAGGGTTTAGACAACTTCTGCCACCTAAATGATATTTTCTGTTTCGTCCTCAGTAAGATGCCGATTTCCCCATATTTCACAGTCTAAAACAAGCAACTTTCTTCTACACAAACTTTAAAACAACGTTTTCTGGCTTCAGCCTTTTTCCAATGTTCCTGGCAAAAATCACAGCTTAATTATTAATTCCAGGCCCTTTTAAATCTTTAATTTTCACTGACTTTTCTTCTTCTGCTAGATGCTGTTATTGGATTTCCTCAAATTTATTTGTTTTCAACTTAAATAAATTTTGAGGCCTTTCCAATTCCAAGTGGAATTCAGAGTAGACCGAGTGTGAATTTACTTTCTGGCTGTTCACTGTTTTTCGCAATTGGGCCTTATGGAGTCTAACTTTAATAGTGGCAATTCTCATTGTGAAAGGTGAGAACGCTCTTTTACATTCCCTAGCCTTCTCTTTGTACTCTATACACAGTTTTTCTTAAAGTTATTCCCTCTTCCCTCAAAGGCTTCTAACTTTATCTCCTGGACCCTTCCGTTGCTCCTCACAGAATCTCAATCACTAAGGCCTCTGTATTACAGCAAACATTTTTAACCATCACTCATGGGACCAAGGGTGTGCCAGTTGATCAAGAGGTCCACGTGATCAATATAAAACACACACTAAGTAATGTAAATGTAATACAGGGTATAGATATCAATGTTATTCTTTATTCCCAGCACAAATGACTTAAATAACAACGCCACCTTGCCTTTAATAAAGCTTACCAGCAGCGAGCCTTCTCACTCACACCTTCAACTGATTACTCCAGACACCATGGAGAGAACAATAATACAGTAAACTTACAGTGTTTGGAGAGTCTACTTCTTGACGGTTTATCGAGAATGCTGGTTTATAAGGTGTTGGTTAAAACAAAGTTTACGTAGTTATGTGTGGCCGACTTTTCCTTCCGTCCAGTGGCTATTCCACTGTGAAGGCCAGTGCAGATACACACATTGACTCAACATCACCAGCATCTCCAGGTACCTAATAAATTCTAGAACGCTGGCTGTGTCCACTCCCAGCACAGCGCCAGGAATGAAGAATCCAATTGTCCCTCTTCAAACAGTAGCTGAAATCATGCACAGAGCATATACTGAAGCTGACAACTCTTGGTCTGTGTGCCTCAGTACAATTTCAGGCAGAGTGTCTCCCCAGTAGGCCATTAATGGAGATGACATTAAAGTTCTATTGATACTTATACAGCCAACAGTTGCTGTCCATTTGATATTCCACAGTGTTTGTAGATCAACCCAGTAATCAGCTTCTATAGTTGTGTTCATATGAGTAGCACAGGCATGGAGTTGATCCACCCTGTTCTGTGAGAGCACCTCCTTTCAGATATCAGAGACCCAGAGACATGCCTAGTGCACATCAATACGCGGAACACACAAGAATAATTATAATGGTCAAGAAATGGAATAGAGTTTCAGGCAGAGTTAAAATTTTGGGGACGTTGCTGCGGTAAATTAACAAAATGCTGACTTCCGTCTGATTGCATTCCTGTGAAAATTCTTGGAATGTTTTATTCTGGAATGCTGGATGAATACATTATGTTGTGTGGTTGTTGTTGTTATTGAGAGGACCACATTGGAGTCATTCACGTTGTTTTCCACCTTATGCCAAAACTATTAGTGCTGTGGTAAACCCCTGAAATACACGTGCTATGGTGCTGTGTATTAAATTTCGCGGTTGGAGGATTGAGACCAAATTTCAGTGCAGCTGCTAATGCAGAGATGTGGTTAAAATGTATTTTGCGTGGCAGTAAGGATCACTGATGTCACAACATCAGCTGACTGCAGTGTTTGAGAAAGAAACATTGAGAGCGATCACAACGCGTTCTGGCTTCCTCATCACCGATAACAGATGCCAGTCATCTGCAAGCGTAGGTCCTTCATCCAGAGATTTGTTTTGGACTGAGGGTTTATTGACGGCTATAGAGAGCTCTGTGGTCATGCTTTCCTCCCTGCCCACTTGTAGGGGGCTGTGCGTAGGTTTCAGTCCCTGTGGAGAAGGGGAAAGGATGAAACTGAAGGATGTGAGGTGAGGAGATGATAAACATCAGTTCAGGGTAAACAGTGAGCAGGTCCTGCAGAAGAATATTTATTATACCTCAGTGATCAATTCCGAATGCCATGTGACAGTGATAATCTGAAGATCTACGAGCGTTGTGAACAGGGAGAGAAGTTTTACCCCCCCTGAAACTTTACAATATTAAAGCTGATCTGCTATTGTTCCAGGTCAGACACTATAGTCAGCAAGACTTCAGAAGGTTGTTTAAGTAACATCAATAGAAGGTTGGAATTGTTCCTTTACTGATAATTCTCATCCTCATGGCTTGATTTCTCTGAGTTTGAACAGTATGTTTCTACTGTGCAGATGATCAAACCCAACATCAGGGGGCAAATCAAATGGAATTTAGTCACACGTCATACATTTTTCATGTTGTGCTCTGACTTGTGACTGTTTTAAAGAAGACAATTCCTGTTTGGTGACTAGATATTGTGTTAATTGACCATTTATTGCAAAGCCATTTTCATTGCCTACACATGCATAATAAATCTGCTTTTTGCATTACTGCGTCTATAGAAATTCAACAATACAATCAATTTACGCCAAATCTGTTGGCTTTTGCAAACTTTTTCCTAAAGTTTACTGATGGGATGGAGGCATCACTTAATTGTCCATCCTTGATTGTTGAGAGGGCAGTTAGGAATCAGTCACAATGCTGTGGGATGGAATTATATGTAAACCAGACTTCCTTCAGGGATAATAATGAGCCAAATGGACTTTTAACAACAATTAGGCTAGCTTTCTAATAAATCCAAATTTCATTATCTGACCATGGTGAGGTTTGAACCCACACCACTAGAATATTAACCTGAGACCATGTAGTGACATTACCACTGCTCCACAGCCTCCCTGCCAAACTATAACTTATGTCATAGTTTGGTAATCGGTCAATTCTTTGGTAATCTGTGATAACACAGTGTGGAGCTGGATGAACACAGCAGGCCAGGCAACATCAGAGGAGCAGGAAAGCTGACGTTTCGGGCCGGGACCCTTCTTTAGAAAATGTCAGATAATCTGTGCTGTGCTTCTCTAGCAACCAAAAACAGACGTTACTGTTCCGAAGAAAGGTCACTGGATTAACTCTGCTTTCTCTCCACAGGTGCTGCAAAACCTGCTCAGTTTCTCCAGGCATTTCTGTTTTTGTTCCAGATTTTCAGCACCTGCAGTTTGTGGTTTTATTTCTATGTTTTTCCAGGTCTTGTTAGACTGTGCTTTGAGTGTCAGTTTTCTTTTGAAGTCACAGTGACTGTCAGTAATGATTTGTTTAAAATGAGCAGAGAAGAAAGCAGCAAAAATTTGGGTAGAAAAGTCTGTTTCAGGTATTGGGATTTATTTGAGTTGTGAGATTGGAAGAGAGATTCTGAGGGTGACACTTTGAGTTGCTCCTACTGTCTCACTGGGCATTAGGAAGGACAGAATTCTAACAACACACAAAATTTCTGAAGAAGGGTCCTGACCCGAAACATCAACTTTCCTGCTCCTCTGACGCTGGCTGGCCTGCTGAGCTCCTCCACTGTGTTATCTCTGACTTCAGCATTGGCAGTTCTCACTATCTCTGAGTGTTTATTGTTCTGATTTGGCTGTTCTTCGCCTCCCCACAAGGTGGCAACTCAGACAGATTGTGTCAGTGAGGATTGTAAGAACTGAGTGCTGAGCTCTCCCACCCCCCCGTGTGTTTGTCTCAGGGAAAGAGGGCCCGGAAAGAACTCAGGCTTGTCAGAAGACATGTGAAGATATGAGCAGGAAGAGTTTATGAAAATATAAAATTATTTCCACACCTACAAACTCAGGAATACTTACCCTCACAATCTTAAATAAAAACCCAAACCACTGCTGATAACAACTTACTGAACTGTATTGTAAATGAAGTTGTCACGATTGAACATGTCCATTTGTCTTAATGCCATGCTGTTTATGTTTATATTTAAAATTTACTTTTAATATGCCATCTACTACCTTCCCTACCTCTATAAAGTTGTATCTCGGTCCATATCTCCCTCAAGGTTGAAAACTTTCTCCTCATAGTTAATTCCCCCAGCATGAGGGATTATTTTAATGATTGTTCTTTCCACAGACTCTGCGGTTTGAATGCCTTAACAGAGTAGAGGTGACCAGAAGTGACTGAAAAGGTCAAAGAAGACTTAACTTGTCTGACATTTGTATCATTTCTTCATAAATTCATCTGGTAACAAATTAAAAGGAACTGTCAGCTTCCAGACATGTGGTTTGTCTTTCATTCTGTAGTCTAACGCCACACTGAGTTTGAGTTCTTTATAGGTTTGTCAAGGAGAAGGCAAATAGCTGTATTAAGGTTCAGTCTTCAAAGCACCACCATTTATTATCCATTAATACTAAGTACCGTGACACATGGTAATTATGATATACCAGGGTCTAACTTATAGTTACAGCAAAGAATGACTAATCTGCTTTCTTTATGTGTTTTGTGTCCATGTGTGTTTTCCAGATATTAAAGGGTTCTAGTGTAGTCTAGCATAGTGTGCTTCCGAATAATTTATTCATTTGTCTAACCAACAGAAAGGGTAACTGGACTCAACATTAACTCTGCTTTCTCTCCACGGATGCTGCCAGACCTGTTGAGATTCTCCAGCAATTTCTAATTTTATAACAGAAAGCAGAGAGTCAGGATAAATGGATATTCTTCTGATTGGCAAGATGTAACTATTGGGGTACCACAGGGTTCAGTCCTTGGGGCTCCAACTATTCACAATCTATACGAATGACTTGGCTGCAGGGATAGAAAGTACTATAGACAGATTCGAAGATGACACCAAAGTAAGTTGCAATAAAGAAATAAAAAAAACTTATAAATAGATATGCTAGGTGAATGGGCCAAAATTGGACCGATAAAGTTGTTAATGTGGATAAATGTGACGTTATCCATTTTGGCCGAATCAATAGAAAGGCAACTTATTATCTAAATGGAGAGAAATTTCAGAGTGTTTTGATGCAAAGAGGTCTGGGTGTCTCTGCGCACAGGTCACAGAAAACTAATATACAGATTTAGCTGGTAATAAGGAAGGCAAATGGAATTTTGGCATTTACTATGAAAGGAATAGGATATAAAAGTAGGGAAGTATTGCTGCAACTGCGCAAGGCATTGGTAATACTGCAACAAAGACAAAAATTGCTGCAGAATCTCAGTATGTCTGGCAGCATCTGTGGAGAGAAAACATTGTTAATGCTCCAAGTCCTGTGACCTTTTCTTCAGAGATTCTGAAATGTGTGTACACTCACACCACATGGACTGCTGTGGTTCAAGAGGGCAGGGAACCTTCTTGAGGGCAGTTAAGGATGGGCAATGTATATTGGCCATGTACATCGCATGGACATCAATGGTTAAAGCTCAACACCACCTGCTCAAGGGCAATTAATAGCACGAATGAACGCTAGCCTATTCAGCAAAGGACAGAATAGCAGACAGAAGTACAAACATTTCTGATGTGCTCAATACATTTTATGCTCACTTTGAACAGAAGTTTGGGGAAACGGTGTCACCTGCTCTGAAAGCCTGGATGCAATTGTTCACTTATTCACTGCAGGTATCAGATTGGTCTTTTTGAGAGTGAACCCATAGAAAGTCACAGGCCCTGATAGAGTCCCTGGCTGTGCACTCCTATACCGCGTGTACAAGCTGGCAGGAGTGTTCACTGATATATTTAACCTCTCCTTACTATGATTTGAAGTCCCCACCTGCTTCAAGAAGACCACCATCATCCAGCTACCAAAGAAAACTCATTCAGTGTGCCTCAACGACTACCACCCTGTGGCCCTGATCTTCACAATTATGAAGTACTTTGACAGGTTAATGATGGCTCATATCAAGTCTAACCTCCCAGCCTGCCTTGATGTCTTATAAATTGCCTACCGTCGCAAGAGGTCCATGGCAGATGCCCTCTCTCTGGCCCTACACTCACCCCTGGAATATCTAGACAGCAAGGATACCTACATCAGGCTCCTACTCCTTGACTACAGCTCTGCCTTCAACACTATAATCCCAACCAACTAATCTCCAAATTCAAGACCAAGCTCTCTGCTCCACCCTCTGCAACTGGATCCTCAACTTCCTGACCCACAGACTGCAATCAGTGAAGATAGGCAACAGCACCTCCTCCACAACAATCCTCAACACTAGTGCCCACAAGGCTGCATACTCAGCTTCTTACTATACTCCCTGTACACGCATGGCCAAGTATCATCTGAGCTCCATGTACAAGTTTGCTGACAACACCACCATTGTAGGCTGGATCTCAAACAATGACGAGGCAGAATACAGGAAAGAGAGACAGAGAGAGAGTGCTTGGTGGCAAGGATAACAATCTCTCCTCCAACATCAGTAAAACTAAAGGGCTGGTCATTGACTTCAGGAAGCAAGCTGGAGGGCATGCCCCTGTCTACATTAATGGAGCTGAGATGGAGATGGTCAAGACAGTCAGTTCCTAGGAGTGATGATCACCAACAATCTATCCTGCTCCATTCACGTTGATGCAATTGTCAAGAAAGCACAACAATACCTCTATTTCCTCAGGACACTAAGAAAATTTGGCTTGTCCATAAAGACTCTTACCAATTTTATAGATGCACCATAGAAAGCATTCAATCTGGATGCATCACAGCTTGGTATGGCAACTGCCAAAGACCACAAGAAACTACAGCGAGTTGTGGGCATAGCCCAGTACATCACACAAGTCAACCTTCCATCCATTGATTCCATCTATAATTTTCACTGTCTTGGAAAATCAACCAGCATAATGAAAGGTTATCAACTCTTCCACCCTCTTCCACTAAGCAGAAGATACAAAAGCTTAAACACGCATGCCAATAGATTCAAGAAAAGCTTCTTTCCCACTGTTATTAGACTTCTGAGTAGATCTCTCAAATTTCAAATTTAATGTTGACCTCACTCTTTGTGCACCTTCTCTGTGGCCATAACATTTTATTCCTCGCTATGTTCTATCACCTTAATGCACACTGTACAGTATGATCTGCCTGTACTGCATGCAGAACGAAACTTTTCACTGTACCGAGGTACATGTGACAATAATAATAAATCAAATCAAATAAGCAAGGCCTACAACTCATGAAGCAGTAAATAAAAGAATCATGAAAACTTTCCAGGTGAATAGAAAGAAAAAAACAACTTTCTATTTAACAATGGACAGAAACTGACAGTGGTATTAATGCAAGAACTGTTTTTGTCCTTCCAGAGATTGTGAGCATTGCTCTTTAGGCCATGGTACAGGAGCAGTGTATGACCACTGTGCTGTTGGGAAGGGAGTTCTAGAATTTTGACTCGATGACAGTAGAGGAGCAGTCATATGGTTCCAAGTAAGGCTGACATGTGTCTTGGAGAGGCACTTGCGGTAGCGGTTCATTTAAGATGTGGGCTGGATCTCAAACAATGACGAGACAGAATACAGGATAAAGTGCTTGGTGGCGTGGTGTAAAGATTCCAATCTTTTCCATGAAATGGAGGTCTACAATACGGTCCAGTCTACACCCATAATCTAAGATTTGGTTTGTCCTGGTCTCCTTAATATTAAATCAATTGGTTGTCCTTAGCTGCTTTACAGTCTGGATGTAAGCATAGTAAATGTAATTCCAAAACATTATTCACACAACAGATTAATATAGATGTTGCCAACCTCCCTGCGATCTCAGACCCTTCTCACTGAGTATGTATGGTGGCATCATACATGACTGTTCGATGTTAGTCTCTTATTCCACTGGTCCCAACCATCTGCTGCTCTTGTCGTTCTAAGTGCTAGAGTTCACTCCTGAGTGTGGAGGGACTGTCTTATGAGGAGAAGTTGAATAAGCCGAGCATGTACTTGTTGAAGTTTAGAAGAATGAGAGGTGATCTTCTTGAAATGTATAAGATTCCTAGGCAACTTGAAAGAAGGAATGCCGAGAGGTTGTTTCCCCTTGTGGAAGTTACTGCAGTACACATTACGGATGATTCACTCTGCTGCCAGTGAGTGCCAATGGTGGAAGGAGTGAATCTTGAAAATGGTGGATAGGTATCAATCAGGTGAGGGCTGCTGGAGCTTCACCCATCCAGGTAGGTGGATAATATTTGATCACGCTTCTGATTTGTGCCTGTAGATGGTGGGAAGGCAATAGGGAGACCAGGAGGTGAGTCACTTGCCTCAGAATTCCTTGCCTCTGTCTGTTCTCATAGTCACAGTATTTATTTGGCTGGTCCAATTTAGGTTTAAGTCCATGATAATCCCCAGGATATTGATGGTTATAGATTCTACAATGATGATGCCATTGAATGTCAAAGTGAGATAGTTAAATTCTCTCTTTCACTGGCACTTGTAAGGTAAAATTTTACTAGTCATTTATGAGCTCAAACTCAACCGTTGTTTGGATCTGCTGCATTTGGACACCTGCACCTTCAGTACCTGGGGAATTGCAACTGGTGTTAAACATAGTGCAATAATTGGTGAATATCCCACTATAAACTAATGATGGACGGAAAGTCATTGAAGCAGCTGAAGGTGCTTGGACCTAGGACACTACCTTGAATAACTCCTGCGGAGATGTCCTGGGGCAAGGATGATTGACCTCCAACGATCACAGTAATTTTCCTTTGTCCTAGGCATATCTGCATCCAGCAGGGAACTTTCCCCTGATTCCCATTAACTCCAGTTTTGCTGGGGCATTTTGATGCCACATTCGATCAAATGTGGCATTGACGTAAGGGCATTCATTCTAATCTTATTTCTGGAGTTCAGGTCTTCTGTCCAGGTTTATATAAAGGCTGTAATGAGGTCAGGTGACAAGTGGCCCCAGCAAATTGCAGTTTGAGCATCAGTGAATAGATATATTGCTAAGTAAGTGTTGCTTGATAGCACCATTGATGATCCTTTGCATCACCCTACTGATGATCAAGAGTAAACTGATGGGGCAGTAATTGGCTGGGATTGTTTTGCTGGGTTTTCTGTGCACAGAGAGGATATCTGGGTAATTGTCCATATTGCCAAGCAAATACAAGTATTGTAGCTTTACTGGAAAAGCTCGGTCTGAAGCACATACCTTCAGTACTATTAGTGGAATATTGTATAGTATCCAGTACCTTCTGCTATTTCTTGATATCATGTGGAGTGAATCAAATTGACTGAAAGCAAATATTCTTGATGCTGGGGAGACCAGGAATAGGTTGGGATGGATCATCCGCTCAATTTTTCTGGCTAAGATGCTTTCAAATGCTTCAGCCTTATCCTCTGCCCTGAAGTACAGGGGATCCCCTATCATTGAGGATGGGGATATTTGCATAGCGTCCTGTTCCTGTGAGTTGTTTAGTTGATCCATTTATAACTGGTTGTGATGGGGCTGCAGAGCTTAGATCACATCTGTTGGTTATGGTGCCCCTTAACTCTATTATATTCTGCTTCGACAGCTTGGCATGTACGTATCCCTGTGTTGTTGCTTCACTGCGTTGACACCTCATTTTTTGGTATGCCCGGTGCTGCTCCTGGTATGCCCTCCTGCACAGTTCATTGAACTAGGGCAGATCTCCTAGTCTGATGAAAGTTGTAGAGTGGAGGATATTCTGGCCATGATGTTACAGATTATAGTTCATCTCCAACAAATGATTTGTGCTAAATATGACTCCAAATCCTGGAGAGCTTCCCTTTGACTCCTATTGATTACAATTTTGCTGAATCTTCTCGACAATAAAATTTGTCAAATTATGTTGGGGCAATCAGTTAAAACAAATCATTTGTGTAAATTAGAAGGAATTCTGTTGACAATGCCAATCTCTGGAAAATTCACTTCAGTACCATCAGAACCTGGATCCATTGCAAGCATCCTCTGCTTCTCAATTATCCAGCCAATCTACAATTCTATCCGCAGTTCTACAAATGTACAAATACATCCTTTATGTTTAAGTAGCACCTGTCAAGTGTTTAATGAATTCTTTGCAACATGCTTGGCATATAGCTTTCTCATTCAATTAAGATATTTTTTGAGAAAAATCTCCTCCATTTGAAATTTGGGTTAAAGGGCTGCATTTATCTGAATTCCCATTTAATCAGTAAAATGAAAAACAACACTTGGAGGAATGTCAGGAAATATTATCTTTACAATTTTAATGTGATCCACAATGCAAGACAACAACATATACCCAAGGACAACATATTTACAAATGATAGAATCTCCCAGTTACAGGAAAATATACAGTCAGGAACGCCCGGTCCCTTCACCCTTATAAATGAACAAGTTATGTGCAATGGTTACATCTTTCATCAGAATGAGGTCTTCTTGTGTAAACAGCTTTTCAGAAGTTTCATTCCTGGTTAGTGGTGGGCTCTTGAATCATGGTGTTCCTGGAATAAACAGAATGAGGACAATGGTCATTTCCAGATGGACTGAGTTCAAAGTTTCATTGTTGTTGATGATCATGATCAAGAGACAATTGTCTTACACAATTTTCCAGCTTATACTCACATTTGAAGATACATCGAGCAGTGTTTCTGTTGACTTGCCTTGCTCCTGCTCCTGTTTTTTAAAAAAAAGTTTTAAAAGATTCAGATTTGTCTGTTTATTACAGGGAATCAATGATATTGAATAATGGAAATACCTTTTAATCAAAGATTTCACTGAATCGCTTGATTTATTAATTATTAAAAATAAATAAGGAATGTAAACTCTTCACATTTCTATTCCTTAACTGTGTCAGATTGAAAATAAATAGAGCTGCCGCAGAACCTGTTGTGATGCAGCTGAATGCAGGTTTCAACAGTTTAATTTTTTTGATATGATGGTAAATGCCACATGATACTCACGTTGGGAGAGTCCTCGACTGATCCTGTTGAATTCTTTTTCACCTAGAATGAAAAGTTTTTATATTTATCTAAGTAGGTTTGTGTAAATAATCTCAATGTTTAGAATCATCTCCAAACAAAAACTTTTAGATTACAACTTTAAATTTTGGAGTTTGGGCTTGATGACTCGATGCTGGAGTGGGAGACCCTTACCATACATCTCCTGTTCTGCACTGCAGCACTAATCAATCGAGCCCTGAGACATTGTACCTGTGATATGAGCTAATGGAGGATGAAAATCTCCACTGATCGGGAGCTTTTGTGATTGAATCAACAGTTTGTTTCCAGAACGGACCAGTAAATAGTGTCTATTATAGTGAGAGCATAAGAGACACTGTTCTCCCAATGGAATTGTTTGTGCCTGTCCAGTCCCGTAGATATTCAGCTGATACCATCCTTAAGAAAGAAAAATCTCTTCCTCTGTATTTGGTACAACATCAGACTCCCAGCCAACCCCAAAGTATCTCAGAGTAAAGCAAATTGAAGTCTCACACTCCAATCCAACTACTGCATACTATATTTTCTGCAGTCTTTTGATCATTCTTATCAACAGCAGAAAATCTGATAATATTCCCAGTTTATAGTCGCATTTGACTTCTCCATTGATTTCTCTTTGGATTTGGTTTTGCCCTGTATTTAAATATTAATTTTCCATGTTTAGTAAAGTGGATCAATGGGAAATGTTGTAAATTATCAGAAATAATAGAACTCCCAATGTCCTGACATGTATAATTATGAGGTTACCTCATTGCTGTTTTCATTTGATTCTGATGAGTCACTGTTGCTGTCAACCATCTTCAAGCCTTTGCACTCCACATCAATGCTGACAACCTCATCAGCAAAATATTCAATGTGGCTTTTGCACAAACCTTTCTCCTATCAATGCAGAATTGTTTAAAATTACACTTTGATTGTAAAACTCTGGGAACTTTTCAACGATACAACTCTGCACACACGAGTATTTGAGTTTGACAATGTAACTCGGAACTTACTGCAGTCTTTTTGGGACGGAAGTGACAGCTGGGATCATCAAATTCCAGTCCAGAATTCTTGGAGCAGACAGTTTCTTTCACAGAGAAGGTTAAATCCATGTTGTACGACAGTTTCCCTGTGTGATGAATCTAATGAGAGGGAAAACAGTTCATTAGCGTCTGTCTGTATCTGGTGTTCTTACTCTGTGCTGATTCACCCATCAGCGTAAGTGTAATACAACATTCTGCTTCTGCTTAGTCGTCTGTGTCGAACTGCACTCAGTAATATTCTTGTAGACTTTAGACAGTGAAACTGACTGACACCAGGACACACTTACCTCCTTCACTCTTCTCATGGTTATCCCACACAGATTGCTGGTCTCGGTGATTTGGTTCAGTTTTAGAACAGACGCTCTCAGAGCATCCTTTTGGCTCGGTATTCCTGTCGAGAGAAAAGGAAAGTTGTACGAATCATTCCGGAGTTCTTCAGTGAGTTATTTTTACACGTTGGTGATATCTCAGCGAGTGAGCCTCATTGCCAATAACTGGTTGCTCAATGGGCTGCCGCTCTCTCTGGTACCTACCTGAGCAGTGGAGAATCTGCACTGCAGCAATGGTGAGGAGGAAGGCTTTCATTCTGCCTCTTGTGTGATCAGCTGGCTGCTTTCTCAGAGTAAAGGAGCTGCTTCTCGCTCTTGCTCTGCCCTTTCCTTGCTGCGTTCAGTCTTTATATCTCGCGCCTCCACCACATTCAAACACTGACTCATATTTACTCAGTTTTGGTCTTGGGCAGGGAAAGCTGCTGACAAGTGGCTCTAATATGGACCAGTATCGTCATCGTGGTTAGATTTGGTGAGATCAGAGATTATTCCTCAGAATGTGAAATAATCAACTGACAGAGGATATTAACATCTATAATTTGCACAGTATCTGTCAGCTCTCTAATGTTTACAAGGCTAACCTTGATGTAAACACACAAAAATGGTCCATCTATGGCTCACGTTAGTGGCACAAAGTTTGTTCGAAAAGTAATAGCACAAATTATATTGCAAGTTCAGGTGATGAGGACAGATATCTTGTGAATCTCTAGAACTTATTGTTCATTGCCTATTCTTTTACCAACTTTCAATCTTCAGATATTTTTAAAAAAATTTTCTGCAATTGAATGTTATTTGGCCTTTAAATGCAACATGGGAATTTTAGGCTCATTATTGATAATGTGACCTTTATTTAATAATGTGGAAATTGTGACTGCAACATCAATCTCTGTGTCTGAGAAGAGAAACATATTAAAACGTGCAGTCTTAATCCTACAGGTCAGCAATTGTTTTAGAGATTTTCAAATAGCCAAGTTTAAAGTATTAATTTTCATCATAAATCAGCACGGTGGCTCAGTGGTTAGTACTGTTGCCTCACAGCACGAGGGACCCTAGTTCGATTCCAACCTTGGGTGACTGTCTCTGTGGAGTTTGGATGTTCTCCCCATGTCCGTGTGGGTTTCCTCTAGGTGCTCTGGTTTCCTCCCACAGTCAAAAGATGTGCAGGTTAGGTGGATTGGCCATGGGGAAATGCAAAGCTATAGAGAGAGGACAGGGGAGTTGTTCTGGGTCAGATGTTCTTTGAAGGATCAGTGTGGACTTGATGGGCAAAATAATCTGCTTCCACACTGTAGGAATTGTATCCTTGACTATCTATCTTGTTTCTCTCCAAACTACTCCTTTTCATCCTATTTTTATTTCTTTTTGATTCATGTTCATCTGCTTTGTTTCTCTGCTGTGTTCTGTTTCACTATCAATATGGCACTGTATGTTTCAGGGACTTGCTGATGATATCATCACTAAGATCTTATATTTTATCTTACCTCAGATCACTTGAACTCTGGGGGAAGTATGCTCCATTGCTGTATCATAATAGCCATGATGTGGAGATGCTGCTGTTGGACTGGGGTGGACAAAGTCAGAAGTTACACGACACTAGGTTATAGTCCCACAGATTTATTTGAAATCACAAGCTTTCAGAGCGCTGACAAAGGAGCAGCGCTTCGAAAACTTGTAATTTCAAATAAACCTGTTGGACTGTAACCTGGTGTCGTGTGACTTCTGATTTTGTAACATAATAGTTTAATATTAGTCCAGATGCTCTGTGCCTAAGAATGTAATGTTCCTATATCATAGGTGACTGTAATAAATATCTGATGGAAATTTTAGTACCAGGTTATCCACAGCAAGTGTCTTATGTACAGGAGATACCATCAGTATTGGAATATCAGGTCAAACAACTCTGTTGGAGCAAGTTCTGACCAAGGTAGCAGCAGTGTCTATCTACAAAAGGCTTCAATATCTTGATGGTAGATATTTGGAACGCTAACTGAAGATCAGAAGGACAATAGTTTTGGACAACAGAGAATCAGTACAAAACCCTCCCTTTTTTCCACCAGTTTTTGAGAGTGCAGACAACTTCACTGATTTGTGGATACACCATTAACCATCAACAAGAGAGAGCTAATTTGTTTCGATTGAAATGTAAGCTCTTTCAAAACAAAATTAATTTCTAAGATTGCCACTATTGAAAATAATAAATCAGCTGCAGTCCCTTTTTTCAAGTTGGAACCGAGTGTCGTACATTAGAGAACTGGGAGTCCAGAGCACTTCATTCATGAAAATTAATACAAAAATAACAAGCTCTCTCAGAACAATCAGTAAAAAAAAAGAACATTTTTTAACGTGCAATACACGTAATTTACAGAAATTCAGGGACATAGACCTTAAAGGTACAATTCAACATTTTAAAATCTGAAACATTGATAACAGAAGCTTCATTATGAAGTGGGTATCCAATGACACCCTGGCTGCATTGCACAGTTTGAACAATGAATGTATTTCGATTTATAGATCACGTGATATGTAATCTCTGGAAAATAACTCTTAAAAATCTTGTCTGCCATTGCCAAGGGGCAACTTTAAAGAATTAACACATCCAGCCTTTTTCTATACAATCAGGAAGATCCAGAAAGGATTTGGAAATTTCTTGAAGACGAGTACAAGATAGGAATTAACATCAGGGTTAACAAATTCCAACTCATGACATACAGACAGCAATCCCAAAAGGTTAATGACCAGTTTGTTGGAAGATGCTGCAGCACAGGGCATGAGTGACTTTTCCAACAAGAAACTGAGAGAAACTCATCAATTTTAGCTATCACCGTTACATTAATTAAAGATGTTAGCAAGGATCTTTTGGGCTAGAGAAAGGGTCATAACATTGACTGGTTACATTAGGATGGATGCAAGTATGAAACCATAGTTGCAGACTAACAACAATTAAACATTTGAGACACAGACAACACCGTTGCTGCAGTCAGCAAAGTACACCAAACCAGCAAACTCTGTAACAGATGCAGTTTGTCTCACCTGTTGTCCAGCTTTTTTTGATATCTGTAAGGCACACGGCACTAAGGGAAATCTGGTTTTAACCAAGTCAGATCCTGGAATGAAATACAGGTAACCAGTGAGATGGTGGAACACTACAAGTCTGGCGACAAGGGAAGTGTTAAGATGATGAATAAATGCAAACACATCAATGGATTCAGATTCAACCAAATGAAAAGCAATTTCAGAAGATGACCAAACTTTCCGTCTTCTTCATCTCAAACACCATGTCAACAATATAAGGCAATGTGGCAGGATGCAACAAAGGCTGAAATCGATACAGGAGCCAATGCCAACATTTATCCAGAATGCTTCCTGAAAGAAACGTACCTTAGTGTTTGATGCTCCATCATACAGCCGACAAGAAACTGCCTCATAATGTATAATGTTTCATCATTTCTGTGCATTGGCAGCATCATATTCCAATGCAAATACACAGGCTTACCATAGCTTTCTCATATCTTTTATCTGTTAGATACCAGTAATCCAGTCGTGGCAGGCCTCCAGAATGCACAAATCTTAGTCTAGTCACAACTCATGAGGTTCAAACCAGATCCGCAGTGACGGAACGGACCACACAAGACTCAATTGAATAAATCAACAATCTCCAAGTGAGTGGCTTTGAAGTGAGATATAAAGCAGTTAGCAGGATGATTACATCTGTCCCAAGAAATGGATTACCTGACCTACACAAAGGCAAAGATATTCCTCTTGATCTAAACATTGATGGCTTAGGCAACATAGTTGAACAGGTTTTGAGCTTGATCCATTATACTTTGGTCAGAGGTATTCTTAACAGTTATAATCGACAACTGCCGCAGATGAGCAACTGCAAGAATTGTAAAGATCTTGTCCAGTGATGATCTGATCCCATTAAACAGGTACCTGAGAAGACTAATTCATTTTGGCCAGAGAGAGATGAATATTGAATACCGTGACAAGTCATTTTCAAGGGCAATCAAGTCCCAATATCAAAAACACTGCACCAAAATATCATGACCATGTTACACCAAGAACACTTGGGTAATGTATGCACAAGAAGGCGAGCATGTGAATCTGTCCACTGCCCAGGGAAGAATCAGAATGTTCACTGACTTGTGAATGCATAGCTGTCTTTTTTTCTCTTTAACTAATCTTTCCATCCATCCCTTTTTTTTCTTTTACTGATTTCACCTGATTTCCTCTGCTATTACTATCATTTCCTTTCATTCCTCTCACGAATCTCATTTTTTAAGGCGATTTCATTCCATCATCTGCCCTGTTCCACAAAAACCCATATCCCTTACCATGCCATCATGAGCTCATTTAATCAATGGTTTTACACAATAAATTATATTCAACAATCGACTCTAAGTAATTGCACAAACCACAGGATGTCTCTCTCACTCTAGCAAGTCTTAACACAATACAGTGCAAGAATTCCCAGACTTCACGGTATGTGCAGCTTGTGTCTCTCATGCGTTGCACCCCAGTCGGCTAGGAATTTGTGCAACATCATTGCAAACATCACTGACAGAGCTGAACAGCTAATTTCCTTAGCTCTGGCCAATGGACAAATTAAGTAACCCTTCCCCATCTACAACCTTAAATAAATTGTATTGGCTGCTACCTTCAAATGAAGATAAATTTTCTTATCTTCATCTTTTTGAAAAAAATGTTGGTTTGATTGAGCTTGCTAAATTAATGTCTGTCTGTCTGCAAATATCTCATTCCAATATTAACAGTAAGCCATTAATACAGTGATTTTCATCATCAGTAATATCTCAGAGTCAGTTATTTATATGACACAACTGCCCTGAGCATTTCAATGTTGCGGGTGCAGTAAGTTTAATTTGTGCGGTCGTAACGTCACAGGCAATGCTTGAGCTCAAATTCAACATCTTCTGGCTCTGGGCAGGTTTTTGAAAAGAAACCATTGAGTCAAATCATAGCAAATACCAGAACTTCTCGGTAACTGTAACTTACTCCTGACAACAGAAACCATTTAACTCTACATGTGTAGGCACTACATCCAGAGATTTATTTTGGGCTGGGGAATTATTGACACTTGCGGAAAAGTCAATGGCTAGGGGTTCCTGCCTTCTCGGCTACTTGACGCTATGAGGAGGCCCAAGGTTTAGTGTAGGAGGCAAACACGGGTGATGAGGGGGAGGGAAAAAAAGTCAAGAGAAGCCTAGCATTGATCAGTTCAAAAGGGAAAGGAAGTTCTGAAGTTGAAAAGTTGCCAAATTCAGCAAGAACTGATTTTAATTAACAACTTCAAACATTCAAAACAGAATCTCACAAGACTGTAAGCATTGAAATGGGTAATATTACAGCAGATAGGAGACTTGAAAAACCTCGCCCCATTTCTGGATATTTAAATCAATCTCACGTGTGGAGATTGCTTTGCCAGCACAATCCTGCTGTATATTTAATTTGGTGTTCGATATTTACATACCACCTCTTCTCAAAGTGAATGTTGCTTGTGATTGATCTTCAAAGTGAAGAGGAACAATTGAATGTAGTGGCCAATGAAGATAATTATAGGTTGGTGGTCATGATATAGGTAAATAGAAGATTGTTGCTTAATTTGTACACAGGTCAGCATGGGGAGGAAATGGATCTGCCCAAGATTCAGCCATTTTACCCAAAGTGAGACTTTCCACTGAGTGTGGTAGTGGGTTACGATTTTAAGAAGCAATGACCTTATATCAAGCCTCACTGTGAAAATTAGAGAGTGTGGGTAAACCTGCTCATCAGAAATCTCATTACTTCTGCTTGAGAGTCTATCCCTGCACTGAATGCATGTACAAAGAACAAAGAACAAAGAACAAAGAAAATTACAGCACCATTACAGGCCCTTCGGCCCTCCAAGCCTGCGCCGATCCAGATCCTCTATCTAAACCTGTTGCCTACTTTCCAAGGATCTGTATCCCTCTGCTCCCTGCCCATTCATGTATCTGTCCGGATACATCTTAAATGACGCTATCGTGCCTGCCTCTACCACCTCTGCTGGCAACGTGTTCCAGGCACCCACCACCCTCTGCGTAAAGAACTTTCCACGCATATCTCCCTTAAACTTCTCCCCTCTCACCATGTAGATAAGAGATACTTCTGTCAGTGTCTGATATTGGAGGCAGTGGTAACCATTCCAATGGAAACCTGACAAGGCCATGGTATAATTTGTCAAGGTCTTAGCTGATATTTCCCCAGGCTGACATTTGGAATTTCAGGCTTCATTTTCTATCACTTAATCATTATCCTTTTTGATAATTCGTCAGAAGCCTCAATACAAGATTGCAAAAGGAAGTTCTCCTGTCATGGGTCCAGGTGAATGAAGAAGAGATACAGACCCTTGTGGAAATCCCCTGAGGCCAGATTCAGAAAGACAATGGTTTTTTTTTAACAAGCCTTTTCAGTGAATGGTGTCTCTGCAATCTTTGTCTTGCCTCTGAAGCCCAAGGAAACCACGTCAACCTCCTACATATTACACATGTCTGCTACTGCAAATGGAGGTGAAAACCCATCTGGTTCATGAATGTCCTTTTGGGAAAAACAAAATCTGCCATACTTACCTGGTCTGACCTACATGTGACTCCAGACTAACAGTGACATGGTTGACTCTTAACTGCACTCTGAAAAAGGGTAGCAAGCTGCTCAGTTCAGGTGCTGGGTGACAAATGGTGATGCCCATATCCCATCAAGGAGTTAAAAAAAATTTAAAAATAAAATATGGCTATGGTTTTCCAAAAGTTGAACTTTCAGGGTTTCAGGCTTCATTATTTGTTTTATCATTATTATCCTTTTTGGTAAAGATTTGTGAAATTCCAGTAGGAATTCCTCTGCACAAGCTGTCTTTAACACAGAAGCAAGTGAGGTACAAAATGCTGTCATCGATCGCAAGTGCATTGGGAGGAAATACGAAACAATCATGGAGCTACTCAAGGACAAGATTTGGCAATGGTGTTCCCTTATAAATATTTCACTCAGTGGTGTCTCTCCAGGCTTTGACTTGCCTCCAGAACCCTAAGATCTGAAGCCAACCTTCCGAATGATACTTCCTGATGTTTGTGTTATGCGCCTCATGCAGTGGTGAATCCTTATCTAAATTCCCACAGAGCCTTTGGCTGGTGAATGTTATGCAGGTTACTGAGCAAGTGAAGAAATTTCCAGGGGCACTTCCTGCTTTAGCAATGTCCTGGTAAACAACGTCCCTATGGCCCTTCCATCAATCCTCTTCTTGTACATTCTGTGGGTTTGAAAATAATAACCAAAAACTGAAGTTACATTAACTGCCCTTTCCATTTTCTTTCCTGTCTTGCTCATACTTTCCAGAAGATAATAGTCACAAGTATGCTGTGGATCAAATGTCTATAAAATCCAGAATGTTCAGCTGGTCCGAATGAACTCACATTAGCTATGGAACCTCATTGTTTGACACTTGCTACAACTGTAGAAGAGTTGATGCTTGATATCTCTATTGTCACTTCATTCTTGTACCCAGTGACCATCCTGGTGACCATCCATCCATTGGGTAAGGTTCCTTTGAGTAGGATCACTTAGTAACCTAAAAAAGGGATTTACACATGTAGGAGGAGAGCATGATTGATGTACTAAGGTACTTTGCATTTATCTTCGCCATGAAAAAGAATACTTACAAAGTCCAGTGGAAGTTGAAATACTGGGTTCACTAAAATTGATAAAGAGGAGGAATTAGAATGGCTAGTTGGACTTAAATTTGATAAGTCACCACAACCAGATGAGATGTATTCAAGGATACAGAGGGTAGAAAAAGGTGGTATCCTTAAGATAAAGACCTCAAAGTTAAATACTAAATCTAAAGCTGAACAATGAGATTTCAATTGGTTCTATAGAAGATGATGTTTTTAATTGCCAGAATATTAAAATGACCACAGATGTTTTGGACAAAGTCAGAAAAGCTTTTGATAATTACTTCAATTTGGAACAAATCAAAGTATTGAATTAATAACATTTAGCTGAATCTGTGAACAATTCCATTAATGATTTCTGCAGATGAGTGTAAAACTGTGACAATGGAACTTTGAAATCAGAATTCACGAGAGGGAAAACTATTGTTAGAATTTGTAATGACACTTTGTCAAATTTCTTAGAGTGCAAATGTTAACACCAGTGTATATATTGAGTTGAATTTTTTTGCATATTTTATGCATCGAAAAGGAAGAAATTGTTATTAATTTTTAAAGTGTTGTTTATGAGCTTGGAGCCTGTCACAACCCAGTCGGCACTGAGTGCGCTGGCAATAAACTTTTGCTATTCCACAAACTTTTACAAGTATTAAAATAACCATTTTAATCACCAGGATGGTTAATTTGCCTGACTTTGCTATCTAAAGCAAAAGAAACTCAAACCAGGTTTCATTGATAAATTAGTAAACAAAACTTCACTATAAATAAACTTATCATTTAACAATTGGAAAAAGAGATCATTAATTATGACTATGCAAATTTAAATCCAGGCAACAACACAATCATTCACAAACAGGACAGACAAGACAGAGCTCTGCAAAAGTATCATTGTTGGAAACCATTGACAAAAAGGAACAAATTGTGGTGGATCAAGGATCCAAACCAGAAGGAATGGAATTAGGTGTTTTTCTCACAGTTATTTTGGCTTTTGACTGCAATGTTATGTTGTTGTTAACTAAAAATGATCCTTAATTCTGCAGCCAGTCAGTGGACCTCAATATTTGTTCAAGGTAGAAGTTTTTTTTCTTTTCAGAGCCTTTGAATGCTGGCTTTCTTCCACTCATAGAGAGAGTCTTGGCTGTCTTGGCTTGCAGGCTTCTCAGAGGTCTGAGTGCAATGTCTCAGGTCAATCATGTGAAGGCTTGATCAGTTATTTTGCAATTCTAGGCCTTTCCATGATCTCATGATGTTTACAAGACACCTTTATCACCTTTCATTGTGCTTTCACAATGCATTTTATTGAATCGCATTCCAATACTGCTGACTTATGCACTGACACTCTATCGTCCCTCCTAGCAGACTGAGGGCTTCTCCCTACTGTATGAGGGTGTCCATCCACAGGAATTCAGTTAAATCCCTAATAGCCTGTTATATTATATAGCCTTCCAGTTAAGGTGGCGGTAGAGTAAGACACTCCAGCGGAGCTCCTCGGCTCGCCAGCTCCTTTTCCTCTTTCTTTCTTTTCCCCCCTCTTTCTGCAGTTTTTCTTCACCCCACCCGCCCCAACTTTTAACTTCTTAAAGTACCCTACCTGGAAGGAATGGAGAATGGAGTCAGAGACCAGCCCGGAGCGGGAGACGAGATGCAGCCAGAGCGGGAGCAGTGCCGACTTGCGGGGGGAGGGGGAGTGTTGCGCATGGAGGCAGCTAGGCCTTGTGTTCTGAAGGCTGGCGGGCACAGACTTAGTGGAAAGGTGCTATAACTTCAGTACTTTGAAGCTATTTTTTATTCTCATTCTGGACTTTTAAACTCTGTATTCCCATGCTAGTCTTTTTTTTAACTATTTCAATTCTGTAACAACACTTAAAGTATCTGTACCTAGGTACCTGGTGCTTAAGATGGTGCCGAGAGATTACATTACAACCTTTTCACTGCACTTATTCGAGTGCATGTGACAATAAGGGCTATTTATTCTATATAATTTATAAATGTATATGAAAATCACCTAAAGGATTTTAACTAATTTGAGTCAAGCTTTTCCCCTTTTTATGCCATGTTAATAGCAAACTTGGAACTAGCTTTTGTAAGAGGGACTTCTACCAGTGCTTCTCAAGGATGTTCCTTATCAAAACTGCTTCTGTGTAAGCAATAGCTACATTCTTGCTTCTTCTTAACAAGATCCTATTGTGTGACTTTTTTTCGAGAACCTTTGTATCTTATCTAATTGCTATGAGTAGATTACTGCTTCAGCTAACAGTGTCCTTTAGCCATTTTTATGTCAACTAAAAACCATGGTCAGCCATTTTATTTTAACTTCAGCCATGGCTAGTCCTAACATGACCTCTGTCTGTGGCAAACTACAACTTAATTTCAAAGCTTATTGCTGGGCAGACTTTTTAACCGAAAGACGGCTGGTTCCACCTTGTCTCACAAAAGTATAATATCCAGTTTCTTCAAAAGTTACATCGCCTTGTGTAAACAAGAAGTGAACACCAAACAGTTCCATTTTTAACCTTCAAGTTATTTAGAAAAAGCTGGTTCATCCTCTGCACCACAATAGTGTCCAAATTGCCATCCTTCCCAGTTTATGTTAAAAAAAACACAGGCCTTGGTGATGGGTAGTTTGCTAATGTGTTTTGAATGCAGGTATTTTCATCAGGTTTTACAACCTTGAAGTAGATATAGGGTTCAGCAGTTCAATGCATGAAAAAGAAAGGATAGAGGAACAAAACTGGTCAGCTACAGCGGTCTGGAGAGATAGAATAATCCAGAAAGTCAGTCACTCTGTGTGTGGGTGTGCTAGAGAGTGGAGGCTGAGTATTAAGTTCTTTAGTAAGAAATCGGGCAAGAAAACTGCTTTGGAAACCAAGTTTGAGAAACTCCTGTGTTTGCTCTGAAGTTAGAATAGTAGTGATTTTAATTTGCACTTTGTTTTAGGCAACTTGAGAATGTTACAAGCTTAAGTAAAGGTAGCTGGTGTAGTGGTCTCCAACCTTTCTAAGCAAAGATCACTTTTTGAATTTAAGTGCAACCAAGTTCTATGCCAAGGAAAATATAGAATATAAAAAAGTAAATAAAACTTTTAGTGCTGTATAAATCCAAAATAAAGTATCAATAATTATTTATTTTGTCCTTTAATCACCAAGTTGCAGGGTGATGCCTGTGACTGCATGTTTTTTTATCAATGCCTTGAAGTCTGGGCTGTAGGTTGAGGCAGCATGTCTTGTACAATACATCAAATGGATATCTGTGTGATACCTGGGCTTGATTTCATTCAGGAAAATGTTGTCTCATAGAGGTATGTGGAGTCAAAGTAAGCTTTCACTTTAAAAGCACAGGATAATAGGAGTGGGTATGTTTACAAGACACCATAAATCATTGACCCTTGATCTGGCTTTCAACTCAATATCACTTTGCACAGTAATTATATCCATCTCACCGCTTCTGCGTTGTAAATCAAATACCTGATGGAATTTGTTAGCCAGCTCACCAATGTCTGCTTGAAGAAATGGGTTTGAGATAAACATGACGCTATATTCCATCACGTCAAATTCTTCAAATCGCCTGTTAAATTCCTCTGATATTTTCCTCAGTGTGCACAACAGTTTTATGGGTGGAACCAATTTTTTTTTTCAAACTTTTCTCCAGACTGAGGAAGTGTTGCAGTATTTTATTTTTAATTGGGAGGACCACAAATCCAGTTTCAATCTGAATGTATTGTGAGCACTATGTGCTAAGTGTCTGTCCTTTCCCTGAAATTCACAGTTCAGCTCATTCTGTTTCAATGTCATGTCTGCAAGGAGCCTGAAGTCAAGCGACCACACATTGTCTGACAGCTCACTACACACTTCATTCCTTGATTTGGAGAAAATGTCGATTTCAGGCATCAGATATAACTTTTTTTTTTGCAAAGTTTATCTGGTGAATTGCCCCTTTCACAATTATTATCCCCTCTGCATCCAATAGTCTCAACTGATGAGTGATTGGACCTCTGTTTCTGCGCAGATCCTTGACTGACTTACTACCAATCCTCTGACCAGTGGCTTTGAACAGGAAGGACCGTCTGTGACCCACTCCCCGGACAGTTATGATACGGAACCCTTACTCTGAATGCCCAAGGTGGCTAACCAACCCTGTCCAAGCCTGAGTCTCAAGATTGAATTCGGAAAATGTCCTTCACTGAATGTAATGGGTCCCCCGACTGATGGCAGTCCCCTCTGATTTGACTGAAGGCTACTCGTCTTAGACTTTGTGGTTTGTTGGAAGCACGTGCAATGTGGTTGCCACATACGCTGCTGGCACATGTTGTATTTGTAAGCTTGAGGTAGTATGGTGCCATATAGCAACATGCCCAAGCTATTGACTGATCGTTGCTGATATCCATGACAAGCTGCCTAGTTTTGTACCTATGATAGACAGAAAGGCCACAACAATGACACAAATATTGGTGGAGAGACAAGTAGTGATGAGGAAGCAGGGAGGCAGCAGATGGACATGGACGGGCTAAGAGAGTGGGTAAAGAAATGGCAGATCGAATGCAGGAAGGGGAAAGGTGAGGTTATGCACCTTGTTAGGAAGAACAGAGGTGTAGACTATTTTCTAAATGGGAGAAGGCTTCAGAAATCTCTTCACAAAGTGACTGAAGAGTCCTAGTTCAGGATTCTCTTAAGGTTAACAAGCAGGTTCAGTTGGCAATTAGGAAGGTAAATGCACTTTTGCCATTAATTTCAAGAGGGCTAGAATAAAGAAGCAGAGATGTACTACTAAGGGTGTATAAGGCTCTGGACAGACTGTATTTGGAATATTGTGAGCAGTTTTGGGCCCCATATCTGAAGAAGGATGTGCTGGTATTGGAGGGGGTCCAGAGGATGTTTACAAGAATGATCCCAGAAAAAAAGGGCTTGTCATACGAGGAGCAGTTGAAGACTCTGGATCTGTACTCAATGCAATTTGGAAGGGTGAGGGGGGTGCGATTTCTGACTGAAACTTACAGAATACCTTGAGGCCTGGATAACGTGGAGGTGGAGATGATGTTTCCACTAGTAAGAGAGACAGGGACCTGAGGACACAGCTTCAGAGTGACAGGGCGACTCTTTAGATCTGAGATGAAGAGAAATTTCTTCAGCTGGAGGGTGGCGAATCTGTGAAGCTCATTGCCACAGAGGGCTGTGGAGGCTAAGTCATTAAGCGTATTTAAGACAGAGATAGAAAGGTTCTTGATTAATAAGAGGATCAGATGTTGCAGGGAGTAGGCAAGAGAATGAAGTTGAGAAACATATCGGTTACGACTGAAAGGTGGAGCAGATTCAACAGGCTGACTAAACTAATTCTGCTACTGTATCTTACACTGTTCTGATTTTATGATCACACAGAAGTACTGAGATGCTATAAGTTATGAATGATGCGGCATTGTGTAGAAAGCTAAGGTAAGACACAGATGTAGCCAAGTAAGAAAGTAAGTGAACAGCCAGCAAAGAGCTCTGAGATGCGTTCTATTCCAGTGAATCAAATGGGTGCCTGTTCCTGCATGAAAAGATGACTGGCAGTTGCATTATGATGAATAGCTTTGAAATGCTCTCAAATACAGCAATGAAGTCATGAGCTGTATTCTAAGGAAGTTGGAGATGTGCCATGGTGATGTGGTGAGGTCAGTGCATATCTGATGCCAACTTCCTCGAGCGAAGAATACAGGCAGTCACTGCCCTTGGAGTGTGCCCTGGGATGTTGGGAACTCCAGGCAAAGATGGAGGCCTGAAAGAGCAAGCTGTGAGCTGGAGCCACCAGGTACCCTCTCTGACCCTCTCTGTCAGAAGCTGTTGCTGTCTTTCTCTCCACCACATGAGGGAATGGAGAACTGCTTATTAAGGAAGTGACGATAGAGAGTAATGAGATGTTAATGAATGCAGATACACTTCTCTCTCCACACCCTGGCAAAATCCTGGTCTCACTGTTAAACGGTGGTTGGAAAATTGAGAAAACATTTTTCTTTCAACGTCACGAATCTTAATTTCCAATCTCACCATATTTTCCCAACTGACTCATCACTGTCTGGGTCATCCAGGGGCGGGAAAATTCCACCCATAGTTTCAGAACAGCGGAAGTCCTGGTGGTCATGCACACAAAGCATTTTGTACAGTACAACATGCTCCAACATCAGAAAGCATATCTGGATTAGATGTTATACTTCCATTTGGAAAGAAACCCGAGAAATTCCTAGAAGAAATTACTGTGTTGATCAAAAATATTGATCCAATTGGCTTGATTTTCACTGAGTTTATTTATTCAAGTGGACATCTTGCCTGTTTTAAACTTTATAACAGGAACAAGTGGCGCTCACTTGTCAGGCCAGGTGCCATAGCTGAAGTAAGTGATGTTACAGACTACAGAAATGAAAATACATGGCCCAACACCTAAGATTAAAGGTATAAGTAACACGCCAACACAGACAGTGCACAAGATTAGAAAATGTGCATGTGGTTCAGAACTGACACTCCTCTCTTTGATCTGTCCATGTTACATTTGTTATGATAAGGAGCGCAACACATCAATACAAAGGATTGAAGGCTGAAGCATTCGCAAGAACCTGCAGCCAGAATTGTCAACTAGATGATCCATCTCAGCCTTCTCCCATGATCTGCAGCATCACAGATGGCAGATTTCAGCCAACTCAATTCACTCCACCAATAAGTGATTGAAGACACTGGATACTGCAAAGGATGTGGGCCCTGGCAATATTCTGACCATAGAGCTAAAGACTTATATTCTAAAATTGTCATACTTCTAGCCAGGCTGTTCCAATATAATTACAACACTGACATTCAACCAGCAATGTGAAAAATTGCCCAGATATGTTCTGCACACAAAAAGGATGAGAAATCCAACCCGGCCAATTGCCAACCCATCTCTCTACACTCAGTCATCAATAAAGCAATGGGAAGTGTCTTCAGCAGTGCTGTCCAGCAACACTGGCATAAAAATAAATTTCTCACTAACTCCCGGTTTGTATATTGCCAGTGTTCACAGCTCCTGAACTCATTACATCCTTGCTCCTTGAACAAGGGAGCGGAATTCCAGCAGTGAGATTAGAGTTCCAGAGGTGAGGTGAGAGTGACTGTCTGGTATCAAGGCATCAAGGCAGTATTTGCCCAAGTATGACACCAAGATTCCCTAGAAAAGAGTAGAGACAAAGGTAATCAGGGAGAAAACCCTCCATTGTTTGGAATCATATCTAGCACAAAGGAAGATGTTTGTGGTTGTTGGAGGTCAGTCTTCTCAACTCCAGGACTTCGCTGCAGGAGTTCCTCAGGGCAGTGATCTAAACCCAACAGTCTTCAGCTGTTTCATAAATGACTTCCCTGTATCGTAAGGTCAGAAATAGGGATGATTATACAATGTTCAGCATCACTTGCAATTTATTAGATATAATTTTGTGATTGGATAACATTTACTAAACAATCCTGAATGTCTCATGTTCTACATTGACACTACTTTAGGAGCATCAGTTGGGTTTGCATTGCAGTACACTTTGCATCCTATAAAGTTCTCATATTAGTGCAGAGGATTGTGTTTTTTGAAGACAGAGAGAACATGTATGCCCATTATGTCTATTTCAACTCAACAAAACAGGAGATAGCCAACCTCTGGTTCATTTCTCAATGCCAAAGTCTTGACCAATCAGACGTAACCTGCCTGGCTTATAATTTAAACAAGCTCAAAATTTTAGAAAATATAAGTAACAGTAGGCCATTCAGTCCATTGAGTCTACATTCAACATGATCCCCATATCACATGACATAATTAGCCTCTAGAAGTCTATAGATTACTTTGTGAGAAACATATTCAGAGATTTGTCTCCCAAAACATTCTAGAGTAGTAGTTCATCACCTCTAAGGGAAGAAATTTATCTTCAGTTTAGCCTGACAAAGCCTGCTCCATATCCTGAGACTGTGATCCCTTCTTCTAGACCCCTTGACCAGTGGAAATATCATCCTTGCACCCAATTAGTCTGGTACTGCCAATATGGTAAATGTTTCCATGAGCTCCCCCTCATTCTTCTAAATACCAGTGAACAGCAGTCTCGTCAACCCAATGTCTCCTCAGACAATTTACTTTCAGTCTCAGTAATCATTTTATTGAACCTTCACTGAATTCCCTCTTTAGCAAGTATATTTTTAGATGTATCTTAAGGAAGGAAACCAAAACTGTATACAATACTTTCATGCGATCCTACCAAATCTCTGTACAGCTGCAATAAGGCCTCCTTGCTCCTGTATTTAATGAAGGCCAACATACCATTTGCTTGCCAACTTGCTTCCTGCAACGTGCATGCTTACTTTCAGTGACTGGTGTACAAGGACACCCTGGTTGCTTGTACATCAGCGTTTCTCAATCTATCACCTTTTAAATAATATACTGCTATACTGTTTTTTCTACCAAAATGAATATCCATGTTTTTCTGCAACTGCCATGCAATTTCCCAGTCACTCAACCTCCCTAAGTCACCTTGAGGGCTCTTTATATCCTCCTTAACACACACAATCCCACCTGGTATTCTGTTGTCAGTAAACTTGGAAACATAACATTTGATTCTCTCATCCAAATCGTTGATATGTATTGTGAATAGCTGGGGCCCAAGCACAGAATACTAGTCAACACCTTACACTCTGAAAAACAATTTATTCCTACTGTCTGTTTCCTGTTCGATAACCAATTCTCAATGCATGCCAGTATATTCCCAAAAATCCTAAATTCTTTGATTTTGTGCACTATCTCATATGTGGAATCTTATCTAAAGCTTTGTAAAAATCCAAATGCCCTGCTTCATTTATTCAATTAGTTACATCCTCAACAATCTTTAGTAGAGTGTCAAACATGATTTCCTTTTCATGAATCCATGTTGATTTTGGATAATCCTATTGCTATTTTCTCAGTGTCCTGCTATCATATCCATTATAATAGACTCCAGCACTTCAGACTAACTAGTCTGTAATTTTCTGCTTTCTGTCTCCTTTTTAAACAGAGAGGTCACATTTACCACTCTCCGATCTGCCTGGATTGTTCTAGAATCTCCGGAATTTAGAAAATAACAACAACAGCATGCATGATTTCCATTGCTACCTCTTACAGACACCTGGGAATGCAGATTACCAGTCCCTGGAGATCTTTTTGCTTCTAGCCCCATTAATTCCTCCAGCACTATTTTTACATTGATAATAATCTCCATCAATTCCTGTTTACCAATAGACCCTTTCTTCTATATCTAGCACATTTGGAAAGCTATATCTGCCTTCTTCTGTGGAGATAGAACTAAAGTAGCTGTTTATTTCCCTTGTCATAGAGCTGTACAGCACAGAAAAGTCCAACGCATCCATGTCAACCAGATATCCTAAATAAATCTAGTCCATTTGTAAGTATTTGCCCCATATGCCTCTAAACCCTTCCAAATCATGTAACCATCCAGACACCTTTTAAATATTGTAATTGTATCAGCCTCCACCACTTCCTCTGGCAGTTCATTCCATACTTGCACCATGCTCTGCATGAAGACATTACCCCTTAGGTCTCTTATAAATCTTTTACCTCTCACTTTAAACCTATGCCCTCCTGTTTTGGACTTCCCTACCCTGGGAAAAAGACCTTGGCTATTCACCCTATCCATACCCCTCATGATTTTAGAAACCCCTATAAGGTCACCCCTCAGCCTCTGCTCCAGGGAAAATAGCCCCAGCCTATTCAGCCTCTCCCTACAGCTCAAGCCCTCTAACCCCGGCAACGTCCTTGTAAATCTTTCCTGAACCCTTTCAAGTTAAACAAATCGTCTTTTCCTTCTTCTCCATTTCAATTTTCCCACTTCAAATGAGATAATTCATTTTTTTTTTTTTCTTTTTCCATACGTTGAGAGATTCTTACACTTTGCTTTTATGTTCCTTGCTGATTTACTTTCATATGCTATTTTTCATTTCTTAATTAACCTCTTTGTACGTCTTTGCTGAATCCTAAATTGCTCCCAGACTTCAGGCTTGCTACTTTTTTCCAGCAACTTTAAATAACTCGCCTTTGGAAATAATGTTGCCCGTAATTTATTTTTTAGCCATACTTGGGCCACTTGTGTTTTCAGTCAAAAGGAATGAATAACTGTTTCAATGCAACATTTGTACCTTAAATACCAACGATTGCCCATCCACTGTCATATCTTTTAATAACATTGCCCAGCAATTGCAGCCAACTCATGCCTCATAATTTGTAGTTTCCTTTTGTTTATATTTAGGACCTTACTTTCAGATTGAAATACTTCACATTCTATCCCAATGAAGAATTCTATCATGTTATACTGACATTTTTCTGAAGGGCGTCTCACAGTAGGAATATTAATTAATCCTTTCTCATTGCACAAAACAAAGTATAGGATAGCCTGCTGCCGAGTTGGTTCCTCAACAAACTGGTCTGAAAAATCACCCTGCACATATTTCAGAAATTCATCTATCACAGTAGTATTACAAAAATGCTTTGACCAGTCAATATGTAGATTAAAGTCATCCATGATTACTGTAGCACCCTTTTTTGCAGGCATCCCTAATTGTCTATTTAATACCATCCCTTATCTTAACACTTTGTTTGCAGGCCTGCGGACAACTTCCATCAATAATTTTCTACTCCTTGTAGATTCTTAGTGCCACCTAGAAAGATTCTATATCTATGTTTTCTACACAGTACCTTTCCCGCATTGCACTAATTCTATTTTTTAGCAACAATCCCACCCCAATTTTTATTTGTTTAGTCTGCCCTCCCTAAAGGTTGAATACCCTTGGATATTCAGTCTTCAACTTTGGTCAAAACACAAATCATTTGGAGTTAACTGTCAGTCATCATTAACTGATGTATTATATATGGCAACACCTCTACCAGTCAGAGTCCACTTGCAAAACAATCAGTATTCTTAATCCGTACATTATTAAGATTTCCCTTTACATTATAATTTCTTGCAAATTTTTCTGATGAGAGCAAGATAAACATCTTCAACAGAATGTATCTTTATCAATATTCAATATTCAAGTCTTTAATACTGTTGACACTGACCCTGTTGGAGCAAGTTGTGGGGAATTTGGGGATTTTCTACTTATTCCTTTGCTGCGAACTCCGTGACTTGACTTCAGAGCAAATACTGGAGGCAAACAGTTCTGGATATTTTTAATATCAATTTCCTTTGTCTATCCCAATTTTTGCTACTTTTAACCAAGGTACTGGGACAAATTATCCAGTAACATTTCTTTTTAAAGTTATGATAAGATTCCAGCAAGGTAAAATTCAACTATATTGACTGTTCATATTTTTTTCATGGACAAGGCTCAGCTGCCACAGATTTAAGGATCAGACAAGCTTATGATTTGGAAGTCCACAGAGTGAAGTAAGCAGACTTCATGCAATTCCACATTCCCATCCTGATTCATCCAGTTTCAACAGTGAAGTTCCAATCCTCCAGTCAGTTGAGGAACCTTGACCATCGATCACTTGAGGGAACTGTTCACAGTATGTGACAAGTTGATTTGAGTGCTGTGTCTTTCTGAGTTCCCATCCAATCAGTGAAATGAGAAACAACGTTCAGAGTGATATCAGGTTTTATTCTCTTTACACTTTTAATGTAAAAGTACAAGAAAAGTACAAGACAACAATATACAACAAAGAATAGAACATTTACAAGCTATAGAATTTCCCAGTTACAATAAAATGTACAGTCAGGAAAGCCAAGTCCCCTCACTGTTATATATGATCAAGTAGAGTACAATGATTCATTTTCTTTAATCCGAATGAGGTCTTATGTTGACACCAAATTGGGCTTTTCAGAAGTTTTATTCCTGGTTAGTGTTGACCTCTTGAATCATCATAGTGTTCCTGGAAATGAACAGAATGAAGACAATGATCATTTTCAGATGGACTGAGTTCAGATTGAGTTCAGTGTTTTATTTTTATTGATGATCATGATTGCTAAGCAATTCTTTTGACACAAAATCCCAGTTTATACTCACGTTTGAAGACACAATGAATGACGTTTCTGTTGATTTGCTATCGACCTGTATTAAAATATTCAGATTTATCTGTTTACAACAAGGAATCAATGAGACATTTGAAAACAAATATTAAGTTTTGGAATTATCTTTAAACCGCCGATTTTGCTAATTATTAAACCATAAATGAGGACGTGTTAACTGTTGAACTTTCTATTCTCTAAGATATATGTTTAATTTAGTAGAAACTCTGAACTGCCTCACTTCATTGCAATGCAGTTGAATCCAAGTTTCAACATTTTATTTTCATTAATAAACATCTGACACAAAATCACAGATTATACTTACATTTAGAGAATCCTCCAGTGATGTTTCTGTTGACTTGCTTTCCACCTGGATTGAAGTATTCAGATTGAAAAATTTAGTGCTTAATAAATAAACTTGACTTATAGAATAGTTTGTAAGCAAAAGGATTAAATGTTATTAGATTATAAATGAAAGCGACAACATTTTGAACTACAGAGTTGAGATTTAGTGACTCAGTGCTTTTTATCCCCTTTCTTTATTCATTCATAAGATGAGGAGCATTGCTGGCTAGGCCAGCATTTATTGCCCAGAGGGCAGTTAAGAGTCAACCACATTGCTGTGGATCTGGAGTCACTTGTAGTCCAGACCAGGTAAGGATGGCAGTTTCCTTCCCTGAAGGACATTAGTGAACCAGATGGGCTTCTCCCCAACTGTGACAATGGATTCACAGTCATCATTAGATTCTTAACTGTAAATATTTATTAAATTCAAATTCCACCATCTTCTATGGCAGGATTTGAACCCAGGTCCCTGGAATGTTATCTGGATCCCTGGATTAACAGTCCAGCAATAATACCACTAGGCTATTGCCTCCCCTGTGCTGGCATGGAGTGTCCTGTTCTTAAATGCAGCAATAATCAATCCAGCCCTGGGACAGTGGATTAATGGATAAACTAAGGGAGACTGAGATTCTCCATTTGTTGCTGTGTATTGTGTTGACACTGTCACAGAAATCAGCAAGAATGATCTTTCCTACTATCGTTTTGATTAAGCCTGAGTTTTTCATAACATCAATCAATGATTTGATGAAGGAATCAAATGTAATATTTCCATGTTTGCTGGCGAAACAAAACTAAGTGGGAGTGTGAGTGGTGAGGAGGATGAAAAAACATTTCAGAGTGAATTTGACAGGTTGAGTGAGTGGAAAATGCATGGCAGATGTAGTTGAATAAGTTAACCTCTTAAAAACAATAAGGCAGATTGTTATTTAAGTTATGGTAGGTTGAGAAAGTACAAGGGGACAAGGTTGTCCTTGTAAATCAGTCATTGAAAGCAAATATTTAGTTGCTGCAAACATTTAGGAGGCAAATGGCTTCTCGGCTTTCTTTGCAAGAGGGTTTAAGTACAGAAGCAAGGAAGTCTTACGATAGCTCGGTGAGGCCACAGCTGGAGTATAGTGTGCAGTCTTGGTCTCCTTACCTAAGAAGATATGATTGGCGTGGAGGGAGTGCAGTGAAGGTTCATGACAATGATCCCTGTGATGGCAGGTTTGTCATATGAGTAGAGTTTAGGTCGGTTGGACATATATTCAGTGGAGTTTAGAAGAATGACAGAGAATTTATTTGAACAAATAAAATTCTGACAGGTTGGAGAGACTGGAAGAAGTAATAATGCTTCTCTGGAGTGGGGAAGTCCAAAACAGGGGATCACAGTCTCAGGAGATGAGATTGGTTATTTTGGGCTGAGCTGTGGAGAAATCTCTTCATTCAGAGGTTCGTGAACCTGTGGAATTCCCAACCACAGAAGGCTCACATATTTAAGAAAGAAATAGATAGATTTCTAGAAGCTTAAGGTGAATAGGTGAATGGGGAGACTAAGAACATGGCAGATAGAGATAGAGGGAGTTTGTACTCAATGGGCTGAATGTCCTAATTTTGCTCCTATTTTCAATGTTTCTATGTTTCTATTGCATGAGGAGATGGTAAATGATGCTTCCCTCATGAAGCCATCAGTTGTGTGTGTCCTGCTATCAAATTTCTTATCACAGAAAAGTATTTTCTATGATTCTAGAAAATTCTATAATTTAGGAAACAGCTAATATCCATTAGACATCATTCAGCAATCCACGAACAACAACTGAAAAACTGAAAAACCTAACAGCAATTGATTTTCAGGGCTTCCTCTGTTGGATATTCAGTCAATTACAATCTTCAGACTATATTGCCATGTAGCTGGGATATCTGATGATGTATCCATTAAGCTCAGTGTCAAGAGTTTGATACAGAATAGCGCCAATAATGTGGGCTCAAATCCTGCTCCTTTTGAGGAAGTTATTATGACTGATCTCTTCAGCCTGGGACAAACTAAGAATCAGTTAATGAGGGTGCTCCATGAAGAGATAGTGAGTTAAATAACTGACATAAATACTCACATCTGGAAAGTCCTCGAGTGATGTTTCTGTTGACTTGTTTTTTACCTGGAGTAAAACATTCTGATTTAAATATTTACTTTTATCTTCTAAACCTTGAATTTTAGAATCATCTCAAAACATAATTTCTAAATGATGCCACATTTCAAATGAGGAAGTGACAGCGCTTGCAAATTTTGGAATTTGGATTCAGTACTGGAATGAACCAAACAGCTCCTGTTCTCCAGTGCAGCAAGAATTGACCCTGCCCTGGAACGGTTGGGCTTTGGTGTTGATAGTTAAACTAGTCAAGTGTGAGATACACCATTGAATCTGCAGTGCCCACCCTGCAAAATATCCCTTACAAAGGAAGTGCTAGTAATTAGAGCCTACTATTGTTGAGAATGTAAGAAAGACCATTCTCCTGATGCCGTCATTTGTGCCTGCCCAGGCCCATGGATATTCTACTGGCTTTACCTTCATAGAAAGCAAGACACCTTGAGTGTATGTGAGTTCAAACATCAGACTCCCCACCCACAGTTTTTTCAGGCTGAAATAAATTGTCATTTCACACTTCATTCTGAAACCCTTGGATTCTGGATTCTACTCATTTTTGTAGGTAATTTGGATCAGAAGGAAAGTAATCTTACAGAATTCCCAGTTTCTACTTACTTTGGATGATTCCTTGATTCCTTTCTCCTTTGATTTGGTTTTGACCTGTAATAAAATATTAATATATCTATATTTAGCACAGAAGGCCAATGAGAAATCTGGTAAACCACCTGAAATGTAAAATCTTCCTGTATCTTGACGTATATAATTTTGAGGTTACCTCGACACTGTTTTCACTTGACTCAAATGATCCACTTTCACTGTTGATTGTCTTCAGCCCTCGACACTCCACATCAACGTCTATAACCTCATCAGCATAATATTCAATGTGGCTTTTGCAAAAGCCTTTCTCCTGTCAAAACAGATTTGATTAAAATTACAGTCAGTACTTGCATGCTATAAAACAGTACACAGTGCACTTTCTGTCATATATCTCAATGTGAGCAGCTCTATCTATGATATATAATTCAGTGCACATGGTTTTTTGAGATGTAACTCAGTATACAGGGCCCTTTTTGTGATACACATATGCTGGTATGAGTGTGACAATGTAACTCAGAACTTACTGCAGCCTTTTTGGGACGGAAGTGACAGCTGGGGTCATCAAATTCCAGTCCAGAATTCTTGGAGCAGACGGTTTCTTTCACAGAGAATGTTAAATCCACGTTGTACGACAATTTTCCTGTGCGATGAATCTAGTGAGAGGGAAACAGTTCATTAGTAACATAGATAGACAAACAGGAGGCTGGAAAAATACAGCAAGCTAGGCAGCATCTGGAAGAGGAGGAGTCAACGTTTTGGGTATTATCCTTCTTCAGGGATGAATGTGGGGGTAGGGGGAGCTGGAGATAAAGGGAGGGGGGAGGGGTAGCGGAATGGTGGTGATAGGTGGACTCCCATCAGTGTGTGTAATACAACATTCTGCTTCTGTTTAATAATTCGTGTCACACTGTATTCAGTAACATTCTTCTAGAATTTAGAGATTGAAACAGACTGAGACCAGGACACACTTACATCCTTCACTCTTCTCCTGGTTATCCCACATAGATTGCTGGTCTCAGTGATTTGGTTCAGTTTTAGAACAGACACTCTCAGAGCATCCTTTGGGCTCGGTATTCCTGTTGAGACAAAAGGAAAGTTGTACAAAACATTCCGGAGTTCTTCAGCGAGTTATTTTTACACATTGGTGATATCTCAGCGAGTGAGCCTCATTGTCAATAACTGGTTGCTCAATGGGGTGCTGCTGTCTCTGGTACCTACCTGAGCAGTGGAGAATCTGCACTGCAGCAATGGTGAGGAGGAAGGCTTTCATTCTGCCTCTTGTGTGATCAGCTGGCTGCTTTCTCAGAGTAAAGGAGCTGCTTCTCTCTCTTGCTCTGCCCTTTCCTTGCTGCGTTCAGTCTTTATATCCCGCGCCTCAACCACATTCAAACATTGACTCATATTTACTCAGTTTTGGTCTTGGGCAGGGAAAGCTGCTGCCAAATGGCTCTAATATGGTCAGAACGTCCGCCCAGTATCATCATCATGTTTAGATTTGGTGAGATCAGATATTATTTTCAGTATGTGAAATTATGAATTGACAAGAAGACAGGAAATTATCTGCTATAATTTGCACAATATATGCATGTCAGTGCTCCTGTGTTTACATGGCTAAATGTGTTGTACACATTCAGTACACAAAGCATATTGAGCTCATGTTGAATCGAAGGTTGATGCAAAAAATAATCATTGTACATTCACAAAGCACATCATTTTTATTTCACAAATTGTTTTTCAAGTTCAGGTGTTGAAGGCATGCACTAGGCACTGTGAATTTGTAGAGCACACTGGTCAATTGACTCCACTTTCTTGCCCCTCATAGAATTCCTGCGGTGTGGAAGCAAGCCATTTGGCTGATTGAATCCACACTAACCCTCCAAAGAGTTTCCCACCCAGAACCAACCCCTACCCTATCCCTGTAACTCTACATATCCCATGGCTAATCCACCTAGCCTGCACATCATTGAACTATGGGAGGGAACCCAAGCACCTGGAGGAAACCCACGCAGACACATGAAGAATGTGCAAGCCCCACAGAGACAGTCACTCAAGGCTGGAATCGAACCTAGGTCCCTGACACAGTGAGGCTGCAATGCTAACCACCGACCCACCATGCTGCCCCATATTGTTACAATCTTGTTACAATCAGTCCCTAGGTGAGGTACCCAATTTGTTATAGTTTCAGGATTCAAAGATGTGCAGGTTAGATGGATTGCCATGCTAAAATTGCCCCGTGGTGTCCAGGGATGTGCAGGCTAGATAGATTAGCCATGGGAAATACAGGATTACAGGGATAAGGTGAGGGGCTGGGTCTGGGTGGGATGTCCCTGGAGGGTCAGTGCAGACTCAATGGGCTGAATGGCCTGTTCCTGCACTTTAGGGATTCTATGAATCTACCTCAAACAGTTAATCTGCCAGGTGAGGTGGATTGAATTGGTCCCCCTGCATTATTTTCCATACCCGCCCCTCCCGGTTGTTTACAACAAAGCTGGTTATGGAAAAGATCTGTTTCCTTGTGAATACCTTTCTCGCAGACCCCCCCAAAAAATTAGGTGCTAAAGGGAGCAGATTTAATCTGGATTTCTTGAAAATAAAAGAAAACACAGTTTCGTAATGCAATACATGTATGTGCAGAGTCGAACGAAGAGATGAGTTCTAAAAGATAAAATTTAAAGATGAAGTGTATGAATCAGTCTCTGTTCCTGGGGTGCAGACAGTTGAATATTTTGGCTGTGACATTAAATCCTAGGGTAATGTTGACCTTGGTAGTTCAATAGTTGATTTCAAGACTTTTGGCTTTGTAAGTTGAGTAAAAGTCTTTTGTCCTGATCATAATGCACAAAAGAACAAAGAACAATACAGACAGGAACAGGCCTTTTGGCCCTCCAAGCCTGCTTCGACACATTTTGCCCTTCCATACTAAAATTGTCTTCACTTACAGGATCTGTATCCCTCGATTCTCTTCCTATTCATCTATTTGTCCAGATGCTTCTTGAATGCTGCTACTGTGTCTGCTTCCACCACCATTTCTGACAGCGCGTTCCAGGCACTCACCACCCTTTGTGTGAAAGACGCGCTTCACATCATCTTTCATCATAGTTATTGGTCATTTGGTTTTGAGTAGAGAGGGATAGTTCTTCTGTTTTTCAGTTTCCTTCTGCCCAGTTTGCTAGCTAATTAGTTTCCGGTGCTCAGAGCAACTCAGCAAACTCATTCATTGACTGAAGGCAGAAATAAGAAAATTACCTACATTGTAATACAGCAGTCAATTTTGTGCTCAGAATGTCAGGCAATGGAGGGTGTTTACTTGATTCCTGTAGGGCAGAAGTGCTTAAATGGCTTTTCTCAGAGCGGTGACCTTCATGGCACACTAGTATACGCTCTAGATTGTCAGCACTAACACACAAAGACTAGTGCTGTCTTTTATTTATCATCCATCTTTTGCATATTCCTGGAAGACCAAAATATAACATTTCCGCATGAGATTGCTTTCTGTTGAGTGGAAGGAGATTATAATATGCTTTTTAAAAAAAAAGTCACAATTTCAAGCCCATGGCACTCCAAGGTCTTGATCTGTTGTCACGCCAATCTTCCAGTTATGTTTAATAACTTGCTGGACATGCACGTTAATTATCTATTAAACACAGCAGAGAGGTTGAAAACATGATTAACTTCTTTTTCAAAACGATGTGATAATTGTGACCAGAATGTTAATCAATCTCTGTGTCTCAGCAGGGAAGTGGTTTGTAATATGAAGTTTTATTTCTGCAAGTAGTCAATTGTTGTGGAGATTTTCAAAGTGTAACATTTAAAATGTTAAGTTTCTTCATTAAATATAACCTTCTGTGTCTTATTTTTCTGTCTCATAACGTAACTTTCTTTTCCTCTCTATATTTCTTTTTGACAATTGACTTTGACATGCACAGGACTTCCTTCTCTGTCATCATTTTGTTTCTTTCATCTCTTAAATATCATCTCTTCAGCAGATAGACAATAGCATTATGCATCATGGTCCCCAAAAGCCCACTGGGCTTGTCATCCTGTTGTCATGGTACATGCTTAATGACTTTCAGTAGCAAAATATATTCAAGATGAAGGTGCAGAATAAATGTTCGCTGATGTTGCACAACATAGGATGTTGGCGGGGGGGGGCGGTCCCCGATTTACTTATGAACGCAAACCCATACAGGGGTGTCATTTTAAATATCCGACGTACAAACATTTTCTGTACTTACGAACTGCTACTTTAGGTTCTCCTGCATTGTGTTTCAACTTGTGTACGAGTCAACTTAAGGAGTCAGGAATGGAACCCATTTACAAACAGGGACTGTCTAGTATTGTTCTAGCTAGCCATAGCCAAATATGGTCCAGGAACTCACAGAGTTCATGGCTAGTGCACCATGTGTCATCTCATACATTGCACCTGGGAATTTTATGTTGCTTTATAGCAACCCCCAGAGACAGAGAGTTGAATTAATTTTCTTATGTGTGACCAATGGGCAAATCAAGTGAATGTCCTCCATTGCCTGACATTCTGAGCACAAAATTGACTGTTGCATTACAATGAAGTTAATTTTCTTATTTCTGCCTTCATTCAATGAACGAGTTTGCTGAGTTAATACCAGACTCTGCACATGTCAATGATAAACAACTAATATACACAGTCATGTGTATATCTGTGTTCAGCAATACCCAAAGTTAATGGTTTGTCTTAACTTGACTTGTGCATTTCAATGTTGCAGGTACAGTAAATTTTGGCCATTAATTTGTGCGGTCTTAATTAATCAAAATCAATACTTGCTGACTCTGAGCGGGTTTCTGAAAAGAAACCATTGAGCGAAATCACAGCAAATACCAGAACTTTTCTGTAGCTGTAATGTACTCCTGACAACAGAAACCATTTAACTCTACATGTGTAGGCGCTACATCCACAGATTTATTTTGGGCTGGGGGGTTATTGACACTTGCGGAAAAGTCAATGGTCAGAGGTTCCTGCCTTCCCGGCTACATGACGCTATGAGGATGCCCAAGGTTTACTGTGGGAGGAGAACAGGGAGGATGAGGGGGAGGGGAAAAACCAAGAGAAGCCTAGCATCGAGCAGTTCAACGAAAGAAGAAATTGAACAGGTGCCAAATTCAACAGAAAAACAGGAATTAGATTTCAATTAACAACATCAGATATTCAAAACAGAATCCTTAAGACTTTAAAACCACTTTAAGCAATCTTTGAAATGGCTAATATTGTTGCAGGTTGGAGATTTAAGCAGACCGCGCCCTATTTCATAATATTTGAATCAATGTCATTTGGTTGCTTGCCAGCACGCTCCTGCTGCTTATTTATTTTGCAGTTCAATATTTACATCCCACCTCTTCTCAAAATGAATGTTGCTTGTGGTCAATCTTCAAAGTGAAAATGGATGATTGAATGTAATAGCCAATGAAGATTATTGTAGGCTGGTAGTTAGAACGAGAGTGAGCAGAAGAGTGTTACTTAATTTGTCTATTGGTAGAAATGGGGAGAAACTGGATCTGCCTGAGATGCTACAATTTAATCAAAAACAAGATTTTCCACTGAAGGTGTCGATGGATTACCATTTTAAAAAGCAATGATCCTATAATGAGCTCATTACAGACAGAAATGCCTATGAAATTCTAGAGTCAAGATTTATGCCCTAGGTATCCAGAGAGATTTAGGAACAATGTTGACTTTAGCAATGTAATTTATACCTGATTGCATTCCTGCAAATACACTATATTTCATTTCAGACAATAGAATCCCTTCTAGTTAAGACTCACTTGCTGGCATCAAACTCTCCAACCATGGTCTGGTAATGGTGGGCATTGCATTACAAATAACAATTTTTATCTTTCAACAATTTGAGGGTGAATATTAATGGTTCTTGTGGGAGTTTTGGTGTGCAAAGTAAATATTCACAAGAAAGGTATTGGCAAGCGGTTCTTCTGGAGAGATCTAGAGGTTAGAGTGACAGTAAATGTGAATACTTTGTTCTTTGTCATAATGCAGCATACAAGTCCTTATAGAATGTAGCAACTGCTTTTCCTTGAGTTAATACAACACAAATTCAATTTGACAAATTGTTGCCACACACCAATCATTGAAAGTTTGTCAGATCATTGAACCTTTTCCTACATTCCTGTAGGAAAATTTCATTTCTTCTTAAATTATTTAAGCAGCGATTAATGCAGGCTATTTCCCTCATTCCTCCAAAAGGCTTCACTTTGCTTGAGCTCCGCCAACAAGAGCTCCAATTCACTATTTATGAATGACAAGTTGTCCTATCAATTTTTCCATCTCCACAAACCTTTATCTTGTGCATATCCTTTCATGTGGTCCGTTGTGAAATACCTATTTAGAAGTCAAAAACACTACATCCATGGTTTCCCTCTCTCTTCCTGCCAACTGTAGCCTGTAGGTCTTCTTTCTCATCCTCCTTTTCTTGAATAACAGTCTTTTTTTGCAACCAAAAAATCTGCTGTATCTGCTCCAGAATCTAGGTAATTTTGAAAGTTCATAAATGCGTTTGTCCTCTTATAGAACACTAGAATATCAGCTATCAACGCTAGAGGTTTGTTGGATTTTAGTACAATTAATTTATCCAATAATTTAAGTTTTTATTAAGTTCCTCATTCTCATTAGATTCTTAAGTTTTCAATATTTCAGATATTTTTTTTTAACTGCGAAGTGAGACACCAAATATTTGTTAATTGTCTCTGCCATTTCCCTCTTTGTAATTATAATTATTCCTGTCTTTGTCTCGAAGGAATAATGTTGTCTTTTGCTACTCTCCTTCTTCTATTATGCTTGTAAAAAGTATTAGAGCCAAATTTTATAGCGTCTTTGGCAAGAAAAGTGGCAGAATCATGCAAGAGGTCCATTGAGGATTATCTTGACATCAGGAACATCTCACTGCATCTTTTAATTAAGTTTGGGCATTGAGGCAAGATTCTAAGTAGGAATTGACAAGTTGAGTATTAAATGGGTGATTCATTATTAATGACTTCATTACTTTGCTGCTTTCTATTGTACCATCCGCTGTGAGCAAATTCAATGTTGAAACTTCTTGACACGGGTATCAGAGCAGGCACCTGCAAACTTCAGCTCACTGTTTATTCAAAAAGAACTCCATGTTGAACACTAGGTCTCAGCTTTTCAGGGCGCACTTAATCAGCACCAGCGATGTGCACCCCAGATAGACAGACATTGGCATCCAAGATGTGCTAGCCTCTAAGAACACTCATGGTACATCATCAGTCCACTTCTGCACTTCAATGCAATACCTCAGGGTGCAACAGCAGCTATCATTGTCACGCTGCAGCAAGGACACTGCACTCAGGGACGCACACCCAGCTCATGGACTGGACCAGGCTCAATCTTCAGCCTCTTTGCTTGTTGCCTTAGATTTCACTCATGATGTATTTACCTGGATGCTCATAGCCTCCCTGCCTTGACTTGGTTTGCCTTGCCTGTTTGTACCTTAGCCCTCAGCCAGACAAATCAAGCTCACAGAATTGCTGTATTACCGTACAATTTACTGCAGGCACAAAGCCAGGAAACTTGTTATGGCTCTCAGCAGTCCTCAGTCAAGTCATGGGCAATAGCTTTCTCTCGGAAGATCCTCGCACATTAAGTCAAAGGCAGCCCCCAATGACACCAGTGACTTGGATTCGGTTACTTGTGGTGGTCAGTTAGACAATTAGTATATCAGGGTCAGGATCCTTTCCACATAAGGGTTGAGGAGCTGAATGTGAAGAAGCCCATCACCCCTTTGTCTGCCCTGTGGTCATCTGTTTACCCTTGTGAAATGGGAGAGAGTTGTGTATTATGGCAGATGAAAGTGGTTGGTACAGCCCTTACTTTTGGTTCAGTTAGGAAGTTATAGAGTCATACAGTCATACAGCATGGAAACAGACCCTTTGGTCCAACCAGTCCATGCTGAACATGATTCCAAATTAAACTTGTCCCACCTGCCCACTCTTGGCCCACATCCCTCCAATACTTTCCTATTTATGTATCCATCCAAATGTTTTTAAACCTGCATCCACCACTTCATCAGGAAGTTCATTCCATGCGTGAATACCCTCTGTGTAAAAAGTTTGTCTCTTATGCCTTTTAAATCTCTCTCTTCTCACTTTAAAAATGTGCCACCTAGTCTTGAAATCCCCCACCCTAGGGAAAAGACCCCTGCCATTCACCTTATCTGTGTCCCTCATAATTTTATAAACCTCTATAAGGTCACCCCTCAATCTTCTATGTTCCAGTGAAAAGTGTCCCAGCCTATCCAGCCTCTCTTTATGACTCAAACCCTCCATTCTTGGCAACATCCTGGTAAATCTCTTTTGAACTTTCTTCAGTTTAATAATATCCTTCCTATAACTGGGCAACCAGAACAGGACACAGTACTCCAGAGGAAGCCTCACCAACATCCTGTACAACCGCAATATGACTTCCCAATTCCTCTACTCAAAGGGCTGCACAATGGAGGCAAGCATGCCAAACGCCTTTTTAACCACCCTGTCTGTAAATGATGCAAACTTCAAAGAATTATGTACCTGCACCCCAGGTCCCTCTGTTTTACAACACTACTGAAGGCCCTACCATTATTTGTATAAGCCCTACCCTTGTTTGTTGTACCAAAATGCAATACCTAGTGTTTATCCAGATTGAACTCCATCTGCTGTTTTTCAGCTCATTGACCCATTTGATCAAGATTCCTTTGTAATCTTAGAAAACCTTCTTCATTCTCTACTATCCCACCAATTTTGGTTTCCTCTGCAAACTTATTAATCTTGGCTTCTATATTCTCATCCAAATCATTTATATAATTGACAAACAAAAGAGGACCCAGATCCAATACCTGTGGAACACCGCTGGTCACAAGCCTCCAGTCCAAATGGCAACACTCCACTATTACTCTCTGTCTCCTGCCATTGAGCCAATTACGTATCCAATTGGCAAGGTCACCCTGAATCCCATGCGACCTAACTCTACTAATTAGTCTACCATGCAGAACCTTGTTAAAGGCTTTACTAAAATCCAAATACAGGTAGTTTTGCTACAACACGTGTTTCATTAACGTTAATTGGCTGTAACGTGATTGATGAATAGTAGACGCTGTTTGGATAATGTGAATTTTCTACTGCACAGGTATAGCGATTTTCTACAGCAATTTCCCTATAACACGATCTTCTATAGCGTGAGGTCACACAAAATTTCTAATGTTCCATGGTAGATCATTGTGTTGTCATACTAAAGCTTCAAGTGTAGTAAGGTTTAACTACAACAGAGCAATTAATGGTTAACATTGTAATACTCACAGCATCCAGGATAGGTATCAGTGTCTACAACTGTCACATTATAGGAGAACTACTTATAAACAATATCTACTACTCTGTCTTCACTAATCTTTTTGGTAACTTTCTCAAAAAACTCAATTAAGTTTGTAAGACACGGTTTTCCTCTCATAAAACCATGCTGACCATTCCTAATCAATTGTTATCTCTCCAAATGTCCATAAATCCTATCTTTTGTAATCACCTCCAACAATTTGCCCACAACTGAAGTCAGACTCACAGGTCTATCGTTCCCCAGTTTCTCCTTACAACCTTTCTTAAACAAAGGTACAACATTAGCCATCCTCCAGTCATTAGGCATCTCACCTGTAGTTATGGATGATGCAAGCATTTCTGTGATGGATCTTGTAATTTCCTCCCTTACTTCCTGCAACATTCTGGGATCAATTAGATCAGGTCCTGGAGATTTATCCACGTTTATATTCTCTAAGACCTCCCAACATCCTCTTCTGTAATGTGAACCATTTTTAAAACATCAAAGTTTATTTCTCTGCATTCTCTAAACTCCAAATCTTTCTCCAAAGTAAAAGTTGATGGGAAATATTCATTTAGTATCTCTCCCAAGTCCTGGGGTGCTAAACAAAGATGACTTCCTTGATCTTTAATAGGCCCTGTCCTCTCTCTAGTTACCTTCTTGCTGTTAATGTATTTGTAGAATCTCTTTGAATTATCCTTAAACTTATCTGCCAGTGCTATCTTATATCCCCTCTTTGCATTCCTGATTTCTCTCTAAAGAATGCCCCTACACTCTTTATTTCATAGATCTCTACTGTGTGGAAACCGGCCATTCGGCCCAACAAGTCCACACCTACCCTCAGAGCATCCCACCCAGACCCATCCCCCTATAACCAACCTAATCTACTCATCCCTGAATGCTATAGGCAATTTAGCATGGCCAATCCACCGAGCCTGCACATCTTTGGACTGTGGGAGGAAATCGGAGCACCTGGAGGAAACACATGCAGACACGGGGAAAATTTGCAAACTCCACACAGACAGTCGCTTGTGGGTGGGATCGAACCCGGGTTTCTGGTGTTTGAGGCAGCAGTGCTAACCACTGAGCCACCATGTCACCCTTTCATCTTTATTAAGAGGTTCAATTGAGCCAAGTTGTCTATATCTAAAATAAGATTCTCTTTTATTCTTGACTAGAACCTCAATATCTTTACTTATCCATTGTTCCTTAATCTTACCAGCCTTACCGTTCACCCTAACAGGAACAAAATGCCTCTGAACTTTCATCATTACACTCTTGAAGGCTTCCCAATCGTCAGTCGTCATTTTACCTGTGAACAGTCTACTCCAATCAACTTTTGAAAGTTCTTGTCTCATACCATTAAAATTTGCCATGTTCCAATTAAAGCTTTAACTTTTATGGAACTAATAGAATTATGATCGCTAGACCCAAAGTGTTCCCCTACTTTTACTTCAGTCACCTGCCCTGCCTTATTGCCCAAAAGAAGGTCTAGTTTTGCTCCTTCCCTAGTATGAGCATCCATATATTGATAAAAGAAATTTTGTTGAGCACATTTGACAAGCACTTCACCATCCAAACCTTTAACACTGTGGTAGTCACAGTCAATGTTTGGAAAATTAAATTCCCCCATTGTTACAACCTTATTATGCTTACATATATCTGAGATCTCCCTACATATTTGTTTCTCAATTTCTGTTACTATTGGGTGGCTATAGTACAATCCCATCAAAGTGATCTTTCCTTCCTTATTTGTAATTTCTATCCAGATATTTTCGCTGGACGTTTTTTCAGAAATATCTTCCCTAGTTACAATTGTAATGTATTCCTTAATCAAAAACACCACCACTCACCATCCCCAACATCAGCCTTTCTTGCCTCCTTTTCTATTCTTCCTATAACATCTAAAACCAGGAACATTGAGCTGTCAGTCTTGTCCATCTCTCAGCCACATTTTTGTAAAGATACGATGTCCCAATCCCATGTTCTTAAATATGCCGAGTTCATCGGACTTACTTGTGAGATCTCTTGCAATGAAATAAATTCAATTCAGTTCTTCAGAGTTACTACAGACTTTGACTCTCTTGTCTTTCTTTTCTAATTGACATACTCTCCTCACATTCAGAACCTTCCCCATCAATCCTTCTGTTTACACTGCTGCTTATAATTCCTCCACTCACCTTCTCTATCAGAATAAAGTCTCCCTTAATGGAATAAGCAAATCTCCCTGCTAAGATATTAGTCCCTTTCCAGTTTAGGTTAGATCCATACCTTTTGAACAGGTCTTGTCTATCCCAAAAGACATTCCAATTGTCCAAAAACCTGAATCTCTGAACAATACACCAGCTCTTCAGCCATTGATTTATTTCCTCTAACCTGTTGTTTCTTCCCTTGTTTGCATTTGACATTGGAAGTAAACCAGAAATTGTTACTTTTAGGTTTTATTTTATCTGTCCTGAGTGAGTCGACAGTGCAAGGGCATGCAGGGTTTGTACTATCCGGGTTGAGATGAGTGACAGAAATTGAGGAAAGATGTTGCTGGGAATGGTGAAAGTGGTAGGGGATTTCCTTCATGGAAAACGGGTGCAAGGGCAGGGATAAAGTGAGTGTGCGGTATCAGAAAAAAGTGAAAAATGTCATTGACCTTCTTCCTAATTTGCTGTGCATATCTCCAGATGGCTGAGACTGAACTAATCCGGGAGGGAATCCCGGACCAGGCTGGTATGGTCTGGTTGAATCGGAGGTAGTAGGAACTGCAGATGCTGGAGAATCCGAGACAACAAGGTGCAGGGCTGGATGAACACAGCAGGCCAAGCAGCATCATAGCCTTTCTGCTCCTATGATGTTGCTTGGCCTGCTGTGTTCATCCAGCACTGCACCTTGTTGTCTGGTATGGTCTGGTGTTGTGGCTTCCCCTGTTGGTCCTGGGGGTGCAGGATATCCTGCCTCTGCACAACTCACCCAGCAGCTCCAGTGCTAGCTCCCTGCCCACAAAGCAAGTCACCAATATTGTGTTCTCTGCTATGTCCAGGACCAATGTCAGGAACTATGCAGGGCAGCTCTGGATTAACTGTCCAGGTATACAATATCCTTTTAAAGATGGCACCATTGCCAGATTTCTGAATATCTAAGCAATGGCAAATTGTTCTGGTATGGCAAGTGAAAGAATGGAGGTGGAATCAGACAAGAAGGACACCAGAGGAGTGCGGTAGATAGTTAATGAAGCAAGTTTGTGAAGCTGTAGCAAGAAATCTTTGCTCACTGACCTGAATTGACAGTTAACCTAAGGAATGTAAGATTCAGCTCTCAGAATCTGTTTTATCATCTTGTCTACTTTACTCCTATATTATACTTCTTACGTTTTTATCAATTTGTTACAATTGAGTTAGAAGAGTGAACTGGTTGCTTTCCTTGTCTCACTCTTCTCTTGGAGAAAATAAAGTTTGAATTTAAAAAGGGAGGGGATATTGCCAATTATAAGGTACATTATGCATGTATATATTGGACTGTATACAGCTCTACATCAGATCAAAATTTATCCAGATTCCTTAAATAATAAATACAGAGCTAATGTTTTACAAGCAAAATTTACTCTCGCAACAATGTAGAGATTAATGTCAAAAGGTTTAAACAATGCAAATATATGCAACTACGCTGCTTGTAAAATAAAATACTCACACATATGAAACCAACAAATTTGGAGAAAAAGAAAACTAGAAACTCTGCAGAGCATTATTTTAAATGTACTTTGACCAAGTACCGGCTAACTCAGAAATAGATAATTATTCACATTGTCCTAATGTTATTCTGTGGCTAAATTCAACTTGTTCACCAACTGCTGGCACTTGGGATTCCATCCTGGATAGGGGTGGTAGATTCTGGATTTTCCTTTAGAAATTCTTGGGTTGCTTTTGTAGGAATCCTCCACTAGTGGTGATGAGGGTTTCAGTGAGTTTACAACTCACTAAATTTAGTAACTGGAATTACTAAGAAAAAAAAGACAGAGAGGGAAAAGGCTGTTGCTTCAGGAAAAAAAAAATGACTTTTTGGCTGCGTGTGCTCACATCTAATGTTTTTTTCTTTCAAAAACTGAGTCATGTGACCTTTCAATGAAAATATTGTGGACTCAATGACCCCAGTTGAGTAACATAGGAAAGAAACATAGGAACATAGGAATTAGGAGCAACAGTGGGCAATTCAACTGTTCAAGCCCATCTTGCCATTTAACATGATCATGCTGATCATACCCTGGTCTCAACTCTACTTTCTTACCAGGTCCCCAACGCCCTTTATCCCGTGTTTCATCAGAAACTTATCTATTTCTTTCTTGAATCTGTTGATTGATTCTACCCCCGACTCCTAATTCCTAAAAACTCCAAATTTTCAGATTTATTGAATATTAAAAAAAAACTTATTTTAATCTAATACTAACGTAGACTCTGATCAATCTCTTTTCCCAGGTTTTATAACCAATAGAATGGCCGAGTGGTATTATCACTGGAATATTAATCCAGAAACCCAGATAACGTTCTGGGGACCTGGGTTTGAATCCCGCCACAGCAGATGGTGGAATTTGAATTCAATAAATATCTGGAATTAAGAATCCAATGATGACCGTGAATGGATTGTGGAAAAACCCATCTGGTTTACTAATGTCCTTTAGAGAAGGAAACTGCCATCCTTACCTGGTCTGGCCTACATGTGATTCCAGATCCACAGCAATGTGGTTGTCTCTTAACTGCCCTCTGGGCAATTAGGGATGGGCAATAAATGCTGCCTGGTCAGCGATGCCCTCATCCTGTGAATGAATAAAGGAAAAAAAAAGGAATGAATGTTCCCTTAGAATTGTTAACTATTTCATTAACTGTCTGCTACTGATTATCTATCTTCATAGAATTACTCTAATATTCTCAGCTATCTTAACCAACATGCCCCTCATACGCATGAAATTGGCTCTATTTAAGTTTAATTCTCTGATGAATTTATGTACTTTACTCTCAAACTACACAAGAAAAGCTATCTTGATCAAACTTCCCAAAGAATCCTTTACTCCGAGATTAGTAATTCATCCATTCCAGATCAAAAATCACTTCTTCCCTGATTTGTCTAACAATCTATTATTTTTGGAAACCATTTCAAATGTATTATGTAAAAACATCTGCAAATTATTTGTGACCATTTGATATGTCCAGTCTATATGAAGATTAAGTTAAAGTCATGATAGTCCTACGAACCATAGGACTTGTCTGTCATCAGGTGGTGGTTTAACCTGAAGATCACCAGGCCTCAGGCTAGGGGAGAGATTGAGAAGAAGAGTCCTTCATGGTAACCTCAGCTTTTATAGGAATTTAACCCATGCTGTTAACATTTCTCTACATCTCAAACCAGGCATCGAGCCAACTGAGCTAACCACATGAAGATTAAAGACCTGCACAACATTTTCATTGCCTTTGTTACATTTTCCTCTGATTTTTGCAAGTATTATTCAACAGTGTAGCTGCTATAAGGGAGCCTATTATTCCTACTAGTGTTTTCTGCTGCTTGTTATTCCTAACTTTCATCCATACTGATTCTATCCCCTGATCCTCTGAGCCAAGAAATCGTTCCTCTCTCCTATCAATATGTCAATTTTCATATCAAGGCTAATGTTCCTTTCCAAATTTGTTTATCTGTTTGAAATGTCATTTGCCCTGGAGTATTTAGTTCCCAGAATCTTTCACCATGTAATCATGTCTCTAAAATGGATATTATGTCAGTGGTGCTGCTGACACCTACATCTAATGGAATAAGGTGTGGGGAATGTGGTAATTTTACAGCCACTGCTGCACTTTAAGTTTTTTTGGTTTGACTACAGAGTAAGCATCAGAGAGGATCAGTTCCAGATTTGTTTAATATGTTGTTCAATGGTTTATTCCCCAACATCACTCCAGTTAATCAAGTAATAGGGGTCAATTATCGAGTGCAAAGGTTTTAAGAGATTCCAAAAGGCAAGATCCAGTGATATTCGCTGTTTGCATCTCCCCAAGGCCAAGACTCTGCACTCACAGATTTATGAAACAGCAAACCCCATGATTGAAAAGTCCACACAGTGAGAGAAACAGTCTTCATACAATCCCACCCGACCACCTTCAGTCATTCAGTTTTAAGTGTGAAGCCCCAGTCCACCAGCAGCTATGAGTCAGCTGAGGAAACTGGTCATGGTATGTGATTGGCTAGTTTCAGTACTGCATTTCTAAACTCCCATCCAGTCAGCAAAATGAGAAACAATATTTGGAGCAACATCAGAAAATATTCTCTTTACATTTTTATTGTGATCCACAGAATACAAGATAACAACATACACCAATCGATACAACATTTACAAACTATAGAATCTTCCAGTTACAGTAAAATGTACAATCAGGAACCCCAGGCCCCATCATCCTTATGTATGAAAGAAATAAAGTACAATTGATTTGTCTTCTTTAATCAGAATAAGGCCTTGTGTTCACGTCAAGCTCGGCTTCCAGAACTTTCATTCCTGGTTAGTGACGGGATCTTGAATCGTCATGGTATTCCTGGAATGAACAGCATGAATACAAAAGTTATTTTTGAATGGACTGGGTTCAGTCTGAATTTGGTGTTTTATTGTTAATGTTGATCATAATTGAGAGACAGTTCTCTGGCACAATTTCCCCAGTTTATACTTACATTTGAAGACATAGCAAGTGATGTTTCTGTTGATTTGCTTTTCACATGCATTAAAATGTTCAGATTAATCAGTTTATCATCGGGAATCAGTGAGACATTTTGTAACTAATACTGAGTATATTAAATCATAAATGGGGAAATGTTAACTCTTGATATTTATGGCTCTCCGCATAAAAGTAAATAAATAAAAATACAGAACTGCCTCAGACTCTATTGCCATGCGGCTGAGCGCAGTCTTCATTGATTTATTCAAGTTAATAATTATCTGACATAAACTTTCAAATTATACTCACATTGGGAGACTCCTCAACTGATGTTTCTGTTGATTCGCTTTTCATCTGGAAAAGCAAGATTTATAATTTATAATTTAAAAGTTTGTAGACAATTTGATCACCTCAAAGCAAAATCTTTAAATACAATCAGATTATAAACAAAGAACTGATGAAACTTTAGATTTCTGGATTGGGGTTCAGCGGCTCACGCGGAAATTTTCCATTTCACAGCCAAGATATTGGACCAGATAAATTCCGTAGTGATGAGAAAGCTTGCTAAATCAAGTGTCAGGAGTTGACTGGTTAGCTTCTTGGTGGTTTGCAAGGCTCAACAGTGAACCATTGCCTCTCCAGAAGCTGCTGCCAGTCGGAGACCATCAGTTTTCGGGTCTGACAGGTTATCGGTGGGAGCCTAGTCCTTTAGGGGTCCACACAGGCGAGATGGTAAAACCTTTTGCTTCAGTTCTCATGGGGTGGGATTTGTAAGGAGAGGAGTGTCAGGGGGAATTGGAGGTAAGGGGCAGGGGTGTTTCAGTGGTCACCACCCCTTGCCACCATCCCCATCCTCCATCGCTCTTGTTAATTGTCCTCAGATTGTAACAAACGGATGCCTCCCCAAATAGGCAGCAGGTCGCTCTGGCTTCCCAGTGACAACTTTTCTCACCCGCCAGGAAAGCAGCTGATTGGGACGGTCACATGTTGAGGCCCTTATGACTATTAATTGACCACTTCAGGGCCATATTTGCTGGCAAATTGGGAAGGAACTACACATCCAGCACTTAATTACTGTGGCAGTGAGATGGGGGCAAGCATGTCTCCATAATGATTCGCTCAATGATTTTCTCCAACCACCACATTCTTGCAGGGTTGGAATGGAGAAATATTCACTCCTATTCTCCCAATCTCAAAACAGCAATAATTAATCCAGCTCTTGGGAAGTGGGGCTGTATTGTTGATGGATAAACTACTGGAAGCCACATTGACCCTTCCATGTAAAGAAATGCTGAGGAAATTGTAATTGATGATGCCCTCATGAAACCGTCAGATCTGCTCGTCGTGTTATTATAGTTCTTGGCAGCGGCAAGTATTTTCCGTGAATCGAGAAAATTCTAAAATGTATGAAATAACTAACAGCTACTGGGCATCAATCCAACAAATCCATAAAGAACCCAAAAGGAACTAAGCATCAGAATCTCCTCAGCCACAGCCTCTGTGCGGGCATTCATTTAATTAAATTCTTTAGACTCTATTGTGATAAACCCAGGTCTCAATGGGCTATTGGCGTCAATATTGATCTGATGGCATATCAGGTAGCTCAGTGTTTAGAGTTTGATTCAGAATAATCCCAACAGAATGGAATCAATTCCTGCACCAGCTGAGGCAGTTCTTGTGACCACCCTGCTCAACTTGCCCCATGATATTACCCATAATTGCCTACCCTCAGTGAATGAGGATGCTCTATGAAGCGAAAGTGAGATAAGCACCTCGTGCAAAATATTTACATCCGGTGAGTCCTCAAGAGATGTTTCTGTTGACATGCTTTTCACCTGGAATAAAATATTTAATTTATATAATTAGCATTTTGCAAATAGTTTTGACTAATGGAATCATTTCCAAACAAAAGCTTTAAATGACATCAGATTATAGGTAAGGAGGTGACAATATTTTGAATTTCAGAGTCACGATTCTTTGACTCAAGTGTTGCAGTGGAGAAAATCGTTGCAGTAATAATCAATCCAGTTCTGGGACAATGGAGCTACAATGCTGATGGGTATACTAATGCAGACCATTGGGATTTATTGTGATGAACCTGCAGGTCCCCTCTAAATCAGACCAGTAAATAATGTCTTTTATTGGTGAGAGGTAGTGTCGTCCTAGTGCCAACGTTTGTATCTGCCCAGTCATGTGGATGTTCAGCTGATATTAACCTCAGAGAAGAACAAACGCTCCCTCTGCATTTGACTTCCCCCTCACCCTCCCCAACACACCCTCTCCCCCAATATCTCAGATGGAAACAAATTAACATTTCAAACTCCATTCCGGCCTAGTTTCATTCCAGTTTTTATACACTTTTTTGATAATTCTGCACAACAAGAAAATAATGTGACAAAGTTTCAAGTTTCTACTCACGTTTGGTGATTCCTCAACTGACATGGGTTTTGCTTCGGTTTTGACCTGTATTGAAATATTAATATTGAAATAATTAGCTCAATGAGACATGTGAACTTCCAAAACGATAGAACCCTCATTGTCCTGATGTGTATAATTGGGAGGTTACCTCAAGACTGTTTTCGTTCAACTCTGATGAGTCACTGTTGCTGTCAACTGTCTTCAATCCTCGACACTGTACATCAATGTCAACAACCTCATCAGCAAAATATGCAACATGGCTTTTGCACAAACCTTTCTCCTGTCAGAACAGAATTGATTAAAATTACAGTCAGTGCACTTTATGATATAACTCAATATACACATTGCTTTCTACAATATAACGCAGAATAAATGGCCCATTCGGGGATATACCTCTGTACCTATGAGTATTTGAGTGTGACAGCACAATTCAGGACTTACTGCAGTCTTTTTGGGACAGAAGTGACAGCTGGGGTCATCGAATTCCAGGCCAGAATTCTTGGAGCAGATGGTTTCTTTCACGGAAAATGTTAAATCCACATTGTACGACAATTTCCCGGTGCGGTGAATCTAATGAGAAGAGAAACGTTTTATTAGTGTCTGACTGCAGCTGGAGTTCTTACTCTGGGCGGATTCACCCATCAGTGTGAGTATAATAAAGCGTTCTGTGGTGTAGATATTCAGTTGGCTGGATGGCTGCTTTGCAAGGGATGGGTTCAAGTACTGTCCTGGCTGAGGTCACCATGAATGTAGCACCTCTTTGACATCGCCTTTCACCCCGAGGCGTGTTGACCTTCAGGTTAAGCAACAACCAGTCCCCTCTGTCTAAAGAGAGAGCATGATGTGGTGGTGCCCTATGGAGCAGCCCGATGGTGCTCTGGAAATATGGCGACCTTACATGTACTTTCAATATGATATTCTGCTGCTTTGTAATAATCCATATTGCTCTGCACTCAGTAATATTCTTGCAGTGTTTAGAGAGTGAAACAGACTGACACACTTACATCCTTCACTCTTCTCCTGGTTATCCCACACAGATTGCTGGTGTCAGTGATTTGGTTCAGTTTTAGAACAGACACTCTCAGAGCATCCTTTGGGCTCGGTATTCCTGCCAAAAGGAAAAGAAAACTGTACAAAACAGACTTGTCCGGAGTTCTTCAGCGAGTTATTTTTACACATTGGTGATATCTCAGCGAGTGAGCCTCATTGCCAATAACTTGTTGCTCAATGGGGTGCCGCTCTCTCTGGTACCTACCTGAGCAGTGGAGAATCTGCACTGCAGCAATGGTGAGGAGGAAAGCTTTCATTCTGCCTCTTGTGTGATCAGCTGGCTGCTTTCTCAGAGTAAAGGAGCTGCTTCTCTCTCTTGCTCTGCCCTTTCCTTGCTGTGTTCAGTCTTTATATCCCGTGTCTCAACCACATTCAAACATTGACTCATATTTACTCGGTTTTAGTCTTGGGCAGGGAAAGCTGCTGCCAAGTGGCTCTAATATGGTCAGAATGTCCGCCCAGTATCGTCATCGTGTTTAGAATTGGTGAGATCAGAGATTGCTCCTCAGAATGTAAAGTGTTTAACTGACAGGGGACAGGAATTGATCACCTGTAACTTGTACAAACTGACATTCAGATCCCTAGATAATTCACCGAGATAAGCTTCCAACTACATATTTGGGATATTGTCATATAAATTATTTTGTAACATTCCCTAACTTTGCCTCACCTCTGCTCACCTACTGCTCAAACCGTAATTCATCCGTTTGTTTCCTCCAGAATTGACTTTTCCAATGCAGAGACCTGGCTGCATTACCTGCTTTTTAATCTCAGTAAATTTGAGACTATCCAGATATCCGCTGCAGATTGCCTAAAGTGCGCCAAATTCTATTCACCCCTTTGCTCACAAACCTACATTGTCTATCAGTTTCAAAAGTGGTTGGATTTTCAAATTTGGATCCTTGTTTTCAAAGTTTTCTACGGTCTCGCCATGCTTATCTCTATAATCTCCTCCAGCCCCATAACGCTGCAAGATATCTAACTTTGGACTTAAGTGCTTATGGATGGAGCTGCTCAGGTAAGCACTGGAATTCTCTCCCCACATCTCTTTCCTTCTCTATAATATCTAACTGTTTGAACAAGCTTTTGGTTATCTGACCTGATATTTCTTCTTGTGACTCAGTATCAATTTAAGTCTGTTGTGAAGCACCTTGGCAATTTTATTAACTTAAATGCAGTGTATAATTATAATATGTTGAATTGTTCCATTGCAGTCCATTGTCTCTCCACGAATTGCACTGGAACATCCTGGGATTGGAGTTTAATATCAAGGCAATATATCCCTGAGGAAGAATCTTTAGGTATTAGAGTTTCTCACAGGGTTCAGGCTGGACCTGAGATAAACCATGGATCTCAGGGACCATGTATGGAGCAGGAAATCAAATGGTTTGAACCATTAAATCGGGTGTCATCTCATTATCAGCGTGCCCATCAACTGCCCACTCATTCTGTCCCAGTGAGGGTATGGTGGAGACATCAGGTGGATGCCCACCTTTGTCCCAGTGCAGGACTTTAAGTGGGCAGATAATGCTCATTCATGTTCACATCCCACCATCAGCCAGATTTAATGAGTGCCAGCAGGGGACATTGTTCAATGTTCAGCCTGACAGGCTCGTCGCTGTGTGCTGCTGGAAAGTGAAGTGTTGGATGCCTGCTTTCCAGCGTCTGCTGCCAGTTGGAGGCCCTTATACCAACAGTTTTTCCTCCATGCCACCACCGTTCCATCCACACCCCCACTACATGCTCTCACCACCCTGCTGAGTCCTGCCTCAGATCCCTGAAGGCCCGAGTCAAATACGGATTTGATCCTCCTTGGCCCAGCTGCAGTACCGGCAGTGACCACTGCTCCCAGGTGTGCTATTGATACTGCAGAGTTGTTAGACTGACTGGCCAGAGATAGTAGGCACTGTCGATGCTGAAGAATCTGAGATAACAAGATGTAGAGCTGGATGAACACAGCAGGCCAAGCAGCATCAGAGGAGCAGGAAGGCTGATGTTTCAGGTCTGGACTCTTCTTCTCTGAACTGGCCAGCTGGCTATGAGGTAGAACATTCTCCAGGAGAGGAAGGGAATAGTGTCTCCTGATAACGAAAGGTCCATCAGCTGGAAAATTAGAACAGAGGGAGAAAGCAAAGCAGAAGTAAGCCTACCTCTGACATTGACATTGGGGTGCAGGGAGATTGCCTCAGCGTATGATAACCTGAAAAAAAAATACAGTAAAAGCCTGTTGCAACATTGAAGTAGGCCAGTGTACTCATCAAACAAATGCAAGCTCTTTGCTAGAACAGAACTAACCTGGTTACATTGTTGCCTTTCCATATCTCTGTTTTCCTTCTGATTACAACTTATTTCTCACCTGAGTTCCACGCCACAGAGAACAGCCGAAACGTTCCTAGTGGTTAACTTTTAATTTTGGGCTGAATCTTAAGTTTTTTTGAACAAGAGCAAGTTGTGTAAATTGTTTTGAAGGGAGTGGCGTGCAAAGCCCAGTGGGATTTCTTGCCATATCCTATCAAACACAAATCATTACCTGCCTACCGAACACCCAAGGTGTCCTTCATGTCTGATTCAAGGCTCATCTTACCAGGCGCTATTCCCGGAACAATTCAACATGCAGAAGATGAACTGAAAGGCCAGCATCCCTTGTGCCCATACCACCTTTGAAATCCTGTTGTGCACTCAGACTGTCAATCCAGAGCTGCCCTGTATGGTTTCTGAAACACCGAGGCATGTTTGGGGCAGAGACCTGGAACTCCAGCTGAATAGTATTGCGCAGACACAGAGTGTCCTCTTCCCTTGCAACATGCCAATCTGTTCCGAGGTTGCCTCTCGCGTCAGTGCCGTCTCAGCATCAAGAATAATGCCCAGCACTGAAGGAAGACGGTCAATGACCTTTTCCACTCCGCTTGCACAGTGCCATCTTCTTCTCTCTGATACCTCACACTCACTCTATCTCTGCTACTGAACCCGCCTCCTACAGAAACACATGCTCTGCCAATCTCACTATTGCCTGTGACATCTTCCCCATTCACTCTCACTCAACACAATCACTGACACCTCTAACCCTGAATTCCTACACACGCACTCAGGACACCTCATCATCTGCACGAGAAATAGTTGCCGTGCAACCCACTTAAGCAGCTGATCTGATAATCCTCAACTCCACTTTCCTGCTTTTTCTCTGTAACACTTGATACACTTACTGATTAAAAATCTGTCTCAACCTTGAATTCACTAAACAACTCAACCTCTGGAATGTTCAGTGTTAAAACAATTCTACAGATTCACTCCCCTCTGAAAGAAGAAATTTCCTCTCAATTCTGTCCTAACTGGGTGACTCCTTTCTCTGAGATTTTGCCCTCTGGTTGTAGACTCTCCCACAGGGGGAAATAATCTGTTTGCATTTACACTGTCAAACTTCTAAGAATCATGTACGTTTCAATAAAGTTGTCCCGCATTCTTCTAAATTCCAATGAATACATGCCCAAAAAACTCAACCTCTCCTCATTAGACAGTCCCTCTGTACCCAGGATCAACCTAGCGAACTTTCTCTGGATTGCTTCCAATGCAAGTATACCTTTGCTTAGATATGGGGCCCAAACCTGTTCACAATATTGCCAAAATGTATAGCCACACATTTTCTCACATTATATTCTATTTGCCAGGTTTTTACCCACTTGTTTAACTTGTCTATATCCCTTTGCAGAGTCTTTCTGTCATCCTTACCACTTGCATTCCCATCTGCTGAACTATTTTTGTGTCATCCACAGACTTGGTGACAACACATTCACTTATGACAATAAAAGCACTTGCGTTGCCCTATGCCTTAATATCTACTGCAAACAATTATGACCCCAGCACTGGTCACACTGTGTGGCACTCCATGAGTTGCAGTTTGCCATACAGAAAATGACCTTTGTCTCAACTCTGTCTTCATTTGGTTAGCCAATCCTCTATCCACGCTAATATCATACCTCCAACAACATGGGCTGCTATTTTATTAAGTAGCCCAGTATGTGGTACCTTATTGTACCACTTTTGGAGATATTGTGCCCTGAAATGCTGGTTTCCAGTGCCCAATATGGATTTCCCTCAGAGCAAGTGGCAAGCTGAATTTGTCAGGTACCCACTCTGACTTCTTTATCGAGAACTTTCAATGCCAGTTCAGCAAGTTTGGTAAATAAGGAAGCTGATTGTTAATGAGGTGAGTTGTGGCATTAATAAGGTATTTATCAGGCTAAACTCTCATTTATTTGGCAACTTGCTACTGCCTGGTGAGAGACTTGCCTCACCACTCATTAAAAACATAAAAGTTGCTGCAACTGTTTCCCAATGTTGAATTCGGCTTTGCTGGACTTCTCAACTGACTCTGCCACACAAAAAAAAGTTCTTCCCATTATCTTTAATTCCTACATTTTTAATTATTTAAGCCTGTTGTTAAAATGACAGCATTTGGTAAATATAAGTTGTTATAGACTCACTCTAAAGATCCTACCCAGCTGTGTATATCTGGGTGATACAGGTCATTGAGTTGACTCACATTGCTGTGTGCGGATGTAACATCTTCTGGTATTCTGGAGGCTGTGTGTTAACAGTCCCTGCTCCTGTGACAGTTTTTTGGCCAAATTCCCTCTCCATCTGTTCCACTGAGACTCTCTATTTGAGTCCTCAGGTCTTTGTGGTTTGTGGGAAACATTTCCCAGTTCCAAGTCACATGCAGTAAACAGCAGGACAGTTTCCAGATTTCTCAGTTGGCAATGAACAGATTAAAGTTTCAAAAGGATAAAAGCAACATTAACTCAGTAACTTATACATTCACACTGTGACTGGTTAACACTACACTGTAAATCCCTAACTTATTCCCTGGGAAAATCAGATTTAATTCTTTAATCTGCTCTATTAGAATCACTTCTTAAGAAATCAATCAGTGGTGCAGCTATTTTTATGTTCATTCAAGGGATGTGGACATATTTGGCAAGGCTAGAAATGTTATTATCGCTCATCTTTACGAAACACCTAATATAAACCACCCTATGTTCAATACAATCAAATGGTCAGATAAGTTAATCTAAGAATGCTTTAGCCCAGTGGTCACAATGGAGGTGACTTGCATCCTAATTTTGTGTGACTGTAGTTCACAAGCAGCAGCTTTGATCAAAGCTTGATTACTTTATGAATCCAGGTCAATGTAGCATCTGCAGCCTGTGCTCTGTTATTAAAGGAGCCACAGAGAAAAATTGCTGGAGTGAGCAGATTTCTTTGCAATGTGTCCCTGACAGTAAAGACTATTCAGCCCTATCACATGTAGGAGCTGCACAGAGGGATTTGATTTGGCCTGGAGCCTATTGACTGTGGTGTAGATATCTGTGGTTAGGCTTCCTGCCTCCTGAGCTGAGTGTAGGCCTTGGGGTTTGTGTGGGTGGGGGAGGAGGAATGGTGGCAAATTGAGAAGCGTTTGGGGTAAACTAACATTAATTTAAGGAAATGACAAATCTCACAGCGAAACAGGTGTTAAAATCGACACAAAAATATTCACAATACTTGATCAACAATGTAATGAACATCCTGTGACTGTAAAAATTGTCAGAATAGGAGCAGTCACCAAATTTGGAAGATCAAGAATCTCATTATTTTAAGAGGAATTTATGAGTCTCCATTTCCTGGTGTTTGTTAAGTTGATTTTGACTTTTAATTTGAAGCTTTTTGCGTTGTTTGAAGTGATGCTTTAGCTGATGAAGACAATGATAGAAGAGCTGTTTAAGAATTCTTCTGGCAGATCCAATAAACAAGAATAGCTTCAGGAAAACTATTTTGAGAGCAGCATTGAGAAGGGGAAGCTTGGTGGTTTTACTTGGTTACAAGCTTAACCAGCTGGAATGGGGCATGTGAGGACACCAGAATATTAGAAGCAGAGTCAGCTCTTTAGTCCCTTAAACATACACATTGATCAATGATGTCACAGTTGATTAATACAACTGCTCATTTTCCTCAATTTTAGTGCAAATGCTTTAACGAATTCATCATTTAAGAAAACTATCCACCTCAATCTTCAAAGTCCTAGTTTTCTATGTAAATATTCAATTGTTCAATTATTCAGCATTGATTTCATGCGCCTGTAGTAAATCAAAAAGTAAAGACAAGGTAAGAGATAAAGATATTGTTATGGGAAATAATAAACAGACTGTGACGGGAAAGTATAGTATAGAGTATAAATCTAGCAGTAAATTGACAAATAATGCTAGAAATTGTGAAAATAATCAAAAGACAAAACTACTGTCGATGTATCTGAATATACGTGGCTTGCAAAACAATATATATCAACTAATGGAGAAAATAGAACTAAATAAGTACTATTTGTTAGCCATTACAAAGATATTGCTCCAGGATGACGTTTACTGGGACATTAGTCTTGAAGGGTACTTGACATTTAGGAAGGACAGGAAGCCACAGAAAGGTGGAAAGATAGCTGTTAATTAATGATGGTATTAAATCAATAGAAAGGGATCACTTTGTAGACTTTTGTTCCCACTTTCTGTTGTCTGTTGGGTTTACTCTGGATATCAATAACCCGGGACAGTTCCTACACCTAATGGGATATACCCAATGATTTTTTGGTAAAACGAAGTATATTACAAAATATACTGGAAAAATCTTACCCATACAATGCTTATAATCACGAGTGAACCCTTATCTGTGGACTTGTCTGAAGATCAGACCAGAATAGGTGATCAGCCTGCTCCACCTCAACTTCTAGTCATTGATCAATCGACATCATCCCCATACTAGCCAAATTTTTGCTGTGAGACAAGCTATTTTATACTCTTTCCATACAAAGAAGCTTTACATTCCAAAGTCTTGACACTATCCAGTCTCCAGAAAATGATCAGTTTGACTACAAACAAAAGTCATAAACATGCCAAGTTTTCCATATTTGTTAAATATATTAACTCACTTGTGTCTCCTTGGAAAGGTGTTTTTCTCTTATTTTTAATGAACTTAGACATAAACTCAGTTTGTGTTAACTGTTCAATTTTAAGTCATCCTATAGCACAATTACATGACAATCATAAATAAAATATTGTTAAGCAGTACACAGTATCACATCTGATTCACTGTGTCTGTTTGATACCAAACTTCAGCTTTTCCAGGTCACTGAAACAGTTCAGTTCATTACTGCTGCATTACAATGTTCAATCTAAACATACACGCACATTCCTTCAGCCGAACACAAACACTTTAAAAACTCAATCTATTTAATCAATTTGGTCATCATGGGGTTTCATGTATTTTCTCCTTCTCATTTAATCTAACTTAATTAAACTTGATTTCAGCTAACCCAGCAAATTTTAGGTTAATATCTATAACTAAGTGCAGGAAACCTGGGAAAGAAGGAGTTTGGGTAAGACAAGAAATGATGACAGCAATATGTCACTTGTGGGTGTGGTGTACAGGGTCCTAAACAGTAACTACATGGCAGGATGGAGTATAAAGAAAGAATTAATGGATATTGTTAGAAAGGTACAGCAGTAATCATGGGGGGTTTTAATCTACATAAAGATTGGAAAGATCAGATGTGTAAAGGCAGTCTAGATGAGAAGTTCTGGTGCGAACCAGAAAGGATATTACATACGAAGCCTTGTATTGTGCAATGAGGTTGGATTAGTTATTGTTTTCAGAGTGAAGGTGCCTCCATTAACAATTGTATTCTGATGGATTTTACATTCAGTTTGAGTAAAGAGTGGGGCCAAGACCAGTGTTTAAAATTTACATAAGTGCAATCATGAGGGCATGAAACAGAGCTAGTTAAAGTGAACTGGAAAATTATTCTCACAGAGTGTCAATGGAGATACAGTGTAATGTGAGAGTATATTTCAGAACATGCAGAGTAGATACATTCTAAGAGAAAGAAAAAATCCAAGGGGAGAACCCACCATCCATAGTGAATTAATACAGTTATAGATTGAATCAAATTTGATTTAAAAAGACATAATTACACAAGGACACTTAGAAGGACAGAGGATTGGAGAGAACATAGAAATAGCAAAGGACGATAAAAAATTAATAAAGGGTGAAACGTCAGAGAGAACACCAGCTAGAAATTTCAAAACAGGTAGCGAGAGTTTCTATGGGTATTTAAAAGGAGTTAACAAAATGAGCATTGGTTCCATAAAATTATGGGAAGGTAATAATGGAATAAACAGAGAAGGCAGATGAAACGGATAGGTATTTTCTATCATTCTTCTCTAATATGGGCAAGAAGTCCAATTGCTTGGAGAAATATAAGTGTGACAAAATGTTTCACAGTAGGATGTGAAGACGAGTTAACCAAGGAATAATGTCAAGAACATTTCCAACCTTCCATCTATGACAGACAAGCATATTAATGAAGCCCAAATGTTAACTGCAACTTTACAGCTTACAGATCCCAGTCAACCAGTAGGTGGGGTCAAATTGAGATAAGACATTGTACACCATCAAAAAAGCTGAAGCTTTTGTCTCCATCTAAGTGAGAAACCCCCAAAAAGGAATGGACAACATGAACTAAATGCTTTACATTGACATATTTTAAATGTCATCCCTATAAACATCTTACAAGAGATATCCACACATGATAAGCTAACTAGTTACAATGGGTCTAGCATACTTTGCACTGGCATTATCTGTCTTAATTGGTAGTGTGGATTATTGGGATGGACACCCAAAGCCTTTTACACAGCTGGGACAGCAGATCCAGCTATTGCTGGTCTACCAACATGCACAGATCTACATATTATTATGATTCACAAGGTAGAGTCATAGAGTCATACAGTACAGAAACTGACCCTTCGGTCCAACCAGTACATACTGACCATAACCCCAAACTAAAATCGTTGCACCTGCTTGCACTTGGCCCATAAACCTCCAAACATTTCTTATTCATGTTCTTATCTAAACGTTTTTTCAGTGTTGTAATTGTACCTGCATCCACCACTTCCTCTGGAAGTTCATTCCACACATGAATGACTGTGTAAAAAAATTTCCCCTCATGTCTTTTTTAAATGCTTCTCCTTTCACCTTAAAAATACGCACCCTAGTCTTGAAATCTCCCATCCCAGGGAAAAGGCAACTGCTGTTTACTTTATCTATAGCCCTCATGACCTTAAAACACCTATAAGGTCACCCCTCAACTTCCTACATTTCAGTAGAAAAAATCCCAGCCTATCCAGCCCCGCCTTATAACTCAAACCCTCCATAGAAACTATAGAAGATAGGAGCAGGAGGAGCCATTCAGCCCTTCGAGTCTGCTCCGCCATTCCTCATGATCATGGATGATCATCCAACTCAAGAGCTTAAACATGCTTTCTCCCCATTGATCCCATTCACCCCAAATACTATCTCTAGTCACCTCTTGAATACATTCAATGTTTTGGCATCAACTACTTCCTGTGGCAATGAATTCCACAGGTTCACCACTCTTTGGATGAAGAAATGTCTCCTCATCTCCATCCTAAATCGTCTACCCCAAATCTTCATACTGTGTGACCCCTGGTTCTGGACACACCCACCGTGGAGAACATCCTCCTTATATATACTCTATTAGGATTTTATAAGTCTCTATGAGATCGCTGCCATTCGTTTGATCCCTAGCAAAAACACCCCAAACTAGTCAATCTCTCCTCATACATCAGACCAGCCATCCCTGGAATCAGCCTGGTGAACTTTCGCTGCACTCCCTCAAGAGCAAGAGTATCCTTCCTCAGAAAAGGAGACCAAAACTGCGCACAATATTCCAGGTGTGGTCTCACCAAGACCCTGTATAACTGCAACAATACATCCCTGCTCCTGTACTCGAAACCTCTCGCAATGAAGGCCAACATACCATTTGCCTTCTTTACCGCCTGCTGTACCTGCATGCTTACCTTCAGCAACTGGTGCACAAGGACACCCAGGTCCCACTGCACACTCCCCTCTCCCAATTTACAGCCATTCAGGTAGTAATATGCCTTCTTTTTCTTGCTTCTGAAGTGAATAACCTCACATTTATCCAAATTATACTGCATCTGCCATTGATTTGCCCACTCACCCAACCTGCCCAGATCATGCTGAAGGATCTCTGCATCCTCGTCAAAATTCACCCTCCCACCCAACTTGGTATCATCTGCAAACTTGGAGATGATACATTTTGTTGCCTCATCCAAATCATTAACATATATTGTGAATAGTTGGGGTCCCAGAACCAATCTCTGTGGCACCCCACTAGTAACAGCCTACCAATTTAAAAAGGACCCATTAATTTCTACTGTTTGTTTCCTCTCTGCCAACTAGTTTCCTATCCATCTCAATACACTTCCCCCAATCCCATGTGCTTTAATCTTGCACATTAATCTCTTACATGGGACTTTGTCAAATGCTTTCTGAATATCCAAATGTACTACATCAACTGGCTCCCCCTTGTCAACTCTACTGGCTACATCTTTATAGAATTCCAACAGATTTGTCAAGCATGATTTCCCTTTCATAAATCCATGCTGACTCTGTCTGATCCTGCCACTGCTTTCTAAATGGTTTGCTTTAGAATCCTTGACAATGGATTCGAGAATTTTCCCCATTACTGGTGTTAGGCTCACTGGTCTATAATTTCCTGTTTTCTCTCTACTTCCCTTATTGAATATTGGAGTGATATTAGCCACCCTCCAATCTGCAGGGACTGTTCCAGACCCTATAGAATCCTGGAAGATGATCACCAATGCATTCACTATTTCTAGACCCACTTCCTTAAGTACTCCGGGATGTAGATTATCAGGCCCTGGGGATTTATCAGCCTTCAATCCCAACAATTTTCCCAGCACCATTTCTCTACTCATATTGATCTCCCTCAGTTCTTCTCTCTCACTAAATTTTGCATCCTGCAACAATTCTGGTATCTGATTTGTGTTCTCTTTTGTGAAGACAGAACCAAAGTATGTATTCAGTTTCTCAGCCATTTCTTTGTCCCCTATTATACATTCCCCCGTTTCTGTCTGTAAGGGACCTACATTTGTCTTTACCAATCTCTTTCTCTTCATGTACCTATAGAAACCATTCCTGGAATCATCCTGGTAAATCTCTTCTGAATCCTCTCGAACGTAATAATATCCATCCTATATTAGGGAGATGAAAACTGGACACAATACTCCAGAGAAGGCCTCAATAACATCTTGTACACCCTCAGCATAATGTCCCAACTTCTATACTCAAAGGTCTGAGCAATGAAGGCAAGCATGCTAAATGCCTTCTTAACCACCCCAGCTATACGTGATGCAAGCTTCAAAGAATTATGTTCTACAACACTATCCAAAGCCCTACTTTAATTTTATAAGCCTTGCCTTTGTTTGTTTTACCAAAATACAATAACTCACATTTATCCAGATTAAACTTCATCTGCCACTCTTCAGCCCATTGACCCAATTGATGAAGACCTAATTGTAACCTTAGATAACCTTCTTCACTGTCCATTATACCACAAATCTTGGTAACAAATTCACCAGTTGCAACATCAAGGATTCTAAACCACAACATCAATCCTACTCTAAAGAAGAGTCACACTGGACTCCAAATGTTAATTCTGTTTCCCTCTCCACAGAAGCTGCCAGACCTGGTGAGTTTCCCTAGGACTTCCTCTGGTGATGTTTTCATATTGATGTCAATCATTTTGGTTGCAACCAAGTTGAGTGGATTCAGCAAATCAATTCAGATGATGACTAGCCTCGACAGCTCAAAATGATTCTCATTGATGGGTGGCCTGAATGCATTCAACAGGTCCCTGAGGTTGCATATTTAGTCTGGTCTTTCAGACATGAACCAGGCCTCTCTAGAAATGTAATTTTTGAAGGCAAACGAGTTGGAATTGTGCAAGTTCTATATCAAGATGTACTTGACAATAGAAAGAAAACCAAGAGCTTGACACATGAATCCATCTATTGGCCTGGCGGCCATAAGGATGTCTATCAACTAATCAAGTTGCCTGAATCATGTCAACTCCATTCATCTCAACAATTAAGAGAAACTCTTATCCAAGACAAGCTTTTTTCTGAGCCATGGTCCAAGGCTGTGACTGATATTTTACATGTTCAAGAAATCTACTAATTAACCAATAGTATACAGGGGGAGGGAGTATGTGCCATCATGTTAAGGGAACAAGAAAAAGTATAAAATGAGAATTGTTTGTATTGAATTTAGAGTATCATTGACTTTTCTTCTAATCTGAGCCTAAAATTAAGGGGGTAATTGAACCAGGTCAGGTTTGGGGTGGTTTTTGGCCTCTCCCTGCATTTTACCAGTAGATACTGGAATAAAATTACCATATGCCTGAATTCTGCTTATCTCCTGAAAATTATTACCTCTGTAAGGTCGGTCCTATAAACAATAACATAACACACAGAGGAGCAAGTCAAATAGTCAAAGCAGGCAAGAGCAAGACAGAGAACAAGATATGACTAATAAATTAAACTGCAATTACTTCAATGCAAGAGGCCTAATAGGTAAGGAAGGGCAGGACTTGCAGCTTAATGTTCTAGAGAATAGATGCTATAGGAAGGATAGAAAGGGGGGCAAAAGAGGAGGGGGAGTGGCCTTTTTGGTTAGAGATAATATTACAGCCGTACTTCGGGAGGATATTCTTGGGAGTACATCCAGTGAGGTTTTTTGGGTGGAACTGAGAAATAGGAAAGGGATGATCACCTCATTAGAATTGTACTATAGGCTCCCCAATAGTAAGCAGGAAATTATGAAGCAAATTGGTAAGGAGATCCGATATCTGTAAGAATGATAGGGTTGTAATGGTAATAGATATTAACTATCCAAACATAGACTCGGACTGCAATAGTGTTGAGGGCTTGGATGGAGAGGAATTTAAGTGTGCACAAGAAAGTGTTCTGATTCAGTATGTGGATGTACCTAATAGAGAAGGTGCAAAACTTGACTTTGTCTTAGGAAATAAGGCAGGGCAGGTGACTGAGGTGTCAGTAGGGGAGCACTTTGGGGCCAGTGACTATAATTCTATCAGTTCTAAAATAGTTATGGAAAACGATAGACCTGATCTTAAAGTTAAAGTTCTAAGCTGGAGTAAGGCCAATTTTGATGGTATCAGACAAGAACTTTCAAAAGTCGATTGGGTAGGGTATTTGCAGGAAAAGAGATGGTTGAAAAGTGGGCCCTTTAATAAGAGATAATGAGAGTCCAGAGACAATATGTTCCTGTTAGTGTGAAGGGTAAGGCTGGTAGGTGTAGGGAATACTGGATGATGAGAGAAATTGAGATTCTGATCAAGACAAAGAAAGAGGTGCGTATCAGATGTAGACAGCTGGGATCGAGTGACTCCCTAGAGGAGTATAAGGGCAGTAAGAATATACTCAAGAGGGAAATCAGGAGGCCAAAAAGGGGACAAGAAATAGCTTTGGTAAATGGGGTTAAGGAGAATCCAAAGAGATTTGACAAATACATTAAGGACAAAAGAGTAACTCGGGAGAGAATAGGGACCCTTAAAGATCAAGTATGGAAATGCAGGAGATGGGTGATACTAATAAATGAGTATTTTGCATCAGTATTTACTGAGAAGATGGATATGGAAGCTAGAGAACTTGTAGAAATAAATAGCGACATCTTGAAAAGTGTTACTATTGCAGAGAAGGTGGTGCTGGATATCTTAAAATGAATAAAGGTGGATAAATCCCTGGGACCTGCTTAGGTGTATCCCAGAACTTTGTGGCAAGCTAGGGAAATGATTGCTGGGCCCCTTGCTGATATGTTGGTATCACCCATAGCCACGAGTGAGGTACTGGAAGACTGGAGGTTGGCTAATGTGGTGTCGCAATTTAGGAAAGGTGATAAGGAAAAGATAGGGAAATATAGACTGGTAAGCCTGAGGTCAGTCGTGGGTAAATTGTTCTAGGGGATTCTGAGGGACAGTATTTGGAAAGGCAAGGACTGATTAGGGATAGTCAACATGGCTCTGTGCGTGGGAAATCATGACTGACTAACTTGATTGAGATTTTTGGGGTAGTGACAAAGACGATTGAAGGCAGAGTGGTGGACGTTGCCTAAATGGAATTCAACATGGTGTTTGGTAAAGATTCCACATGCTCGACAGGTTAGCAAGTTTTGATCACATGGAATCCAGGGAAAGTTAGCCATTTGGATACAAAATTGGCTTGAAGGTAGGACACAGAGGGTGGTGGTGAAGGGTTGCTCTTAAGACTGGAGACCTGTGACCAACAGTATGCCACAAGGATAGGTCCTGGGACCACTGCTTTTTGTCATTTGTATAAATGATTTATATGTGAATATAGGAGGAATGGTTAGTAGGTTTGCAGATGACACCAAAATTGGTAGTACAGTGGACAGTGAAGAAAGTTAGCTAAAACTACACCAGGGCCTTGATCAGATGGGCCAATGGGCTGAGGGGTGGTAGATGGAATTTAATTTTGATAAATATGAGGTGTTGGATTTTGGAAAGGCAAATCAGGACTGGACATACACACTTAATGGTAGGGTCTTGGGGAGTGTTGCTGAACAAAGACACTTGGGGTACAGGTTCATAATTTCTTGGAAGTGGAGTCGCAGGCAGACAGGTTAGTGAAGGAGGCATTTGGAATACTTGCCCTTATTGGTCGGTGCATTGAGTACAGGTGTTGGGATGTCATATTGCGGCTGTATAGGACACTGGTTTAGGCCACTTTTAGAATACTGCATTCAATTCTGGTCTCCCTGCTCTTGGAAAGATATTGTTAAAAGTGATAGGGTTTGGAAAAGATTTACAAGGATGTTCCTGGTGCTGGGAGGGTTTGAGCTATAGGGAGAGGTTGAATAGGCTGGGGCTATTTTCCCTGGAGCATCAGAGGTTTGAGGGGTGACTTTATAGAGGTTTATAAAATCATGAGGGGCATGGATAGGGTGAATAACCTAGGTCTTTTTCCAGGGTAGGGGTGTCTAAAACTACAGGGCATAGGTTTAAGGTGAGCGGGGAAAGATTTAAAAGGTTCACAAAGGGTAACTCTTTCGCACAGAGCATGGTGTGTGTATGGAATGAGCTGCTATAGGAAGTTGTGGAGGCTGGTACAATCACAACATTTAAAAGGCATCTGGATGGGTTCATGAATAGGAAGGGTTTAGAGGGATTTGGGCCAAATGCTGGCAAGTGGGACTGGATTAATTTAGCATATCTGGTCAGCTTGTCCAAATTGGTCAGAAGGGTCTGTTTCCTTGCTGCACAACTCTGACTGTATGACTTTAGTCACAGTACAAAAAGATGAAGAGCCTCCCTTTCGTTCTTCAGGTCTGGTCAAAATGGATTTGAGAGGTTGTCTATACTCTGTTCTCTCAGAAGATCATCAAACATTTGATGCTCAGGATTGATATGAAATCAAATAAGTCCTTGTTTTACAGCAACAAATGCAGGTATCTCTTGGAGCTGGATTCAGAGACATCAGTCTGGTGTCTCAGATTGATTATCTCAATTCAGAGAGGTTAAAAAGTGCACACAGCTACAAACAAAGAACTGGTTCCCATGTAGAGGGGTAACAGATAGTGCTGTGTATATCACAGATGAGCCAGAGAGCTGTCAGTCATATGTGGCGGTAATCTCTGGGTAGTTTGATGTTTCTCACACTGAACCCGCTGGTCGCAGCTACAGAATGTGGATTCTGGACAATGCAAACTTAGTACTGAATGAAATTACACCCTCCAATGGAAACCGCTGCTGTATGGAAGAACGAGCCAGTGGAATGCAGAAGGAATGAAGCAAGAAACAGCCAAAATCTTAAGAGCCTGTACTGTGATGAAGAGGCGAAGACAGTGTTTATCTTTAGTTGGTGGCCAATTCAGACAAAATTACTGCTTGTTCTAGAAGTTTTCAAATGTTTACTTTGACTCTGAGACTGGTGTCTTTAACGACCTGACCTTTGCTAAAACCAAATGCACCCTCAAGTCTCAATTCTAATAGCACAGGGTTCAGCAACACTCAGAATTCACAACTATCACAAGCTGCAAGAATTCACACCGGAAACACGTCTCTTCAGATGGTTCATAAAACATTCAAATGTCATAAGGCAGGAATGATCGCTCCACTTTAATAAAGTTTTGTTGCATCACTAATTAATCAACTCCCAACACTGGGAAGTTCCCCAGTGGTTGACATGAGGAATGTGGTCACGGTGTCTAACAGATTGGTTTGAGTGCTGTGTCTCGCTGAACTCCCATTAAAAAAAAGTGAAATGAAGAACAACGTTTAGAGGAATGTCAAGAAATATTCTCCTTACAATTTTAATGTGATCCACAGAATACAAGACAACACACAACAAAAGACAGAACATTTACAAACTATAGAATCTTCCAGTTACAGTGAAATATACAGTCAGGAAGCCCAGGTTTATAATATGAACAAGTAAAGTACAATCGATAACATCTTCTTTAATTGGAATGAGGTCTTGTGTTAACACTAAGCTCAGCTTTTCAGAAGTTTCATTCCTGCTTAATGTTGGGATCTTGAATCACCATAGTGTTCCTGGAAAGAACAGCATGAAGACAATGGTAATTTTCAGATGCAATTAGTTCAATATTTTATTGTTATTGATGATCACGATCAAGAGACAATTCTCTGGCACAAAGTCCCAGTTTATACTCACGTTTGAAGCCTCCCGCAGTGACCAGTCTTTTGATTTGTTTGACACCTGTATTAAAAAAAATCAGGTATCAATTTATTCTTACTTTTCTAAATTTACAGATTCATCTGTAAACAGCAAATTTCAATGATATTAGATTACAATTTATTAGATTTTGAAAGGTGATGAAACGGTAACTCCTTAGATTTCAGAGTTGGGACTCAGCGACTCAACGAAGAAATCCTCACCAGTGCAGCAATAGTCAGTTCAGCCCTAGGATGGGGGTTCTTGCATAAATTAATGGAGAGTCAGGTTATTGATGAGATTGCCCCTCTTGTGCATTCTTAAAGACACAGGAATTTTCGTCTGGTAAGTATTGAACATCTAAAAGTTGATTCCATTACATTTTTTTAGCATGAAATAATCTTCATGGGAACAAGTAAACATCTCTACTTAAGTTCCTCCGAAAATCCTTTGACTAGCACTAGCGAAGACTTGACAAGGTTCACGGGTTCATCTTCCTTCCCCGACTGATTCTGGGTGACATGGAATTCAATAAAAACACAGCACAGTGCTGTCACAGACTCCACTCTAACCAGAGAAATACGCTTTGTTGGTGACAATAATGTTTTGGTAAAAATCCAGATTTATACTCACGTTTGTAGACTCTTGGACGAGGAGTTCTTCTCATTTTCACCTGAATTTAAATAGAAATATTTATATATGCAGTCCAGGGGTTGATGTGATGTTTCTTTGAAACATTAGTTTTAGCATCATCAAAAATCAATAACCAAAACAACAGATTAAACGAGGAGATTTAATATTGTTAAATTTCTGGGATGTGGTGCAATGTATCAGTGTGGAATGGTGAAGGCATCACCAAATATGTGGATGGTTTACAGCATGGTCATTGGTCAATGTGTCAAAGTAATAAAATGGACTGCATTGTGTTGACCCTCAGATAATAAAGAGGAATTATTTCTTTGAACAGCAGCAAGCAGTAATAATACCTCTGCACAGGTTTACTGCTGGTGAAAAGCCAAGAGCTGCTCTGATTGTTATTCCATTGCAACAGGGGTTCGCCAAAGGAAGATTCTGAAGATTCGAAATTCAACTTCAAGCCTGACAAAATCTGAGCCTAGAGCAAAATGCAAAGTCAGAGACCCTATTGTCCAGATGAGTTTAGTTGTGAGGTTACCTCGATACTGTTTTCACTGGACTCGAAGGATCCACTTCTGCTGTCAAATGTCTTCAATCCCTGACACTCCACATCAACATCAACAACTTCATCGGCAAAATATTCAACATGGCTCTTGCAAAATCCTCTTGCCTGCCAAATGAAATGGGAGACTATTCAAGTTATTTATTACTGGGAGACTATTAAAGATAGTTATTACATCATTTTCATCACTGAAATCTGAAGGGAGCTCCTATGATACAAGTCAATGCACATAGATATTTCTATTATATAACCCGATAAATGACTGCCCTTTCTTTACATAACAGAACCAATACTCACAGCCCTGCTTATGATATGACCAAATGCACACAGTCCATTCTGCGACATAACTCATCATACAAGGCCCTTTCTCGGATAATTTTCAGGGCATACAACACTTTCTATGACATCCTTTAATACACGTTGCGCTTTCCACTTATAATTCAGTACTCATGACCCTTTCTATGATACTCATAAATCAATACCCACAACCCTGTCTAACATAACCCTGCACACATGGCGTTTCTTTGATATAGCTCAATACAGACCCCTTCTACCCTTTCTGTGATAATCTTTGGTATACACAATACTTTCTATTATATAATTCTGTGCACTTGTAATTTGAATGTACATATGAAGTTTAGAGTCATAGAGTCTGAAACAGACCCTGTGGTCCAACCAGTCCATGCCAAACATAATCCCAGGCTAAGTAGACCCACCTGCCTGTGCTTGGCCCTTATCCCTGTAAACATTTCTTATTCATGTACTTATCTAAATGTCATTTAAAGGCTGTAAATGTGCCCACATCCACCACTTCCTGAGGAAGTTCATTCCACACGCGAACCACCCCTGTGTAAAACAATTGCCCCTCATGTCTTTTTAAAATCTTTCCTCTCTCACACTAAAAATATACCCTCTACTCTTGAGCTCCCCACCCTAGGGAAAAGACACCTGCCATTCACCTTATCTATACCCATCATGATTTTATAAATCTTTAGGTCACCCCTCAACTTCCTGCGCTCTAGTGAAAAAAGACCCAACCTATCCAGCCTCTTCCCATAACTCAAACCCTCCATTCCAGGCAACATCCTGATAAATCTCTTCTGAACCCTCTCCAGCTTAATTATATCCTTCCATAAAGCAGGCAGACCAGAACTGGACACAGTACTCTAGAAGAGGCCTCACCAACATCCTATACAACCTCAACATAATGTCCCAACTCCTCCACTCAAAGGTCTGAGTATTGAAGGCAAGCATGCTAAATGCCTTCTTAACCACCCTATCTATATGTAATGCAAACTTCAAAGAATTACTACATACCTAAAACCCCAAGTCTATCTGTTTCTCTGATATAACTCAATATACAAGTCACTTTCTATAATAAAGCTCAATATACCATAACTTTCAATGGTATAGCTTTGTATACATGAAGTTTGAATGTGACAAATATAATTCAGAACTCACTGCAGCCTTTTTGGTACGGAACTGGCAGCTGGGATCATCAAATTCCAGTCCAGAATTCTTGGAGCAGACGGTTTCTTTCACAGAGAATGTTAAATCCACGTTGTATGACAATTTTCCTGTGCGGTAAATCTAATGAGAGGAAAACAGTTCACTAGTGTCTGACTGTACTTGGTTTTCTTACTCGGAACTGACTGACCAATCAGTGTGAGTATAAAATAATTTTCCCCTCCTATGTAAGAATCACAAGGACAACAATGTCAATTTATATAAAATCTTTAATGTAACAAACTAACCACAAGATGCTACACAAGAGCGTTATAAAGCAAAATTTGCACTGAACCAAATAAGGTAATGGTTGAATAATTGCCAAAAGGTCAATCAAGGAAGAAGTTGAAAACAGAAGTAGAGAGATAGCGAGGCACAGACAATGAATCTCAAAGCTTAGAGCCCAGGCAGCTGAAGGCAAAGCCGCTAATAGTGGAGAGATGAAAATCAGGAATACTCACTGATATGTAAGGGTTTAATAGTCTTAATGACTTAATGATAAGAAATGCATAAAATGATATCACTTGGACTTGGGCGGGGAGTCAGCTTTGGGTCTTGAAGGAGTAAGAACTAACATCAAGGTGTATCGCAGACTCATTAGTAGTGTCTATCATACCAACAGTACTTGGTATCTGACTACTATCACACAATAAACTTCATCTTATTTAAGATAAGAGTATCTTCTCATTATACTACAAAGGGTTGTTTTCTCAACAGCAATAGACCAAGCGGACCCAGTCATCCCTATCAGGAAAGAGAATGGTGTCAGCAAATTTACCGGATAGTTCTTACTCCATGATGAGCTGTGGTGAGGATTCATCTTACAACATTCATGAAAGCAGAAATGAGGACTGGAGGTATCGAGGGAGTGTTGTGAATTTACAGGAAATCAGGGAGTCAGGAGTGAGGACAAAGGAGGGTTTGCAAAATTTTAAAATCAAGATATTGTTTGACTTGCAGCTAATGAAGGTTACGGGGTAATCAAGGTAACAGGCCTTGCTACGAATTATGACACATGCAGCAAAACTTTGTATGAACTCAAGTTTATGGAGGATAAAGGATGAAAGACCAGTCAGATGTGCAGCTCAATAGTCAGATTTATATAACATTGTGAGAATCAAAAATGGAAATTGCTGATGAAACGGATGCTGCCAGCAATTCTGTTTTTGTTTCAGATCTCCAGCATCCACAGTTCCTTGTTATATTGTAACAGCGTGAGAATATCTTTAATAAGATCAATAGTAGACCATTCTGCCCCTCAAGTCTGCTCACATTTCCGTAAGATCATGGCTGATCTGATTGTGCTGTAGATTCCACGTTTACTGCCTTTCCCCCTAACTGTTGACAAGAAGTCTAGAGGTAAGAACGAGGGCTTCAGCAGCAAATGAGCTGAGACTAGAGTTGAGACAAGCAATGTTACAGAGACAGAAACTAGCAGACTTGGTGATGATATGAAATTCTGTTCAGAAGCTCATCTCAAGTTCAAAAACATTAGAAGGGGTCTGGTTGAGCCTGAGACAGTTGTGGTGAGAGTGACGAGAGCCAAATGGAATTGCAACTCGAAATAGGTCAGTGCGTCAGCAAGTTCTCCAAAGGATAACATGAGAGATACAGAGGGAGCAATAAGCTGATCTCACAGAACGGGAAGTCTGGGATAGTTGAGGAGAACTGGAAGGACAGAGAAATGAGCAATAGGAGGCATGATAAAGAAGGAGTGGAAACTATGAAGAATAAAGGAAAAATAAGCTGAAAGAGAAAAGGAATAAATGCACTCAGTAATATTGTTGCAGACTGTACAGAGTGAAACAGACTGAGATCAGGACACACCTACCTCCTTCACTCTTCTCCTGGTTATCCCACACAGATTGCTGGTCTCAGTGATTCGGTTCAGTTTTAGAACAGACACTCTCAGAGCATCCTTTGGGCTCGGTATTCCTGTTGAAGAGAAAAGGACAGTTGTAAAAAACATTCTGGAGTTCTTCAGTGAGTTATTTTTACACATTGGTGATATCTCAGTGAGTGAGCCTCATTGCCAATAACTCGTTGCTTGATGAGGTGCCGCTTTCTCTGGTACCTACCTGAGCAGTAGAGAATCTGCACTGCAGCAATGGTGAGGAGGAAGGCTTTCATTCTGCCTCTTGTGTGATCAGCTGGCTGCTTTCTCAGAGTAAAGGATCTGCTTCTCTCTCTTGCTCTGTCCTTTCCTTGCTGCGTTCCGTCTTTATATCCCGCGTGTTCACCACATTCAAACACTGACTCATATTTACTCAGTTTTGGTCTTGGGCAGGGAAAGCTGTTGCCAAGTGGCTTTAATATGGTCAGAGCTTCCGCCCAGTAGCGTCATCGTGTTTAGAATTGATGGTGATGGGTTAGTTCAGAATTCTTTCCTGATAGTTGGATATTGTGAGAAGAGATGAAGAAAAGGATTATGTTGCTGGAAGAATAATCCAGATGCCTGATCCAGGCACATAAGTTCAAATCCCACCACGGCAGGTGGGGAATTTCTTGGATTATCCTATGAAACAATCATGACATCTCCAAATGCATTGGGTTCACTAATCCCCTCTTGTGAATTTGACTGGTGGTCTTGCCTACATGCGATTCTAGACCCATGGCATCATGGTTGACTTGTAACTAATGTTTGAAATGACTTTGCAAGCCACTCACTCTTATTTTCCCAAGGGCAATTGGAAATGGGTCATAAAGGTTAGTCTTTCGATCAACTGTCACAATATCCTGTGAAGAAAAGAAAATGGAGCTGTTGCTTCATATGTACAAATTTGCACTTTTCTGTCTACAGTAAAGATGGATCTATAGAGGATAACTCTCCTGGCCACGTTTATGACAATTGCAGTCAATAAATGCCATGTAAGATTTGTATCCTGCAACAGATAGTGCTAATTTAGTCTGAAATTACATACACAAGATTCATCCGACTGTTCCAAGAGGATGGAACGCCACTCCCTGAATGTCCTGACAGTGTATGGCAATATTTTTTAGTAATAACACATTAGAATTGAAGATCCCTGTATAGCAGTTTAAAGCTTCTCTTTCTGTGGAATTCGCTGAGGTCAGAGAATTATTCTTCAGAATTGTAAAGTAACTAATTAACATTGGAGAGGACCCAATCACCTTTAGGTTTACACAAGGTCATGCTCAGTTCTTGGGGAATAACTCCTAAAATGATTGCATTGCAGTTGGGTCGCCACTGATTGGAATGTTCATCTCCTGGCCTCCAGTGTTCAAAATCAGGGGGAAATATCACAGGGGCATTAACACCAAGTGTGGACTTTTAACATTTTATTTGAAAACAGTAGTGTATTAGTTCCTCTAAGGTTATTGACGACAAGATGAGGCTGTGTGGCTGGGTGTGTGCAGGGAGACCATGTGATGAAATCACCAGATATTGGTGCAGCCAGAGTTGGCAAACTGAAGTTTAGGGCATGGTGTCGGTGTTTGGGTCATCTCCTGCAACGTTATCACACCTAAAATTCTGCTGTGCTCGCTGGAGTGCTGTCCACATTAATACTGCTTCACTCACAACTTGTCAAACTGGCAGAGGACTCAGGAAGCAAGGTCAAACAATCATTTATTTTCATGCATGGCAATGAGAGATAGCCTTATCATCATGATGTCTAAGACCAACCCTGCCGTGTTAGATATCTCCAAGCTTCGTATAAAATATCACATTATTATGTACTACAATTTCCATATTTCTTCATCCAGATGTCTTACATTACCTACTGTGTTCTCATAGTTTGCACAGATCCTGTCTGTAATTCATCCAAGGTCAACACTATCCTGCTGATAGTGTGGCCCTTCCACATCTAGCCTGCTTCCATACAGCTGTAGTTCCCATTTACTTTTACAATAGGACAAATGAAGCCCTTACCTAACTGAAATTAATCCAAACCCTTCAAAATGTACAGTGTTAGCTCCAAATTTGTACGCCATGAGACCCAACCATTTAAATGACATTCAAATCACATTCAGATTTCAAAGACTAGGTCAAGGTCTTTTTTCCAGGGTAGGGTAGTCCGAGACTAGAAGGCATAGGTTTAAGATGAGAGGGGAAAGATTTAAAAGGGACCTAAGGGGCAACTTTATCACACAGAGGGTGGTGCATGTGTGGAATGAGCTGCCAGAGGAAGTGGTGGAGGCTGGTACAATTACAACATTTAAAAGGCATCTTGATGGGTTTAGAGGGATATGGGCCAAATGCTGGGAAATGGGACTAGGTCAGAGTGGGATGTCGGGTCAGCATGGACAAGTTGGACCAAAGGGTCTGTTTCCGTGCTGTATAACTCTCCGACTCTATGACACTCACCGTCTCTCTGCAGAGGGCAACACAGAGTGGTACACCCCAGCCCTTGGGCAAAGGGAAAGTTTAGAAAAACAATGATAAGTTTGACGTAAATGATGCCTTGGGCACGGTCCAGGAGGCACGGGGACTGGGACCATTCTGCCCAATGCATGCCTCGTGAAGACAGGGCAAGTGGTGGCCTCAGTAAAATGTTGTCTGATGGCAACGTCTAAATCCTGAACGTTGCCTGAACGCAGATTGTTCAACTAAACTTAAAAAAAAAACAAAATCACTGGAGTTAGCAGGTTTTTCTCTGCAGTCTGTCCCTGACAACAGTGGCCATTTAGCACCCACAGGCGTAGGAGCTGCGAGCAGTGATTTACTTTGGACTGGGGATTTATTGACAGTGGTGCAGAGATCTGCGGCTGGGCTTCCTGCCTCCCCGAGCTCTGCGTAGGCCTCAGGGTTTGTGTGGGAGGAATGAGGAAAGGTGAGAAACGTTTTGGGAGAAGATAAACATTAGCTTAAGAAAAGGTTGAAATCCCACAGGGAAACAGATGTGTCGAAATCGCAGAACGTTCTGGGGGGCCAGGGTTTGCTGCAACGGGTGGATCCGTTGTCAGCTCTGCACCTTTCGGCTCAAAACAACGTTTGTCAAGTTGCTGGAAGTGGTGGAGGGGACTGGTAATGTGACAGCGTGCAGCAACAGGTCATCCGCAACCCTGCTGAATCTCTCTGCTCATCCAGTACCTCCCTGAGCAATCAATTCCAACAAACTGGGGAATAATGCATGGAAAGCAAGTGAATTTGATATGACATCAGGAACAGAGACAGAAATAAAAAGATGGAAAGATTAACCAAGAGGCACAGGCAGGAAAATGAAGGAAATAAAAGCGCAGGTAGCCTATGTTATACTTTGAGCCATTTGATGTTATTTCATTTGAATACTGTTTCAATTTTAGGGCCCATTTCTTTAAATTGCATTTGTATTTCCAGGTTAACAAAGTTGCCCTCCCCTTTCCTCCTTTCAGCCCACCCTTGCCTTTCGATGTTGACGCACTCTCACGCCAGTTCTGCTTCCTGGCCTGGTCTCCCTCACCACCTGCCTATGCCTCCTGGTACGGTTTCACCACCCCGTCCCCAAGCCTTGCTTTTTGGTGCTGTCACCTACCACCACAACTCCCCTACTACAGCCTTTCCTTCCACATTTCACCCCCAACCGCCATGTTGCTCCCCCACTTGTTATTGCCTTCCCCAGGACCTTCCTCCCAAGCGTGCCTTCCCAACCCCCAAACCCCCCCCCCCACCACTCCCGGACTTGGTTCTTCCCCCTTCCTCCAGCCTTGCCTCCCATCCTGTGCTCCAACCTGAGACTGCTCCCTCTCTCAATTGAAACCATTCCTTTCTCTTGGATGTCATTCTGTACATACGCTGCATTGCTCCATCTGGTGGCGGAAGTTGGTTGGTGCCAGTAGTGCCGGGACTCAGCAAATCCTTGAAAATGACCAGCCTCTGCCACCAGATGGAGTCTAGTCCGTCTAAAAATGTACTTGATTGATTCACCAGACTGATTCATTGAAGCTGCGTGCAGTAGGGCTCTGATCGGGTGTCTCTTTGCTTTGTCTGCAAATCCCAAAGCATTCCTGCACTCGCTGAATTGGCTGCACTTGATTTGCCAGTTCCCAGCTGATCCTGGGCCTTCCCCATGCTCAAAATATTCTGGTAGTCGTCAGGTCTTTACTCTGGTTTCTCTGCTCCCTGGAGATTGCTCTCCACACTGTTCCATATTCCCAGTTATTGGGCTGCAAACTGCTTTTATGTTGCTAGGTTTTCCCTTCAATATTTCTCCCTCTGCTCAATCCTGCTGCTGGATCTATCATTTGTTGTCACCATTTCTTATTATGGTGATGGCTTCTTGGAAGATGTGGGTACACAGCAAGGCTAAAGAAACACGGCTTGAGTCTAAGGTCTTGGCAAGACTGGCTTTTGTTTTGGAGACAGTAAGGACTGCAGATGCTGGAAGCTAGAGTCAGTGAATGTGGAGCTGGAAAAGCACAGCAGGTCAGACAGCATCCGAGGTGCAGGATAGTCAACGTTTTGGGCTGAAACCCTTCGTCAGGACTGGGGATGGGGAGGGCAGTTCAGAAATAAATAGAGGGAGAGGTGTGGGTAGCTAAGATGGAGATAGGTGGATGCAGGTAGGGTGCTATTGTGGTTGGTCAGTGGGAAGGGTGGAGCGGACAGGTGAGTCAGAAGGTAACAAGGTGTCGAGCTGGATGAACACAGCAGGCCAAGCAGCATCA
>NC_063338.1:20576416-20600332 GCF_021869965.1 Rhincodon typus
ATGCTGCTTGGCCTGCTGTGTTCATCCAGCTCTACATCTTGTTATCTCAGATTCTCCAGCATCTGCATTCCTACTATCTCTGTCACTCCATCTATCTTTGTTTCATTGTTGAAAGTCTGTCTTTCTTGACTTTAAACTTACTCAATGTCCCAGAATCCACCACACTTTGGGGTAGTGAATTCTACAGATTCATGACCTTTTGAGAGAAGTAATTTCTCCTCATCTCTGTTTTAAATTTGCGACCTTCATCCTAAAACTATGACTTCTCACCCTAGATTGCCCCACGAGGAAACATCCTTTCTACGTTCAGTCCCTTTAGCACTTTTTATACCTCAATCAGATCTCCCCTCATTCTTCTAATCCCCAGAGTGTCAAAGTGAACCAAACAGAGGGAAATGCTGGAGAAACTCAGCAGGATTGGCAGCATCTGTGGAGAGAGAAACAGAGTTAATGCTTTAAGTCTGGTATGATTTCTTCAGATGAACCAGATAACGTTTATAATAATTGACAGTGATTTCATGATCACTGTTACTGAGATTAGTTTTATATCCCAGGTTTGTTCATGGAATTTCAATTCCACCAGCTGCTATTTGAACCCATATGATGAAAATATCAGTCTCGACTTTTGGATTATCAGTCCAGAGATAATAATATTACACCACCATCTCTCTCAGTTACTAGATCCACTTGAATTGAGACTTGAGATTCTGATGTTGCAAGCATAGCAAGCTGAGCAACCCTTTACAATGTCATCAGAGAGGCAGACAGCACTCTCTCTCAGATTGACACATGTGGGTATTAGGCTGTTCCTTGCTTGGTCGCATGGGGGCCATTGTGAGTTGCCTTCTTGATCCTTTGGGATTGTAAAATCTTGGTGCTGAATGTTGCCACCGTCATGACTTAGTGTGTGTGGTGGAGAGCAACGTTAGAGAGCCACATTGCTGAAAAGAATTCAGGATTTTGTTAACAAGATGAATAACGTCGCAGAGAGAGAGAAAAAAAAATACAGTGAGGATGAGCATTATTTTCCCAGACTGAAAACAAAAGATGCAAGGGTCAGGCAGCATCCATGGAGAGAAAACAAGCTAACGTTTCGAGTCTAGATGACTCTTCATCAGAGCTGAAGGGGGCAGCATTTATGCTATAGTGGGAGGGGTGAGGTTTTGGAGTGTTGGTGGGGGGTGAACAGGGAGAAAGGATGTTGATAGTTCAGATTGAGAGATCAGAATATGAGAATGTCACAAGTGAGATGAATTAAAGGAGAAATTGTTCAGAGAGAGAACAAGTTCAGACAAGCGAGGAGAATGCTGGCGGATGGGGACGTTGCTTTCACAGATGGGAAGAGCCAATGGGTAACAATAAAATCCATTGCTATTCTCCCAACATTACGACAGCAATCATCTCAAAATGTCTTGATGGAATGAATTGTTTTCGAACGACAGCGAATGTCATTGTTCGGGTGAATGTTGGGACTGAGAGTATCTCTCACAGAATGAGATCACACGGACCATGTGTTCTTGGACTGTTTACACAGGTTTTCCAGATTTCAAGCCATAAACACAATGTGTCAAACCTCTATTCAGGTCACTGCCAGCTCTGTGCTAGGCACCTTAGCTGCATTGTTTAACCTGGGATTGGTTTATTGTGAAAAGTCTAAGTCTCAATCTCAGTCTCAGTCATTGTTAGAGCAATTGCAGATTGCTGAAGTGTAACGAACAGGCAACAGGACAATGTATGCAATAATCGGCTTGTTTTATTTTCATGTTTTCAACCTCTTGAGCAAGAGAGAAGAGACTACTGTTACAGTGACAGAGCTAATGAGATAGGAAAGAATGCTTCAGTTTGCACTGCTTGCAGTTGAAATAATGGCAGACATATCGACTTGTGCGTCCTGTGAACTCCAAACACCCTTTACTCCACTTTGGAGTCCTGGTTCTGTTTACGATTTGGCTTCTTTCTGGAGGATAATCCTTGGCTCAAAGGCTTGCCCTGCTTATTGGGTCTTCTTGGGGCAGCATCATTTTCATGGCGCTGAGGAAATTGCCTGCTATTCTGGTAACCCCAGTCAACCTAGCATTGAATGGAGAGAATTTTACTTCCAAGCTCTTCCAGTTTACAGATCGTGTCATTTCAAGGATGGGCAACTCGCGGATAGTGGAATGAGAGGTGAGCGAGTGCAGTCTGATGCTGACTGACCCTGTCATCATTTCACAGCTGGCTCCTTTATTTAGAATAGCTCATTCAGGGCTTAGTGTGCGGGCAGATGTTCATCAAAGAGGTCAAAGTTTATGGCGTGAGAGCTACCACTCAGCTTGGGACTGGGAGAGGTGTTGGACATGGCTAGTAGCTATCACCAACTCTAGAAAGAAACGCCAAGTGGCTGGAAAACCGCATTTTTTGGAGAAGTCTTGGTTGTCCTCTGACCTGGGCTGCCAGGTGAACAATACTCACAGCTGGCAGCAGAATGGGTAAAAGTTCAATGGGGGCTCATTCTCAAAGAACAGACATGACTGTATCAGTCCCCTGTTATAGCCCCATCCAGCATTCCATTCTATTATAGTCGAGACAACTGTATATTAAAGGTAGGTGTGCATGGCACAAGACACTAATACAAAACCACCTATTTGATAATAGGTGAATTCCTGTGCCAATCCCAGTTATCTCACAGTGGGTCCCACAGAGTGTCCCCCACCCTTTCACACAGCCAGCCTCACCAAAACCGGCAGATGCTCTGTCCTTTAATGGCTCTTGGAAATCCCATTGGGAAACCAACGCTACAAAGGGAATGGACTGGAATGGTCATAGCTACACGCTGAAGGCATTGATTTCAGATTGTCATCAAGACTTACTGATGAATAATGCTCATCCTGGAGTTTTGGTTGTCTTCTTAAGTGCCTCATCTGCAATAAAAATATATTAAGTTTCATATAAATATTCATACAGAAAGCCACAGAAATTATTTTGGGAACAGAATGATTCTCCAGAACAGAACTTAATAAAATTTATTATTAAATAATTTGCTGAATCTCAAAGATGAGGATGAATGGAAGTTCTCTGAGTATATCAGCCTCTGATCTACTACTCCTGAGTTACGAACACAAACCCAACTGATTTACCTATATTCATTCTGCATCTTCAACATCCCTGATTTTAATTGCTCCACTATGGGGGGGCCAATGCCTTTGGCTGTCTGGGCCTCAGACTTTTGGAATTTTTTTCCCTAAACCTCTCTGCCTCATTTTCCGTTCAAACATATTGTGAATGGCATCTATTTTACCAATCTGTTGTTCATTTATCCTAATATCTCCTTATCTGGCTCATTGCTGAGCTTTGATTTAGAATGGTCCTGTGAAGGGCCTTTGGTGGGATGTTTTATTAAACTAATGGTGCTATATAAATATAGGTTATTGTTGATAACTTTAATTATTTTGTTGATTTGATTTCAGAGTGATTTGTGATGACGACTGTGTCAATTTTTCATGAAGGATTACTTCCCTTCGTCTCAAACTTTGATTTTTAAGGCATTTGAAAGCACTCTCAGTAAAGCTTCATTCTAACACATTTATAAAGCTTTCTTCTACCTAAAGTCCAGGCAGAACCTTCTTCCATGATTGCAATTGAGAGATTTGATGAAACATTATGACAGGCCAATGGGTTCGGTAAGTCCTGCACAGTCCAATATTGCTCTATTCCTGTGACTAATTCTCCTTGATGTGATAGCTCTGGGTACAATTTAAAAAATGACAACATCACAGTAAACTCTGTATAAATCAGCACAAATAGTGCAAAAGCACACAGCAAAATCCCAAAACAATATCGGCAATAGAAATGTGATATCTGGGCTGTCACGTATCTTTCCCAAGGCTCAAATGAAGTCAATCCATGTCTGCATAATTATCTCTCTCTCTCTCCATCTAGGCTCTGTCTCTACTTTCCCAGGAGGCTAAGGAAATTCGGCATGTCCAGAAAGACTCTTACCAATTTTATAAATGCACCATAGAAAGCATCCCATCTGGAGGCATCACAACATGATATGGCAACTGCTCTTCCAAAGACCGCAAAAAACTACAGAGAGTCATTGACACAGCCCAGTCCATCACAAAAAGCAGCCTCTATCCATTGATTCCATCTACACTTCCCGCTGCCTCAGGAAAGCAACCAACATAATCAAAGACCACCTCCCCACTCTCGTAATATTCTCTTCCAACCTCTTCCATTGGGTAGAAGATATAAAGCTTTGAATACACGAATGAATAATTTCAAGAAAAACTTTTTCCCCAGTGTTTTCAGACTTCAGAATGGACCTCTCAAATGTTAATTAATTCTGATGTCTCTCTCTCTGTACCTCCTCTGCAGATGTAACACTGTATTCTGCACCCTGTCCTACTACCCTGACACACTTTATTTGGTACGACCTGTCTGTATTGCACAAAGCAACACTTTTCACTGTATCTCGATACATGTGACAACAATCAATCAATCTCCACTTATCACTTACTCTTTTACAAACCCCCTCCCCCCTTTTCAGTCCCATCTTCAGCATATATACCAACATCTTCCTAGTTACAATCAGTTCTAAAGAATGATGAGTGGACCCAAAAAGTTAATTCTGCTTTCTCTCCACTGTTGCTGTCAGACTTGCTGAGTTACTCCAGCAATTTCTTTTCTCATTTCAGGGCTATGCAATTACAAAAACAACGGATCAGATCTAAGCTCTGCAGTCCTGCCGTATCCAGTTGTGAATGGTGGTAGACAACTAATCAGCTCACTGGAGAAGGAGGCTCCAAAAATATCCCCATCCCCAATAACGGGAGAGCCTAGCAATCAGTGCAAAAAATAAGGCTGAAGCATTTGCAGCTTTTTTCAGCCAGAAGTGTTGAATGGATGATCCATTTCAGCTTCTTCCAGAGGTGCCCAGCATCACAGATGCCAGTCTTCAGCCAATTTGATTCACTCCATGTTATATCAAGGAACACTGAATGCAGTCGATAATACAAAGGCTATGGACCCTGACAATATTCCAACAGTAGTCCTGAAGACCTTACCCAATTGCAGATCAGATCCCCTACCACAATCATGCTGCTTTTCACCCCAGTGTTGTGATCAGACCGCCTACTCCCCACATGCTCCCAGTGTCAGCTGAAGAATCAGTTGCTGATGTGCTCTGACATTTCCCCACCACACCTTGGCAGTCTCACTGAATTCTAGGGAGGCAACCAGGAAGATGGCGGAATTTGAATTTGTTAAATATCTGGAATTAGGAGTCAAACAATGACTATGAAACCATTGCCAATTGTCAGGGAAAAAATAAAATCCATCTGGCTCACTAATGTCCTTTCGAAAAGGGAACTGCCATCCTTACCTGGTCTGGCCTACACATGACTCCAGACTCACAGCAATATAGTTGACACTTAACTGCTCTTTGGGCAATCAGGGATAAGTTAATAATTGTTGGCCCAGCCAGGGATGCCCACATTCCATGAATGGATTTAAAAAGTTAATTCTAGTTAAATATATAAGTAAGTAAATTGGAATATATGAAAACATTTAGAATTTATGGTTGAGATAAAACTGGAGTGGAAAATCTAAGCCTATCCCAGCCTGGATCGATTGAATAAGTATGGCATCCGATATTTGAGGAAAGGTTAACTGGAAGAACCAGTTGTTGAGGCCAATTCAATTGCAAAATTTACACCATCTATAAGATATAGGAGGGTACATTTACTATTACTCAGAATAATGAGCTTAAAATAAAAGATTACCTCTTCAACACTTTCGATGGAGGCTGATTCACTGCTGCTGTCCGTGCAGTGTAGATACACATCAACGACTGCACGAAAGGAATAACTAACGCTGCTTTGGCATGTGGTCATTTGCTGCAGCAGTGAAATAAAGATCAGTTTATTTAACTAACTTGACAATTGGAGGTGAATTAAAACAGTTGAACATGAGAATAAAACAAATAAGATTCAGTGTGGATCACATACAATACAATCATGGCTGATCTTCTTCCTCAACTCAAATTTCCTTCCCACTCCCCATTGCCTGTGACTCCCCTAGATGTCATAAACAGAACCTGTCAGTCCCTTATGGAACATTGGCAGCCTCCTCGGATAGAGGATTCCAAAGAATCGTAGTATATTCAGTGAGTAAACAAAATTCTCGTCATCTTAATTTTAAATAGTTAACCTTTATCTTTGGTCTGTCTCTGACTGTGTTGCAGACTCCCCAGCCGGCACAAACAAACTCTCAATCTTGTCATGCTCCTGCAGAATATTAGTTTCAATGAGATCGCCTCTTATTGTTCTAAAAATCAGAGTATAAAGGCTTATTTTACTCTGACTCTCATCATAGAAAAGCTCTCTTAACCCAGGAATCCTGTGGTGCACTTTGGGTGCAACTATCTAGAAAGCAAGTGTATCCCCCTTTAGATGTGAAGACCAAATGTGAACACAGTGATTCAGGTAAGGTGTCAGTAAAATTAACATAGAACATGGAACAGTACAGCACAAGAACAGGCCCTTTGGCCCATGATGTTGTGCTGAACATGGTGCCAAATTAAACTAATCTCTTCTACCTGCCTTTGGTCCATATCCCTCCATTTCTTGCATGTTCGTGTGCTTATCGAAAAGTCCCTTAAATGCTCCTATTGTATATGCCTTCACCACCACCCCTGGCAGAGCATTCCAGACTCCTACCACCTTCTGTGTAAAAAACTTGCCCCTCACATCTCCTTTGAACCTTTCCTCTCTCCCCTTAAATACATTAGATATTTCAATTCTGGGAAAAAGATTCGAACCGTCAACACTATCTGTGCATCTCATAAATTCACAGACTTCTATAAGTTCTGCACAATCGTAGCAAGATTTCTTTATTCTAGTACACCAACCTCCTACTCCTTGTCTTCCTAATTGCTTGGTGCACCTACATCTGAACTTTCTTGAGTTTCATGTACAGGAACATCCAGATCACTCTGAACACAAATGTTCGATCACTTGTCACCACTTTTAAAAATATTCTGTCTTATATTAAACCTCTCGAAGCATCAACGATCTTGACATACATTATTATTTGCATCAAGAGGAAAATGTTCCTAAAGAGCTTTCCTCTAGCAATTAAAGATTGCATAAATGCTTTTGAAATATTCAAGTGGTGTTTGGAAGTGGCTTTTATCAAAACTTTCAAATCAAAAATTGCACAAAAGAATAGCTGATATCTGAAACACCCCAAAAAAACTGGATGTTGGAGGTTCAGGACTGAGAGTAATAGATTTCTATTTGGCAAGGACATCAGGGAATGTTGATCAAAGGTGGATGTCATACATTAAGGTTTGGATTAACTATGATTTCATTGAATTATTTCCTCTTGGTTTTATCATCACTGGTTTTAAGCAAAAAGGTGTTTCTCAACCTTCCTCGCTGTCTGTCTTTCTCTTTCCTCAGATATTAAAAACTAAACTGTTTTATGAAATAATTGTCATGTGATTCTTGAATTTTCAAGTGATAGAAATGCTACTTTGAGAGGAACAGATAGGAAGGGAGGAGGCTAAAACAGTGAGAGGAGTAGCAAAGCACGCTGAGAGTGAGAGCCAGTGAGAGAGTGATCTGATATCACTCACACTTTGGGGGGTTGAGCAAAAGTAGGAAACAGTAATGCAACATTCAGCGTGGCTGTGGTTCAAAGGTCGTAGGGCAAGTGTGGGCAGTGAATGAAGGAGGGCAGGACACAGGAGTGGAGTAAATCAGAGAAGGAAGAAGAGTTAGGGGATGTGACAAGGGCAAGGAGGTGATGTAAAGTTAGTGGTGAAGCGAGAGGTAGGGTAGTTAAATTGAAATAAGCAGTGAAGGGAATGAGTAAATGATTGGGGAAAGAGATAAGAGTCACATTTTCACTGCATTCCCTAAGCACAGCCTACAGCAATTGGCATCTCTCCCATCCAATCAGACCAGTCTCCTCGTCAAAAAACGTAAAACAGTAAAAGGACTGAAAAGGAAGGAATAGGAACAGTTAAAGCTGGAGAAGCAGCCAATAACAGGAAAACAGGGAGGGAAGCAGATGAGAAGATTAGCTGCAGAAATCAACAGACCAATGCTATTCTCTAACACATTCTAACACATTCCAATACGGAAACACAGCAGAATAAATGGTACTTGTACACATAAAGATAAACATTTGAAGGTGACAATACAATACTACAACATGAATGATGACTCTTCATTTGTGAGCCTATCTATCTAGTGTTGACTAGCTTTTTGACCATGAGCCAATTCTATCCTTACTCCACAATCACAATAACTCACTGTTGGAAGAGGATGTTGTACAGTCATGAGAACGTGAATCCTGGCTAATTGTATCTCTCTTTCATCTGTAGTGCCATTACTGGTTGCAATTAGCAACGTTACCATCATCTAAAAACAATGTTGTTTTCTCTGAATCATCATTTTCCATTGATATTGTTGTTAATGAATTTAGAAACCCTGGGACAAAACCAGAACACCCAGCAGAAACGGGGAGAACATGCAAACTCCACGCAGTCACCTGAGGCTGGAATCAAACCCAGGACCCTAGCGCTGTGAGGCAGCATTGCTAACCACCAAGTCACTCAACTTGTTTTCTATTGATAGCTACACATTAATATTTTTATCTTTAAATCATTGACAATATTTTAAATTAATCATAATTAATGTTACATACTTACTTTGTGGGAGTCTCTTTCTGCTTTTTAAGATGAATCTTCTAAATAAAGAAATCTAGATTCTAACTAAGCCTGCACAATATCTTTCAGCATGGTCTTGCAATTTTTTTTAATTCACCTGTTTAGACATGTTAAGACTCACTTCTGGAAGGTGGGACTTAAACCCAAACGTCGAAGCCAGACACCATGACATTTCCAATGCACCTCAAGCCTCCCTTTCTCCATCATCATTCAGTCACATTTTCCATCAAACTAATGTCATTGGATAAATTTAACTTTACCCAATGGCATAACATGGCCAATAACCAATTAGTCACTTGTTATGCATGAACCTGAGCCTCTACACTGAAGTTATCTGGAAAAAGGCAAGGCTTGTGTGTGCAGTGGTAGTGTCCCTAACTCTGAGCCAGGAGACCCGCATTCAAGTGCCACCTGTTTGTTATAACATCTCTGAATAGGCTGATTGGGAAAAAAAAACAAATTAAGCGCATTCTAAAAATATTGCTGGTCTCTTCTCAACTCACAGTGTTTGCTCTGAAGTAGTGCGGATGAACAGACATCCTTGCATTTGTTATTTCTAGATTCTGTGACTTGAGAACCGAGAAAGGTTGAACCTATGGGTTTCGCCCCACTCTGTCTGGTTTTGTATAGTATACACATCGCAACAAATTTTAAACACTTTTTATCAATACTCACAGCGAAGGGGTCATTATTTAGATCGCAGTTTTCACTAACAAATCCACCTGTTTTCAGGCACAGGGTTTCCCTTGCAGTAAATCTTAAATCCACCACAATCTCATTAGGTTCTGTTGAAGTAAACTGGAAACAAAATATGCGGTTTAATTTAGGGATTCTTAAAAAAAAGTAAAGCACCAGCTTGATTACAATATGAAGGAAATCATGAGACCCACAGATGACGAAATCTCAGTCACTCCCGAGCAATCTTCTTGCTATTATAATAGCGTAGTGCTCCATGGCATACAAAGAATTAATTTTGTCAGGCTCGCACGCTGACACGGATTACCACGAGTGGGTTATCTTTGGCTTCAGGAATACGGGCTATAGGATTATAAAAACAATTCACAACTAGACAGCACCTTTAACACAGCAGAACGTCCCAAGCAGCTTACACAAAAACACATAAATGACACAGGCCAGTGGCCAAAACAATGGTCAAAGAGGCAGGTTTTAAAGAGCGTATTAAGAGATTTGCCAGATAATTCCAGAGTTTAGGGCTTTGAAGGCATGGCCATCAATGGTGGAGCTATCAAAATTGAAGATGTGCAAGAGTCTCATGTTCAAGCAAGACTGGCAGGTTGTGAGGCTAGAGAAGACTGCACAGACAGGAAGGGATTTGAAAACAAGGGTTACAGTTTTAAAATCAAGGTGTTGCTTAACCAATGTAGGCCAGTGGATCAGAGACAACAAGGTGTGGAGCTGGATGAACACAGCAGGCCAAGCAACATCATAGGAGCAGGAAGGCTGACGTTTCGGGCCTAGACCCTTCATCAGAAAACAGCGTAAGGTGAACATGACTTGAAGCTTGATGTATTTCATCTTTACTGTTGCGACGTGATGTACATCTACCTTTAAGAGGGAGTATCCATCACCAGACTGCAAAAGACAGAAGGTGATACCTAATCCATGTAAACAGTGCACAGCAGTCCTGGAGCTCAGATACATGTACATAACCTGATAGTTGCCACAGACTGTATATAGACTTAGAGAACACAGACTATTGTTTAACTAATCCTTGATGTTTGAGGCAGTTTCTTCTGTAACTGTTAACATCAACCATATAGATATTTATAATATCTACATGCATTTATATAGCACCTTTACTTCAACCAAAGTTACCAACACAATCTGCAGGAATACTGCCAGATAAAATTAGGCCAAGCCACAGGCAATATCAGGGAAGATGACCTAATATTTGGCCAATGAACTAGGTTTTAAGGAGGAAAATGAGGTAAAAGAAGGGGAAGGGTATGAGGGATGTAATTTCAGAGCTTGGGGCTCAGACAGCTGAAGGTCAGCTCCAAATTAGAGAGATGAATTATTTAAATATAACTTAATGATGAACGCAGTGAGGAAGGGAAAGTGACCAAAAGAGGAAATATTAAAATAATGAAGGGGTGCTGGTGCATAAGAATATGTCAGACTTGGAGGGATTAGTGGATAGAGTTTGACATTAACTGACATAAGGCAAGCAGCAGTTTGAGAGCCAGTGACATTTGCCATGATCCCAAAAGTTGCACACAAAAGAAGCTTTCCAGTGTATCTCCAATTAGGATTGGGGCACAGAGGAAATTGGTTGACTCTTTCCTGGAGAACCAAGAGAAGGTCTTGCACAAGCCAGTGGCTGAGCGGATAATGCTTATGGGATGAGTGGAAGGATTCTCACATTTTACCAGGGAGAAAGGTTTCAAAGAATTTCTTACGAGCAGCCTGCAAGCATTCAGCAGCTCAGTGTTTGGTACAAATGGGTGGACTGCAAAAGCCACATTCTTTACCCTTTCCTTTTACAAACATTAGGATTGAAGAATGACCTACGTCATGGAGCCCAAAACATATGTTAAGTGTGATCTCCTGCCTCAATCGGGCAAGCATACCAACTGGAATAAAAACAGAAATATTCAGCAGGTCTGGTGCCATCTGCAAAAATGGAGGCAAAGTTAACATTTTGAATCAAATGTGACTCATTTTCGGGAGACAGAAGCAACTCCACCTGCAAGTCCTGGCCAAGGTGACTGCATCTAAGAGACAGCCTCTGTGACAGAGAGCAGTGAATCACCCAATGAAAGAAAGACTTAATCTTTACAATGACTTTTGTAACCATGGAACACCTCAGTGTCCCTAATAACCAATGAAGTCGCTTTGAAGTGTAGTCCCTGTGGTAAGGCAGGAAACAAGCCATCAATTTGGACCCTGCGAGATCCACAAACAGAAATGACCAAATGCGGGTGTAATTTTCTTTTGGGTGATATTGGTTTGAGCATAATCATTAGACCCAGGTACTGAATAGAATTCTCCCACATCACTTCGAGACAGAGCCATGGGTTATCAATTGTACACCTTAGAGGGCAGATGAGAATGTTGTTTATTATCTGGTCTGAAAAAGACACTTAAAACGAGCTCCTTCCACACTACATTGGAGAGTAAACCTGAATTTTTTATGTCTAGTGTGGGACTTGAAGCCACACCTTCCAAGTTAGCTGTAGAAGTGCTGACCCAATGCTATTTTTATGGAAATGAACTGTTCATTTACCTCAAAAAGCATCCCTAAAGGCAAAGAAAGAGAACAGAGACAAAAGTAAAATATAGAAGAAAGTCAGGGAGAAATAGAAAAATAGAGGAAGAAAATTGTACAGAGAGAGTGGGATAATAATTGCAGGTTTTATTTTAAAAGTAGGACTAGACAATGGACAGTTAACAAAGAGACATTGACAAAACCTTCGGAGAAAATAAAGAGAGCCAGAGAGAGAAAGAACAGGATGTAGGAAAGAAAGTACTAGAGACAAAGAAAATGACAGAAGCAAAAATAAAGACAGAATAGAGCAAACAGGAGAGAAAAGGTAGCAACGGAGTAAACTGAACAACGCAACAAAAAGCTATGAGGCATAAATTCGATCAAGTAAGATTAAATGACGCTTACATAATGGAGCTCATTGCTTGTCGCTTTGAGGAGGTAGTCATTAACTGTGTGTCTGTTCAATTGAAGAATGGATTCTTTCAGGGCATCTTGAACAATTGGCGTGAAATCAGTCATCGGTATCCCTGGAAAATAAAATGAGGGAAAAGTGTGGTGACAACAATACTTTGTACTTAGTTTTACTAAACAGCTTGTACTTTCCCTGAAAAAGAATGCAATCAAAATGGGCCTCAATAGTATCTAAATTAAAAATAATTAAATTTTAACCTTTTAAAAGGACTTCAGCACATACCAACAGAGAATCGTAGTGTCTGCAACACGGCAAGAGCCAGAAGAAATGAATTCATCTTGGCTGACTGGGAACGCTGATTTTAATCAGTTGTGGATGATGCCTCTATTTCTGCCTCACTGAATCCCTGTCTGTTGATTGCTTTTATATGCTTTGATCACTTCAAGAAATGACTCACAGTTTTCACAACCAGTATTTTAAAGACTTTGAAACCACAACATGTTAATAGCTGAAATAATTTCACTGCCAGCTTGATAACTGATGAGGGTAACAATCCAATACTTTTGGAAAGAATGTACTTACTTTATCCATTTGTTTGTTGCAGATTAAAACGTAAGATGATCATCCCACAGTTCAAGGGCCAAACACAAAAAGTATTACTTCTTTGCTTTCCTTTTTTTTATTTGTATTTATTTTTTTATTTGGAAGTTATCAGTCGTTTCCAGTAGTTTCTTTTGTAAAAGGGACACTGGGTGCTCACTAGAGGCAAGTGTAAAATGCAGCAGATTTTAAATTGATCACACCAGTTTTTGGGTGCATTAGAATGAGGAAGAGCTTTTTTTGAGCACAAAAGGAGAAATGGGAATTTAATGTCCTCTCCATGGGAAGTTTAGAGTTGGACAGTATGACACTTCCTATTTAAATGATATTTAATTGTGCTTGAGTAGGGATTTAACTGCATTCCTGATCTGACTACCTTGATTCATCTAGAGTGGCAAGTCTTGTTCATAGAATCATACAATCCCTACAGTGTGGAAACAGGTCCTTCAGCCCAACAAGTCCACACTGACCCTTGGAGCACCCCACCCAGACCCATCCCCCTATAACCCACCTAATCTACAGACCCCTGAACACTATGGGCAATTTAGCATGGCCAATCCACCCTAACCTGCACATTTTTAGACTGTGGGAGGAAACTGAAGCACCTGGAGGAAACCCACGCAGACACAGGGAAAATGTGCAAACTCCACACAGACAGTCACCCAAGGGTGGAATTGAACCCAGGTCCCTGGCGCTGTGAGGCAGCAGTGCTAACCACTGAGCCACCATGCCGCCCATAACCATTGACAAGCCCTTACACCAAATGTGCCCCTTAAAGTAGACATTAAAATGCATTAAAATGGTATTAAAATGGCCCTCATGCGCCAGAAGGTGGACTTGGAAAGAACTAACTGGTATTCTCTCTCTGAGCCAGTATCGTTCGCACTTGAAAGTGTAGAATACTGGTTGTGTTCAAGGGCCACCTCTAGGTGAGCATCAAAATGGACAAATAGCCTGATAAAACCTAACATGAGACTCATGTATAAAGAATATCAATTTGGGTAATTGACTGATAGGTTTCATTAACTTGCACCCAAAATTTCATCAAATGTTGTTATGCTGGCACCTGAGAGGAGAATTTGAGGAAAGTGCATATTGATTTCAGGGATCACAGGAAGATCACAGAATCATGATAGAGCAGACAAAGGCCATTCAACCTATTATATCTGCACTTGTTGTCTGAGCATTTTGATTTAGTTTTAATCTCATAACTTTACCCAAAACCTGCTCATTGTTTCCATTTAAATGTAATGCTGTTGTACATGCCTCAATTGGGCCTGTTTCCACCACATTGTCCATTCCATTCTACCTGCCTAGCCACCTTTAATGACTTATGAACATATACGTAGAGATTGTAGGATTGAGCAAAAACCCAATATTCTGAAATACTGGACCAAAATCCTGAACTTTGCAAATAACTTTTAAAATTTCAAAAACAGCAGCTGGACTATACTCTAGGAAAAAACACAGTCACAGGGACAGCTGCCTGGAACCATGGTTCAGCCCGAAAATCCAATTCATACCTCAACTCTAAAAGCATAATTAACCAGACCTAAGGAATCAATTCAACTCAGACATTATGGAGTCTTTACAGATACCAATACGTCCAACTTCAATTAATATTCATTCGCAGAAATAACTGGATATTCCTCTTAATCAAAATACATTTAAACCACTGTGTTTAATTAATGCAGAGATTCTTTTGCCTCTGAAACACCTGTCTACTGCTTTCTTCATTTCACATTCCCTAAATAAGGCCAGTGTCAGAACCGGGGATCTCAGAGTGATACAAACCACCGGAAAATCAGCAGTTTTATTGATCACAAACCAGAAACCCTACAAGGTCTTTCTGCCTCTGTACACTCTTTGGAATAGTACCTTTATATTTTAATGTCTTGTCCTTAAATCAAACTGTATCATTCCCATTCTTCACGTGGAACCTAATCTGCACTCCACCAACTTCTCAATGTCTTTTTAACCTTCTGCATTGTCTTCCTCACAGTTTCCAATTCTTCTAAGTTTTGTATCGCCCCAAACTTTGAAGTTGTCCCCTGCACACCAAGATCTAGATTATTTATCAGGAAAAGGAAGGATCCCAATACTGACCCCCGAGGAACACCATGAGAAGCCTTCTCAAGCCCAAAAATGACCCATTCACCATTACCGTCTGATCCCTTTCACTCAGCCATTTTATAGCCATGTTGCTCCTGTACCTTTTATTCCATGGCCCATCACTTTTTTTCACAAGGTGTCATGTAACACTGTATTAAGCATGCTTCAGACATCCAAGTATACCACATCAACAGCATTACACTCATCATACGTCTCTTCAGAAACCTCTAGCAACTTAGCAAGACATGATTTTTGCTTAACAGATCCATGTTGACCCTCCTGAAATTAATCGATGTTTTTCCATGTGAGTATTAGTCCTCTCTGGATTCGTTGGTGAGAATTACATTTTCAATAAAACATTAACTTTACAGGAATTGACAAAACTGGAGATTTATCTCCCCATTCTCATCAACTTGCCAGGTACTCCAATCATTGCATGTCCATGAAAGAACAAGTGGATATGAAATAACCTTCTAACAGTGTCCAAATCAATAAAAAGCACCAACCCGAGACAGTCATGCAGGCAATTATAGTCTATCTGTTTATTTTTCTACTGACAGGTTTTGTTTTAACTGCATTTGTATAAATGGGATAAATGAATGTAAATTGTTTTTGTTTAATTGTCTTGTCCAGGCATCAGAAAGCACAGAACAGAAAACTATCCTTTAGTCCATTCTACCTAGCATAAGAATTGAAAGGTTATTGTAATATTTCAGAAAGTAGGGCTGAGTTCCTGAGATAAAGGATGCCCCATTTCTACACCCTTTACCTTTAAACAAAAACAAAAGTAACAAAAAGAGGCATTTAAGCAAACTGAAGTCATATCATTGAGCACCACAATAGACGATACATATCACAGGCTGGAAAATAAATTGTACGTGGAATGAGCATTCTTTGTTTCCATGTTACAAGCCAGATCAAGGGGGTTAAAAGTCCACTAACAATTGTGTGTTTTTCGAGGAAAATGATAAAACCAGATACAAGATATTCAGTGCAAAACAATCTCGTGCAACAGTTGGAGCATATTTCAATGACTTGAAGCTTCAATGTGTCTTTATCATTATCAAAAGATATTTGTCAGGTCTGTACACAGCCAAGTAAATGTTTTAAGATGGGGTTGGAGATGTCTGGCTCAAAGAACGAACTGTCCAGGCATGTTTGGATACTAGTTATTCACAAGATGGAATGTCCTACAAGTGCGTATCAGGTCAGAACAGGCAGACATTCCCCAAATAATCTTGCAGAATTACACAACGGTTAGTAAACTTGGAGCTGACTGATTTATGAAAATTTTGTTTTGATCAGGGTTAAAGCTCAGACTGGGTCTACGATGCCTGACTGAGTTACAACATTACTCACACTTTGCCTTGTTGGGAATTTGGATATTTAGTACCCATACTGAGATGGCAAAGTTATCTACTTCTGGAGATGATGGAGTGTTGGCTTGAAGATCAGGGTGTCAAACCAGAAGAGCAAGGGTATAGGTTGCAGGCTGGGCAGGGTGTGGGGAAGGGAGATTGCAGAGGCAGGAGATCATATGAATGCAAGGGGGAAGGAAAAATGGAAACATTGGAATTTATCTATCCCCTTAGAACTGTTAGACATCTGAACCTAACTGCATGCACCCACATTTGTCCCATATCTTTGAATATATTTCAAGAAAAATGTATCAATCTCAGATTTAACATTAAGAACTGACCTGGAGTCAGGAGTTGTGAGGGAAAAATAGAGTGCAAATTCTTTCCACTCTTTGCATGTAAACGTTTCCTAATTTTGATCTGAAAGTTCTGGCGCTAACTTTGAAGTCTAGACCTCAGCTCCAATCTAGAGGAACTGGCTTCTCTCTATCCGCCCTATCAGTTCGTCTTAATGTCTTGAAACCATGTTAAAATCATGCTCAACTTTCCAAACTCCAGGCAATATAAGCCTAGTTACTGTAAGCTCCTTTCATAATTTAACTGCTGGAGTTGATGTGGCAATTTTACCTTGTGAAGCAGGAACGGTGAGTCAAAACCCACCCAGCTTTTGTTCCCACCTCTTTCTCTAGGCTGCTAAGGAACATGATTTTTCAGTCTCTGAGCTTGTAATTGTCTCAAGGCTGGTCTGCCAAGAACTTCGCCAGACCAGGGAAGGGAACGATAACAGGCCATTTACAGAGTGGACAGATTAAAAGACCAGCTTTCACCTGCATTCATTCCTAAATATATGGGTCCAAAAGTAAGATGACTAACTACAGTCCATAAAGGACCATGGGTATCTCTCTCCATCAGAGCAAGAGACAATTTTTTTTTAAAATGTATATTGTGAGGGGTATTACTCCACAGGCAAAAGGTAAGGTGGGGAAACAGTGGCTCCATGACCTATCACAGCTGATAGGGGAGATTTGAACCAGGAGTCTTATTCTCCATCACCATTTAGTCATCTTGCTAACTGAGCAAACTGACCCCTACTTATTAGGCTATGTTTAAGCTATCTCAAAAACATGTTTAAACTTTAAATGTACTTCTCTCAAACACACTCACACTTCTTCCTCAAACACACCGTAACCTCCTATCTTACTCACCACCCTCATTTCTACCCCGCTCTTCCCCCATTCCCCATACCGTGATCTTCCCATTTCCAAGTGCGACCATGGGGAAGGGGAATTCTGGAGGAGGGAAGAGTGTGGGAGGGCGGTGGGGAGACAGCATGAAGGAGAGAAGAGTATGGGGGTGGGGAGAGTGTGAGAGAGGGGAGAGTGTGGGGAAGGGGAGATTCTGAAGGAGGGAAGCATGTGGGGGTGGGGAGAAGTGTGGGGGTAGGGAGAGTGTAGGGTATAGCCGGGGGAGAGAGAGAATAAGGTATGAGAGAGGAGGGTACAAGGACAGGAGATTGTGGTGGAACACAAAGAACAGGAAAGCTTGGAAAGCAGAGGTCCTTATGACCTTAGAGACAGGACCTGATCGTCAATTTGTGCCTACCAACTGGACTGTGTGGTGGGTGTGTGAGGGAGAGTCTGTGGTAGCTCAACCAAGGCAGAGCCCTTGGTGAGGGACTACGTAATTAGAATGGGATTAGATGCTAGGATCGGGCCTAGTATGTCGATCTTTAAAGTGGAGCTGGATTGCTTACTCGGGGAGTTCAAGGAGATGCCAATTTTATATTTGACTCGTAGGGAGCACTTAGCAAGACACTACACCTCAGGGGTTGACAGCTCCCTCTTCCTTTCACTGCTGAGTTTCCTGCAGTCAAACAGTAAACGGAATCTTATAGGGGGTTATAGAAAGACTTGCAGCAAAGTCATGCAAAAAGGATGCCAGGAGGCTAATTTCAGCTTCAGGAGCAACTTACTTGCCCATTTTCTAAGCAGTGAGGTGAGCTTTTGTTAGGCAGAGGTGAGTTGCTAATTAAGTGGGGGATGATATCTTGCTAAGTGCCTCATGAATGCCACAGTTCACCTCATTAATATTCAACCTCCGATCTTACTGAACAGGCTGGACATCGAGAATTCTTGATATGGAAGTCAGAGCAGGGACCTAGTGACTTCAGGTTGATTGCAGGAAACTCAGCAGAGAAAGGAAATGGGAGCTGTCAACGTCTGAGATAACAAGGTGCAGGTCTGGATGAACACAGCAGGCCAAGCAGCATCATAGGAGCAAAAAGGCTGACGTTTCAGGCCTAGACCCTTCATCCGACTATCTCTGATTCAATTTTAACCTCTGAGATGTAGTGTCTTGCTAAGTGCTCCCTGTGAGTCAATATAAAATTGGCACCTCCTTGAACTCCCCAAGTAAGCTATCCAGCTCCACTTTAAAGACCGACATACTAGGCCCGATCCCAGCCTCTAATCCCATTCTAATTACGTAGTCCCTCACCAAGGGCTCTGCCTTGGTTGAGCTACCACAGACTCTCTCTTGCACACCCGCCACACAGTCCAGTTGTTAGGCACAAATTGATGATCAGGTCCTGTCTCTAAGGTCATAAGGACCTCTGCTCTCCAAGCTTTCCTGTCCTTTGTGTTCCATCACAATCTCCAGTCCTTGTATCCTCCTTGTGTGCTCCTTGTTGGACACTGGGCACCAACATCTCAGGGCATGCTACTTTACCTCTGGCCACAGGCAGCCAGCATCCACAAACATTGGCATCTGGTCTGTGCCAGCCTCTCAAAATCCTTACGGCACATCTCCAGTTCACTCACACGTCTGCTTTGCTCTGCATTTCAAAGCTGCATCTTGAGCTGCACCAGCAACTGTCATTGCAATGTTTCTCCAAGGACACTGTGTGCTCAGAAGCATGCACCTACCCCATGGACTGGACCAGTCCTCTTTGCTTGCTTTTCTCTCTTTGATTCTACCTGGATGTTTATGCTATCCCTGCTTTGCATTGCCTTTTTGAGGTACCCCCGCCACCCCACAATCCCACCTACCCCGAGCCAGAGACACTAGGTTCACACAGTGCCATACTATTTAGTGCAGACACGAAGCTGGGAAACTTGTCATGCTTGTCAGTAGCCCTCGGTCAAGGGTCATGGTCAGTCAGCCACTCAAGGTGGTCACATGCAAGACATCCTCCATATAAATCAAGGAGTCAAATGTTGGGCCTTCCAACTTGACTCTTTTTGCCCTATTGTTGGCTGTTTTCATCTTCAAGTGAGAAAAAGGTAGGTACTAATGGTAATGAAAGTGGGTGGCATAGCTGTTACTTTCCATGCAAGTGGGGAGATGCCCTGAGCAAAGATTAGGCTAAGCAGAGGGCATGTAGGGTTGGTGATCTTGAGGCTCGTGGTGGGTGAAGGTTAGGGAGGGAAGACGCCTCAGGGAGTGGTGAGAGTGATAGAGGCTTGAGCCTGGTTGGAGGTGGGTACAGTAGCAGAGATAGATTTTGAGTTTGAGGTATTGGACAGAAGATGGTAGCACTCATGCTGGCAGAGTGGAGAATGTTGTTGATCTTCCTTAGATTCCTCCATATGGCAGAGACTGTGTTGACCCTGATAGCAATCTGGGACCTGCTCTGGGCATGGTCTAATGTCATGACCTCCACTATCAGTCCTGGGCAAAGATAATGCCCTGTGTCTGCACCTCCAGGTCCTGGCCTGGAAAGCCAGCCATCAAATACTTGACATCTGCCACATCCAGGGTTCCAGACTGACAGCTCTTCTCCGGGTACACAATATCATTTTAAGTACTGCATCAGTGCCAGTGATGTCGGTCAATTCCAATAACTCCAGTGAGTGGCGAGTTTTTCTGGGAATGGTTTGTACTAAGACAAGGAAACAGGCGAGAGGGACATCACAAGAGCAGGGCAGATAGCCAGTTTGGTAAGACATGGTGAAAAAACCCATTAGGCCTCATGGTGAAAAACCTCCCAAAAAAACATGACTCAAGTCACACTTAGCCAAAAAGTTCAAGGTTCACCCCAATGATTTTAAGTTGGGTTCTAGGTTGCATTGTGGGGGCCCAATATAACTATGTTAATACAATGCCCTGTTTCTCTATGGTGGGACTTTTGGGTACCCCAATATCAGCCATCTTCTAAAGGGCAGGGGTCACAACCGCAGCCCGTTGGGGTCATATTACCCTTATTTAACTCTCTGCGTGGTTAGGACAGGAAAATCTGACACACAACGGATAATCTGACTAGTGCCAAGCACTGGGACTGTGAGCATGCTACTTGCACAGCCATCGATTGTTACAGGAGAAAGCAGTGGGAGGCCTGGCCTCTTTCACTCACGCTGGGGAATAAGACTGTTGCTGGGTTACGGTGAGGGTTAATAGAAGAATGCACATCAGGAGGAAGGATAACGGAACTCGGATAATGGCTCAAATGGCAGGCGGATGAAAATATTTTAGAAATGGAAATGTTACTGAAATAAAACTAACCACAGAGCAGTGAGTAAAGACACAGATGAAGAGGTTGAAAGCCAGTGGAAAATATTTGGCTTTGCCAAATGGACAGAAAAGCAGAGTTTATATATTTCCACATTTAGTCACCATTCCAAAAGGAAGGAACTCGATATGGCTGATTTATTGTACTGAAAAACTGGAACTGTACCAGCCCATAATGGGTCTGCTTGGCTTTATGCAGGTTGGCTAAATTTAATCCAGCTATGAGTGAGTCTAAACATCACGTTTGTCAACATCATGTTTATGGATCTAACATCTGATTTTTTTTTTCCCTGTTATCACCCTGTTGCAATCAATTAGAATTAAATTCACACTGACAATACCAACTATTCTTTCACACAGTCTTCCACACAGTCTCCACATACATAGGCCTTGATATTAAACTCTCACCACATGCAGGAAAGAGTTCAGTCAGAGGGTCCTACTGAGAATTCAGCGTTAAAATCCAAAAGTGAGGGTTTGTGGAAATGTTCTGGTCTGAGAGTATCTGGAGGAGAGAGGCAGAGAAAAAGACCAGGTTTGGGTCTTGAAAGAGGGCCAGGGGCCACGTACCAGGGGAGAGGGTACAGAGAGTAGATCCAGGTGAGGGCCTTGAGAGAGAGGGCTTGGGAAAAGGGCCTGGGGAAGAAAGTGCAGGAGAAAGCACCTAGGGAGAGGATCTTGGGGCAAGGGTCTCAGGTGAGGGCCCAGGTGAGCGTGTCCAGACTGTGGGGAGGGTGAGTTTCTGTGAGAGTGTGGGGAGACTCAGTGTGTGCGAGAGTGTGGAGAGAGTGACAGTGTGTGAGACTGTGGGGAGGGTGAATTTGTGGGGAGGGTGAGTGTGTGTGAAAGTGTGGGGAGAGTGGGTCTGGGGAGGTAGTTGGTGAAGAGGCAGTGGGGTGAGGGTCCAGGGAGGGGAATCAGAGAGAAGGTACGGTAGAGAGGATGTAGAGTGAGGATCTGGGAAGATGTTTCAGAATGAGGCTGCAGCAGAAGCAATCCAGGGGAGGGTGGGATTAAACAATTAGATACCGAGACCTCGTTCCCATTGCAACTCACATGTGCCCTCAGTAATTTTAATTGGGTGAATATCTGTATCTCGGTACATGTGACAATAATAACAAATCAAATTAAATGAGTCTTCCCAATTTTTATAGGTGCACCATAGAAAGCATCCTATCTGGATGCATCACAGCTTGATATGCAACTGTGCTCCCTAAAACGGCAAGAAATTACAGAGAGTTGTGAACACAGCTCAGTCCATCACACAAACCAGCCTCCTATCCATTGACTTCATCTACACTTCCCGCTGCCTTGGGAAAGCAACTAACATAATTAAAGACCCCCTCCCACCCCAGTTATACCCTCTTCCACCCTCTTCCAGCAGGCATTGAAAACATGTACCAATAGAATCAGGAACGGCTTCTTCCCCGCTCCTTTCAGACTTATGAATGGGCCTCTCACACATTAGAGCTGATCTTTCTCTACACCTTCTCTGTAGCTCTAACACGATATTCCACATTCAGTTCCATTAACCTGACGTACTTATGTAAGGCATGATTTGCCTGGATAGCACGGAAAACAATACTTTTCACTGCATTTCGGTACATGAGACGATAATAAATCAAGTCAAATCAAATATTAAGTGCCCAAGGTTCTTGGTCCGGAGAAAAGGGATGCTTCGTTAACATATAAAATCAGACTCTGACAGGGCAATTGGGGTATCGAATTAATATTCTCTGTTACTGTGTTAAATTCTCAGGGTTCAGGAAACGTGACAGGGAAAGTGAATCAGAAGCATTGGGATCGGCAGCATGAGCATCTTTCTCAGTGCTGCCCCCTGTGGGTTACCAGAAACAGGCATGCCTCCTCTAGTTCCTTCAAAGAAGTTTAATCTACCCTCCCCTATTATTGGCTAGTCCTTCCTTCTTCAAAATGATAAAATCCCACCTTACTCCGCTTATCACATTCTGTCTCATCGGTTCCCTGGACGCAGGGTAGTGCCACAGGTTTTCCCTCCTCTACTCCTGTTGCCCAGGCTGTCGATTTGCCTGCTACTGGATGAGAAATAGATCAAAAATATGATAATGAGCTCTTCCCCATCTGTCACCTCCCCTTCCCCACACCATCCCAGCAAGAAAACACAATAAAACCTGCTGGTGATACATAATTCAAAATGGAATTCTAGTACGACCCAGTGCATTCAAAGTAGGACTGGTTTTGTCCTGTTTTCTCCACTCTGGGCTCCTAGTCGTCTCACCTTCCCTGGCCCTGTGCCCTGCCATTACCCGCACTCTCCCATCCTCCACACCCACACCCTCCCACACCCATTCCTTCCCCCACTTCAAGGTTCCTTCAGCCTGCACCCTCCTCTTCTCTGTCATTCTCCTAACCTCTTAAACCCCATTTCCTCAACTCAGCTGTCCCTTTCCAAATGTTGGAGCTACAGTTTCATAGACTCTGGGATGGGTTTTCAAATTCCTCAGGTGGGCAGCAATCTCTTAGAGTAAGTCCATAGAAAGGCTGAGGCCATATTCTGTTGTATTGTTTGGACAACTTCATTCTGGATGGAACAGGTTGTGTTCAGTAAAACACAAAAGACTCCTATCTAGAGATGAAAGAGAAGTTGAACGTGAGTAAATAACATTTACATCAAGAACTAGTAACATCTTCTGCCTTTATTTTGTTCAATGAAAATACGCCTCAAGGTTTTTAACCCCAAAATGATTCCAATCAAACTTATTGAAATGTCTGGCTGCACTCTGGGAGTTTGGAAATAAATGTTGTACCTACTGGAAGCATGGTTCACATTATACAAACCAATTAGCAGATCCAAATACATTCTATGAACTAGAGATAACACAGTGTGGAGCTGGAGGAGCACAGCAGGCCAGGCAGCATCAGAGGAGCAGGAAAGTTAACATTTCGGGTTGGGACCCTTCTTCAACTTCCGTCAACTTTCCTGCTCCTCTGATGCTGCCTGGCC
>NC_063338.1:20600732-20650701 GCF_021869965.1 Rhincodon typus
ATCAGAGGAGCAGGAAAGCTGATGTTTCGGGTCTGGACACTTCTTCATTTTCTGAAGAAGGATCCTGACCCGAGCCGTCAACTTTCCTGCTCCTCTGATGCTGCCTGGCCCGCTGTGCTCCTCCAGCTCCACACTGTGATATTTCTGACTCCAGCATCGGCAGTTCCTACTATCACATTCTGTGAACTGTCGTGATTTTTCTAGTTCTGCCTGATATTCTAACAGTTTGTATCTACACAGCTAAAAAACAGAAGAACTGGAAACCTGAAACAAAAACAGAAATAGTTGGAGAAACCCAACAGGTCTGGCAGCACCTGTCTAGAGAAAACAGAGTCTACATTTCGGTTCCAGCGGCCTTTCTTCAGAACCCTGTATCAGCTTGAAACATTTGGGTGTGTCCTCAAATCAAAAAGATCACAGGCATTTATCTGGCTTCCAAAAACTTGAAGAAATAATTTAGGTTTGCACAGTGGAACAACACTGGACTGCCAAGATTCTGCTGTCTGTTGTTTACATGAGGATTGGACACGTGATGTGTTATTTTAGCCAGCACTCTCTTTCACCGAAACTCTCATGAGCAATCTGTCGCTTACATTGCTGTTTGAGGGATCAAACTTTGTGTGAAATGGCTGCTGCACATCACCACATACGGAAACAGTTCAACAAGTTTCTAATTTGCTCCTGGAAGAGAATAAACCCAAGTGATAAACATGTTGACATCAGCTGTGTCAAAGTGCGGATTTGTAAATGGAGAGTTTGCTACAGGTTTTTCATGAAGTTAATGTTAAACATTGAGAAATTAGAAGAAAAAGAGAAGGGCACTTGCTGGTTTTATTTCAGACCCACAATATGGGCAGTGTTGTGCTTTTCTTTTCAAGAATTTAGAAGACCCTTACCAGAAAGTCCTTTCTATATTCTCTAGAACAGCGCAAAGTGTGGGTCAGGACCTGATTGACATTGCAAACTGGAATTTTAGTGTCATATACTCTGATACAACAGTGGTTGTACTGGAATTTTAACTTATAAGAGCTATACAGCTGTCTTCCCACTCTCACAGCCGTCACAAAGGGGGTCACAACAATTTTCAAGCTTTGGAATGGTGTTGTTGAAGGAATATGTTTGGGAGTCTGCTCTAGACATACAAAGAGTGAGAGGTGATCTCACTGAAATTTCAAAATGCTTACAGGGCTTTACACAGTGGAGATGGACAAGATGTCTCACCAGATGTCAAAGGTTAAAAGCCTGAACTCACTATATAATATATAGATAATTTAAGGTTAGCCATTAGAATCATAGAATACATACAGTGCAGAAGCAGGCCGTTCAGCCCATCAAGTCCACATTGAACCTTCAAAGGCCATTCCACAAAGGTTCAACCCCCCTACCCTATAACTCTACAATTCCCATGGGTAATCTAACTTACACATCCCTGGACACAATGGGCAATTTAGTATGGGCAATCCACCTAATCTGCACATCTTTGCACTCAGAAGAAACCCACACAGACACAGGAAGAATGTGCAAGCTCCACACAGACAGTCAACCTAGGGTGGAAACAAACCCAGGTCCCTGGCTCTGTGAGGCAGCAGTGCTAACCACTGAGCCACTGTACTGCCCCAAGCCACTGCAAACGTGTTACTCCCTTGTGTGGGTTTGCAAGAGTAATAAAGACATTTCCCAAAGGTCATGTTCCTTTATGAACAAAAAGAATCTTCTGTGAGCCAGCATGCATGAAAACTTTGGAGAACAATGCAGTCATTTTTCACTCTTTCTTTGATGAAGGTGCCTGGATGAATTGAAGACAATAAATAGGGAAAGTTCTGATTGCACACAACTTACTGTTGTGATACCTTATTCTCGAAAACTAATGCTGCTTTGGATAATGGTACTACAATGGTATGTATTGAGTAAAGCTGTACTTCCCCGAATCAGGTCTGGACATGAAGCTAAGAAACTTAATGCATTATCTATGTCAAAAAGAAAATCTCCCAATCCTTCAATGTTGTAGTCATCACTGAAGGTAAGAAACTATTTACCTTGATGACTTATTTGGCTAACTTATGTAATAATTAGGGCAGCCCACAACTTACATTCATTCATGTTTCAAATTTGAATCAGAGTGCCACATCGTTTTAGAAAAGCTCAATCAGAAACAAATAGACCCTGACATAGGAGATATCAAGAGCTGAACAAAAGCTTGGTCAAATTGTTTTGAATATTTTCACTAGGAAGGATGAAATTGCAGTGTGCTTGAAAGTGTTTGGTCAAGTAGAACTTAGTCAGCACGACTTTGTCAAGAGGAGGTCATGCCTGATAAATCTGTCAGATTCTTTGAGACGATAATGAGCAAGTTAGACAAAGGAGAGCCAGTTGGCATGATCTATTTGGATTTCCAGAAGACCTTTGACAACGTGCCGCACAGGAGGCTAATGAATAAGGTAAGAGTCCATGGAGTTAGGGGCAAGGTACTGGCATGGATAAAGGATTGGCTGACTGGCAGAAGGCAGAGAATAGGGACGAAGCAGTCTTTTTTAGGAAGGCAGCATGTGATTAGTGGAGTTCCGCACGGCTCAGTGTTGGGACCACAACTATTCACGTTTTCCATCAATGATCCAGATGAAGGAACTGAGGGCATTGTTTCTGAGTTTGCAGATGACAGAAAGATAGGTGGAGGGATGGGTAGTGTTGACGAAGGAGGAAGGCTGTACAAGAAATTGGACAGACTAGAAGAGTGGGCAAAGAAGTTGCAGATGGAATACAATGTGGGAAAGTGTGAGGTTGTGCACCTTGGTGGAAAGAGTGGAGGCATAGATGATATTCTATATGGGGAAAGGCTTCAAAAATCTGAAGTACTAAAGGACTTCGGAATCCCAGTTCAGGATTCTCTTAAGGTTAATATGAAGGTCCAGCTGGCAGTTAAGAAGGTAAATGTTATACTAGCATTAGATTTGATAGGGCTGGAATACAAGAGCAAGGATGTACAACTAAGGCTGTATAAGGATTTAGTCAGAATGCATTTGGAATATTGTGAACAGTTTTGGGCCCCATATCTAAGAAAGGATAGAACATAGAACAGTACAGCACAGGAATGGGCCCTTCAGCCCATGATGTTGTGCCAAACATGACACCAAATGAAACTAATCCCTTCTGCCTGCTTTTGGTCCATATCCCTCCATTCCTTGAATATACATGTGCTTATGTAAAAGTCCCTTAAATGCCCCCACTGTATCTGTCTCCACCACTACTCCTGGCAGCGAGCTCCGACCAATTTCTGTGTAAAAACTTGCCCCTCCCATATCTTTTGAACTTAGCCCATCTCACTTGCCCCCTAGTGCCAATTATTAAACATCTCAACTCTGGGGAAAAGATTTTGACCATCAACCCTATCTATGCATCTCATAATTTTAGACTTCTATCAAGCCTCCCCTCAGCCTCTGCCACTCCAGAGAAAACAACTCAAGTTTTCCTAGCCTCTCCTTATAGCTCATACCCTCCAATCCAATCAGCATCCTGGTAAACCTCTTCTGCACCCTCTCAAAGCCTCCACATCCTTCCTCTAATGCGGTGATCAGAACTGAATGCAAAACTCTTAAGTGTGGCTTTAATCAATATTTTATAAAGCTGCAACACGGCATCCTGACTCTTGCACTCAATTCCCCAACCAATAAAGGCAAGCATGCCATACACCTTCTTTACCACCCTGTCTACTTGCATGGCCACTTTCACTTATGGACTTAAACAACAAGATCCCTCATTTTCATCCAAGTCATTTATACATATCACAAACAGCTAAGGTCCAAGTCCAGATCCCCAAGGAACACCACTAATCACAGACATTTAGCCTGAGAAACACCCTTCCACCACAACCCTCTCTCTACTTTAAAGATGTGCTGGCCTTGAATGGGATCCACAGGATTTTCACAAGAATGATTCTGGGAATGAAGGTCTTGTTATTTTAGAAGCTGTTGAGGGCTCTGGGACTGTTCTTGAAGGATGAGGGAGGATCTCATTGAAACTTACAGAATACTGAGAGGCCTGGATGTGGGGAAATGCTTCCACTAGTAGGAAAGACAAGGATCTGGGGACACAGCCTCAGGGTGAAGCGATGACCTTTTAGAACTGAGATGAGAAGGAATTTCTTCAGCTGGAGGGTGGCAAATCTGAAGAACTCATTGCCACAGAGAGCTGTTGAGGCCAAGTCATTGACTGTCTTTAAGACAGAGATAGATAGATTCTTGATTAGTAAGGGAATCAAGGGTTATAGGGAGAAGGCAGGAGAATGGGGTTGGGAAATATATTAGTCATAATTGAATGGCACAGCAGACTTAATGAGCTGAATGGCCCAATTCTGCTTCTATGTCTTATCCAATTATCTAAGAAAGAAAAATAAGAGGGACTAAAGGAGAGTCCAGGACTTCAATGATTGCAGCTGTGAAACCAATTGTGGGGTAAAGAGAGAAGGAGATGAACAAGATTTTACAGTCAGAAGGACAGAGAGTTCTGGGGAAGGTTATAGAGAATAAAAAGATTATTGGGATAAGGAAGTGGCTAAGAGGGAATTTAAACATTATGTTGCAATTTCTTAAAATTGCAGCTTGGAATAATTGAAAGCCAATCTAAGTCAGAAAATGACAGTGCTAATGGATGAACTGGACTTGGAGTGGGATGGGATGTGGACAACAGAGTTTTTCAGTTCACTTATAGATGACATGAAGGATAGGAGGACAGAGAGAAGAATATTGATGTCATCCATGCGTGGTGACAACATTATGGATGAGGTTTTCAAGACTAAAAGGGTTGAAGTGGGAGTACATGGACAAAATGTTCAGCAAGTAAAAGAAATCAGTCTTGGTGTTAGGGATTGTGCGATGTCAGCTGCTCAGCTTGGAAGTTAGAAACTGTTTAGTTCAGTCTTAAACAACAGCCAGGGAGCACAGTTAAGTATTGACAATGGTGCAGTGTTTAGCTGTAGGAAATTCCAGTACAAACAAAGCTGTAAATTGGATAATTAATCAAACAGCGCAGAGATGGTGGAGGGGTCGGGGGAGATGATGGAGAGATGGAACTGGATATCACCAGCATATTGAGTAAGATGTCTGTAAATGATGTTCCCAAGAAGCAACATATAGGTAAGGAAGAGAGGGACATTTTAGGAGATACCATAAGTTATGGAACAACGTACAAGAGACAAGCTTTTGTTGGGAATGTCCTGATCAGAGTGAAATCTCACTGAGCTGGTAATAGATAAAGCAAAGCCAGAAGAAAGGATGTTCAACAATGTCAAAGGCTGTAGAGAGAACAAGAAGCTTATACAAAAATTAGTGGATGATATTCTCAGCCTGAGAGAACATATGGTTGGTAAGGGCTGTAGGTTTTGCAGAAAGGAAGGTAGACTACGTGAATAGGCTCCAACATGTAACTGCAGGAAAGATGAGTATGAATTGGAAAGGTCAAACTTCATTCACTGATTTTAGAGAGAAAAAGTAGATTAAAGAAAGGGTGATAGTAAGTGAATCAGTGAACATCCACACTCCTGATTGTGTGACGGAGGGAATGTCATTAATGAAGCAGCAAAGACAGTTGCACTTAGGTCATTACCCTAAGAATACATGCAGAGATATCCCAGAGCTGAGAAACTGACCTCAAACAACCACAACCATCTTCTTTTGTGCCAGGTATGACACCAGTCAGTAGAGTTTTTCCTTGATTCCCATCGACTCCAGTTTTACTGGAGCTCCCTGATGCGCACTCAGATAGATGCTACCTTGGTGTCAAGTGCAGCCACTCTCACTTCTCTGAAATTCAGCTCACTTGAACCAAGGCTATAAGCAGACAGGAGCTGGGTGGCCCTGGTGAAACCCAAACTTAGCATCAGTGAACATGCTATTGCTAAACAAGTGCTGCCTGACAGCACTGTTATTGACTCCACTGGTGAGCAAGAGTAGACCAATGGGGCAGCTACTGGCCGGATTGGATTTGTACCTCTTTCTGTGTACAGACATACCTGGGCAATTTTCCACGTTGCTGCAGAGATGCCAGTGTTGTAGCTGTACTGGGAATAGCATGGATAGGGATGCAGCAAGTTCTGAAACATGAGTCTTCAATACTTATTGCTGAAATGTTGTCAAGGTTAATGGTATTTGCAACATCTCGTCCCTCCAATTGTTCTTGACATGACATAGAGTGAATCGAATGACAGAAAACTGGCATCTGAATGCAACAGCAGCGGCATCCATGGCCAAAACCGCTCACAGTAACATAAATAACAGAGTGAGAAATGGAAAGTTTGCATTTTAACTGCGAATCACACACTCCAACTCTCCTTTCCTGCTGATGGGAGAGAGTTAAGATTACCCCTATAGGATCTACCAGCAACAGCTGTAAGTCAATTGACCCTGATGTATGCCCCTTGGTGTTTCTGCTCCATAGGGAAACCTCGAGAATTCAACCCCGATAGGTTTGTTTGCAATTTTATGGCTTTGTCACAAGCCTGTGATGCAACATGCCATGATTTATGTGTCTGCACTCTTGTGCTCATTTTACACCTCAACGTGGCCTCTTGTTTTCCTCGTTGTGTGACCTCATTATTAGCAAAATGCACCAGCTCATTTCTGTAGAAACTAACTTGTTTACACACCCAATTACTTAAAATTAAATGTGTGATTATACAATGTTAAAAAAAGATAATGCCATAGTTAGAGTAGTTTTGTAGTTTTATGTCTGTACTCGTGACCTGATGCCCTCCTTGTGGCGAGTTTCATGGCAGGGGCATTTAATTGGGTAAGAGGCCTATAGATCAGGACCCTGCCACTCTCCTGCCTCCACCCTGATAACGAAGGCCCCCACTTGGCCTTCCTGCCTCTCTGGCAGTTGTTGTCTACTAAAGGTCCTTATCCTGCCTGCTAGGGGTTTGTCTTGTTGGGACCACAAGCAAACATTGGCCAGTTTGCTTCAGGGCTCACCTTGGGAGTCGGTGAGGGTTTGCAGGGGGTGTTGGATCTCTCGTATGAAGGCACTCAGAATCTCACTGATGGTTCCACCACCAGGAAGAGAGGTGACATGCTGAGAGCCACTCTCTTACCCTTGCTGCCAGCCTTCCTCGCATGCCTTTCCCTGCAAACCCTATTCAACAGGCTCTTGGCTGTCTTCTCTCACTTGTGATTCAAGGTCTCAGTTGGTGTACTATCTAAAACAGCCACCACAATACAGTGGCACCACGAAATACAGAAGAGGAATGGCCTCTGATTGGCTGGCATCTCTGGCCAGCTGGGTGTTCTGCCCTGCCACTCCTGGGGTTTCTGGGGGAAGGTCATCCTTGTCCCATTAAGTTTCCAAGTGGCATGAGATGAGGTGAACCTCCTTCAAGGTCACCAGCACTCCAGAGTGGTTGCCTCCACAAGATTTCCCCAAGTAGTTAACAATCTGGAAATTTGAACTCAAACTCCATTGCAACTGCTGGGGAGTTTGAATTCAATTAATTAAACTGGAATATTATGCTAGCTTCAGTAATTGAGACCATGAAACTATTAGATTGTTTTTAAAATCTAGTTGGGTCATTTAGGGATGGAATTCTGCCAACCTTAGCTGGTCTGAGCTACAAGAGACTCCAGAGCCACAGTAAATTAAAACAAAGAACTGCGGGTACTGGAAATCTGAAACAAAAACAGAAATTGCTTGAGAAACTCAGCAGATTTGGCAGCATCTGTAGAGAGAATTAAACAGAATTAAAGTTTCAAATCCTGTAATCCTATTTCCAGTATTGAAGAAGGGTCACGGGACTTGAAATGTTAACTCTGTTTTCTCTATCAGATCTGCTGAATTTCTCCAGCAATTTCTGCTTTTGTAGCAAGCCACTCAGTTGTATTCAAGAAAGCAACTTACCATGAACTTTTCAAGGTCAATTTGGAATGGACAATAAATACTAGTCTTGTCAATGATGCCAAATCCCATGAATGGATAACTAAAAAGGAGAAACAAAGTGGGTCACTAATAAGTTCTGGATTCTTTCAGTGCATGTTATAAAGTGGACCGTTAATTGTTTGTTTGATTTGTGTGACATAAATGGACACTGATGCAAGCACCAGCTTTGAAAAGCTTACAAACAGTTTTATCCTGATTAAACATCTCTGAAAATATTTACAATTGATGATTTATGAAGTAATTTCCTCCTGTTTGATTGGGGATTTGGCTGAACTCGATACGAAGTTGCATCTGGAGTGCGTTTTGATCTTCCAACATTTACAGCAACTGAGGGAAATACTGCTGCCAAGTTCAGTGGGTGTTAAATTGTTGAGGAAATGGGAGGTTTGATTTTGTTATGATTGGATTAGGAGGTGCATTCTAATTTTGGCAGATCTTTCTCTAACACTGGGTGCATTGTTTCCCTTGCATGACCTGTGCTATCACAAACAAAAGGCAGCTCATCCCAAAATCGGGGGACAGTAGAATCTCAAGTTGAAGAGCTTAGATACACAGACACACACACACACTTCAGTGATCTATTGACTGCACAATGTGTGTGGGAACGGGGTGTAGTCACTCGTTACTGGCAATGAATCAAATCACATGATTAATATTTAGTACCTGGCCATATCATACTCGGTGGGGGGAGGTGACAAAATAGAAATGTCACAGATTTAACAAGATTTACAAAGAAAACTTGAAGTATGGAGAGGTGACTTTCAACCTCATTAGGAATATGAAACTGGCAGAATTGGACAAGCTCACCATTATGCATCACAACCCCCTTTTCCTCATTCACACTGTTGTGCCCAATTCTCCAACAATCAAAGTTAAAGGTTATTTGCAATCTGTAGACTGCCACAAGCAGAATTGTATCTTAGCAAAACAAGGATCAACCAGCACCACTGGCTTTCTATAAAAACAAGTTGAGGAGAGAAGGCAAAAATGGATTACACGACACACAAATGCAATAATACAAAACACATCAAAGTCACTTAATTTGCATATATTTCTGTGAGGCAAGACAACTGCTTGCATTAATATAGCAGTTCTCATTGAATCACAGCAGGCTATGGATACAGTACAGAGATAGTTAAGGCTGTCATGTCTGTGCTGTCTCTCTGCAAGAGTAACTTGTACCACATCCCACTTGTAAATCCTTCTTGTGCATGCAGACAATTGGCTCCCAGTTAAGCAAGATCTTCATTTTGGAATTCCCATCCTTGAGTTCAAAACCTTTCAATGCCTCACTCTGCCTGAGTCACGTCCAGCCAGCCTACCCTCTAAGATCCCTGAATTCCACTAATTCTCACCTTTTCAGTATATCTGATTTTAATCACCCAGTCATTGATGGTTGTGACTTTACACTATTTAAACTCTGGAACCCTTTACCAAAGTCTCTCCATCTCCATTTCTCTCACCCACTTTTTAACCCAATTGAAAGAAAAAATTACCTCATTGACAAAGTCCTGCGTCTTAATTTCCCCTTATGCATTTCAGTGTGAATATTTATTTGATAACACTTGTGCATGAGTCCACGATGAAGCTTTATTGCATTAGCAGCTAGATTAATGTCAGTTGTTGTTATGAACAATAGAACCTATTGTCTTTAAGCCCATATATCCAATGAAGGATCATTGCTTTTAATAATGGGTTTGATGATGATTGAAGAGATCAGTATCGCAGTGCCAACTTCATTCTCCATGACAGGAAATGCACCAAACAAATGGTCAAATTGAATTGAGCAATCAAACAACAGCATGCTAGGTGCAAGCCTGGAGCCCAGACTAAAATCCCAGATTTCAAATTTTGCTGTCGGAAAGGTTCTGGTCAGAAATGAATGTCAAAAACAAGCCAGTCAGATTATGAAAGGAACATGGCATGTGGTCTATCATTTTTTGAGAAGAGACAATTAAGTTAATTAAGTGGAATGTGTTTTGATTGCTATAATACATATCGCTATTATTATGAAATCAAGCAACATTACAATTTATATCTTAACCGCATCTCACCAAAGGCTCATTAGAACCAAAGTATTGCATGTAGAAACATAGAAAAGAGATCAAAAGAGGAAAAAATTCTGCCTCTATAGGCCAAGATTGCCTCACTAAGCCAGTGAGTTGTGAACACTCACAAGAAACACACGGATGAAGATGATTAGAAGTTGGGGCATCTGTATAATCCTTTTGCTTTTAATAGGGTATTTGTAACTAATGTGGCAATACTTATGTTTGCTCCCATAACATAAGAACTAGATATGGGTAACATAATACTGAAAGATTCAAGAGATCTTTCTTAAAGTTCATGGTATCAACCTAAATGTTAGAATCACAGGTACTATTATGAATGGGCTGGTACTCAGCAATTCAGTCTTAAAATGTAACCCTCTTCACCTGGCACGTCATGCTTCAAGTGGCTCCAGTAAGATGGAGACTGAGATCTTTATACCATCAGGTTACATGTCATGAAGCAGTGATCATAGTATGAGCATGTTACGTAAAAGTATATTGCATACTAACCGTGAGACACAACAGCGAATGAATTTTTAAAAATTAATTTGTGGAATGTGGATGGTGCTGACTAGGCAAGCATTTATCACCTATTCCTAATTGTCCTTGAGAAGCTGATGGTGAGCCACCTCTTGAACTACTGCAGTCCATGTGGTGTGGTACAGCCGCAACAACAGAGTTCCAGGATTTTGACCCAACAACAGTGAAGGAACAACAATATAGTTCCAAGTTAGTATGGTGTATGACTTAGAGGGGAATTTGCAGGAGGTTCCTGAAGTATATGCCACTGTTGTCCTTCTAGCTGGTAGAAGTTGTGGGTTTGGAACTACTTTTGGAGAAGTCTTGGTGATTTGGTGTAGTGCAGCTTATATATAAAACTAGTGGTGGAGAGAGTAAATGTTTAATGTGATGGATGGGGTACCAATCAAGTGGACTGTTTTGTCCTAGTCTTCACCACCTACTAAGGTTTTGTTGGAGCTGCCCTCATCCAGACAAATGGAGAGTATTCAATCACACTCCTGTCTTGTATTTTCTACATAGTGGACAGCCTTTGGAGATTCAAGATACGAAGTACCTGTTGGAAAATCACATATTTTGACCAGTTCTTGTATTCACAGTACTCATAGGACTGTTCTCAATTAAGTTTCTGGTTCGTAGTAGCCACTAGGATGTTGATAGTGTGAGATTTACCAGTGGTAATACCATCAAAGGGAAGTGGTTAGATTCCCTCCTGTTTGAGATGGTGATTACCTGGCACTTGCATGGTGTCAATGTTACTTGTCACTTGTCAGTCTAAACCTGAATTTGTCTAGGTCTTGATGCATATGATCAAGGACTGCTAAATTAACTGAAGAATCACAAATGGTAGTGGAACCTTGTATAGTCATGTGAAAATTTCCACTCTTGATGTTACGATGGAGGAAAGGTTATTGATGGCACTGCTGAAGATGTCTGGGCCTCGGACACTATCATGAGGAAATCATTCACGGGTGTCCTTGGACTGAGATAATTAGCCTGAAACAGCCACACCACCCCCCTTTGTATTAGTTATGACTTCAGCCTACGTAGAGATTACCCACTGATTTCTGTTCATTTTAGTTTTGGTTGGACACTTTGATGCCACACTCAATGAAATGCTGCCTAGATGTTAAAATCAATCACTTTAACTTTTCCTCTTGAATTTAGCTCTTTTGTCTACATTTTGAAAGGTAGAAATGAGATTAGCTCCTGAGTGTATGTGACAAAGCTCAGGCAGATGAGCCATGGCAGCACTGAATTGTGGAATTGGCTCAATGGGCTACATGATTTGCTCCTGCTCCTACTTTCCGGGCAGCTCCAACAAAACCTTAGTAGGTGGTGAAGACTGGGACAAAACAGTCCACTTGATTGGTACCCCATCCATCACATTAAACATTTACTCTCTCCACCACTAGTTTTATATATAAGCTGCACTACACCAAATCACCAAGACTTCTCCAAAAGTAGTTCCAAACCCACAACTTCTACCAGCTAGAAGGACAACAGTGGCATATACTTCAGGAACCTCCTGCAAATTCCCCTCTAAGTCATACACCATACTAAAGTACACCATACTGAGTTATAGGCTCATAGAGTCGTAGAGCTGTATAGCACGGAAACAGACCCCTCGGTCCAACTCATCCATACCAACCAGATATTCTACAGTAATTTAGTGCCATTTGCCAGCATTTGGTCTATATCCCTCTAAACCCTTCCTATTCAAATACCCATCCAGATGCCTTTTAAATTTAATTGTACCAGCCTCCACCACATTCTCTGGCAGCTCCTTCCTAAACGCACTACCCTCCACATGAAAAAGTCATCACTAGGTCCCTTTTAAATCTTTACCCTCTCACCTTAAACCTGTGCCTTCTAGTTTTGGACTATCCTACCTTCAGACAAAGACCTTGACCATTCGCCCTATCCATGCCCTTCATGATTTTATAAACCTCTATAAAGTCACCCCTCATCCTCTGACGCTCCAGGGAAAATAGCTCCAGTCTATTCAGCCTCTCCCTATAACTCAAGCTCCTCAACCCTGGCAACATCCTTGTAAATCTTTTCTGAACCCTTTCAAGTTTCATTACATTTTTCTACAGCAAGGAGACCATAATTTAACGCAGTTTTCCAAAAATGGCCTAACCAATGTCCTGTAAAGCTTCAACATGACCTCCCAATTCCCATACTCAATGCACAACCAATGCAAGTATGCATACCAAATGCCTTCCTCACTATCTTACCTACCATGCGACTCTGCTTTCAAGGAACTATGAACCTGCACTCCAAGGTCTCTTTATTCAGCAACACTTGCCAGGCCCTTACCATTAAGTGTATAAGTCCTGCAATGATTTATCCTATCAAGATGCAGCACCTCACATTTATCTAAATTAAACTCTGTCTGCCACTCCTCGGCCCATCAGCTCATCTGTTCAAAACCCCCTTGTACACTGAGATAATCTTCTTCACTGTCCACTACACCAGCAATTCTGGTGTCATCTGCAAGCTCACTAACCATATATTTACTATCAAGTCATTTATATGAATGACAAAAATTGTTATGTTCTTCTGTTAATCAGCCTTTAAACAGTTCTGAGCTATGTCCTTCTGTTCAAGTATCGGTTAGCAGTGAGCTCCAGCTCTCCATTGTTTCCCTCGTGTGTTTGCGTGTGTGAGAGAGAGTTAGTTGATGTTCTTCAATGAGTTAAACATTTTGAGTGTGTCTTTGCTCTGGGAGAAATGCCAATGAGACAAGTATGTTCACTGCTCTCACAGCTAAAATTTGTCTGATGCCTGTATTTATTAGCCTGAGTCATTGCATTCATTGTTAAGGCTATTTCAAAACAAACTGAAAAACAAGTCATATCCTTTCAGACAAATAAGTGCTCAATCTACAACAATGAAAGTTGTTAGAAACCAATATCCGTGGTTCCTGCAGTATCAAGACTATGATTCATGATTATTCATTTCCCTGGTAACTCAGACAGCTGTTCTGAAGAAGGTAATGGTAAAGTGGAATTTTGCAGAACACAGGATAATGATTGTAGAATCCCTAAAGTGCAGAAACAGGCCTTTGGCCAAACAAGTCCACACTGACCCACAGAGCATCCCACTCAGACCCATCCCCCTATAAACCCAGCTAACCTACACATCTCTGAGCACTATGGGCAATTCACCTAGCCTGCACATCTTTGGACTATGGCAGGAAACCAGAGCACCTGGTGGAAACCCACATAGACATGGGGAGAATGTGCAAACTCCACACAGACAGTCACCTGAGGTTGGAATTGAACCTGGGTCCCTAGTGCTGTGAGGTAGAAGTGCTAACCACTGGGTCCCCGTGACACCCCTAATTTATTCCCAATAAAAATAACACATTTCCACAACTAAGGCTTTTGTGTTGATCACAAGAGTTGTGAATTTATCCACACTGGGTTCAATTCCATATGATTTATCCACTACTCATTACATTCTGGCAATGACAAGTGCAAATTAAAGAAAATGATCAGTTTCGGTTTATTATATTTTCCGATTTACCTTGATACAGTATGTTAACACCTGAAGTGATGCCAGTCGAATCAATTCATGCTAGCCGTTGATAATCTTTTTACTTCCAATCCTTGACTTTTACCTTTGAACAAGAAGAAACACATTCAGAATATGTTCTTTATTTACAACACCACAGGCTACATACATCCCTGATGGAATATTAGAGTATCAAGCTGCAAATACGTGCCTTGCAAAATGCAGAATGCGTGCGCAAAAGCATTTAGCAGCTGAAGATACGAAACAGTGAAATGGATCTAAACTGATGTGTTGCCTGTAATTTTTTTTCCCTTGTTTGATGTTCTGCTCACAATCAATTATTACACATTGTTGAGTGAGCTGGGGGTTGATGTATACTCAATCTGGTCATGCCACTCTTGAACTAATTATTATAAACATGCTACAAGACAGACCTTGAGTGACTCAGTAGTTTCATTTAATTCCCTTTCTTTCGGGAGTTTCTCAAACAACCGAGACTAAGGTGAATCAGTGTGTGACGAATCATAGACTGACACTTTGCCTTCCCTCTGTGAAAACTGTCATTGACCCATAGTTTCTATTTTTCTATGCTTTATTTTTCACAAAGGTGTTGTAGAGTTGTGAATGAGGGTGAAGCCAGTTCAAATTCAGCACAATATCGTGGGCCGAAGAGCTTGTACTGTGCTGTACTCTTCTATGTTCTGTTCTAAATTGAGAAGAATCCAGCTATCCCTGTAAGGAAAACTTGCTTACGGTCACCTATGGAAGCATGACCCCAACTATTTCACTGCCTACAGTACAGAAGGAGGAATGAAGTGAGAAAAGAAGAACTGGAGAACTTTAGAAACAGTCTTGCAAAAAGAGGGAATTTAATGACCAATTAAGTTTGGTTATTAACAGAAAGACACTGACACCAGTTTTCGTATAATCTATCTTCACTGAGCTCTGCAAGTTTATATCAAGAGATAATAAGGAGCTTCAAATTTTTGCAGGCCCTAACTTACTCCCACTGTCCTTATTTGTCCACTCCCACGTTACCAGCCTCCAACAGTGATGAGTGGGTTGTGGATATTCCTGTGGCCTTACATCCTGCTATTAGTTGTTGACTCAATCAACACAAGGTTTGCTTTCATTGGCTCAGGGTGATATTACTGACTTGGAGATAATATTGATAATATAATACGCTCTTGACCTAAAAAATGAAGTCCCATTTTCTCCTTGATGAATTATATTTGGATGTAATGACTGATATCGAGGTATTATCCGGTTTATCTTTTGAAAATCCATGAACTTTTCAACAAAAGTGATTTACAATTCACCAAAGACTAAATGTATTCAAGCAGTTTGAACCTTTCAGTTCTAATACCATCCTTTTGAATCACTTTTGCACATTGTCCAGCATTTCTGTGTCCTTTTTGTAATATCGAGTCCAGAATGTTCACAGTTTACCAAATGGGACCAAACTAAGGTTCTAGACAAGTTTAATGTAATTTTTCTGCTTTAAAATTCTATCCCTCTAGAAATAAGTTCCCATGTTACATACATTTTTTTATGGCCTTAAAAAATCATTTGCTCTTTGCTTCATGTACATTTTCCCCTTTGGTAAGTATGGAAAGGATTGGTCAGCTGATGGACAACCTTTTTAAAACACCTCATGATCATTCTTCCCATCGTGAATGGGTATGGGAGTGGGAGTTGTGGCCAGAGCTTCTGGGTCAGAGGAAGAGCCCCAACATACTGAACCACAAGCCCTATAGACAATGTGTCAGTACCTCACTAACTGTGCACCCCATATACTTTAGATCCCTATGACTTTCTCTCTGCCAGGTTTTTAAAAATCTCTTTCATGAGATGTGGATTTCACCAGCTAGGCTGCTATTGAGACTGCTGTTGCCCAAGAAATATATAGATTTTTATGCTTCCATCAAAATACACCAGTTAATACTTGCATTCATATTTATTTGTCAGTTTCACAAACACACTGCAGGGTTATTAATGTGTCCCTGTTCCAGAGCTGCATCACCTATCATCCGAATTTGGTGAAATCTGTGATTTTGAAATTGTACCTGATTCTGTATAAATTGGCATTTTCTCAAATTTTCCCACTGTAGAATGAAGAAGAGCAAATTTTCTAATTGAACAGACTATCCCTCCAATAATCTGGGAGCAGTGAATTGACCAAAACTGAATTGAAGATAACATCTGAAGAAGCAGAAAGTCTGAAACCAGTAGGTGAACTTGCAAGTGAATTAAAACACATACAAGCTGAGAGGAACGTTGAAAACAGTAACACTGATGTGTAAAGTAATAGGTTAATAATGGAAAGGATTCAATGAAAATACTTCCTTTGTTTACAGAATTCAAACAGTTTGACTATTGTAAGCCTCTAAAATGACAGATTGATGGAATAATTTTGAATAAATTGAAGCTGACGGGCTCAATGATGAATAAATGTTCTGATTTTTCACATCTAAAGACAGCCCAGACTGATAGAATGGAGGGGGTAACAAGGTGTAGAGCTGGATGAACACAGCAGGCCAAGCAGCATCAGAGGAGCAGGAAGGCTGACGTTTCAGGCCTAGATACTTCTTCAGAAATGGGGGAGGGGAAGGAGATTCTGAAATAAATAGGGAGAGAGGGGGAGGCGGATAGAAGATGGATAAAGGAGAAGATAAGTGGAGAGGAGACAGACAGGTCAAAGGGGCGGGGGTGGAGCCGGTGAAGGTGAGTGTAGGTGGGGAGTTAGGGAGGGGATAGGTCAGTCCAGGGAGGACGGACAGGTCAAAGGGGCAGGATGAGGCTGGTAGGTAGGAGATGGTGGTGGGGCTTGAGGTGGGAGGAGGGGATAGGTGGGAGGAAGGACAGGTTAGGAAGGTGGGGACAAGCTGGGCTGGTTTTGGGATGCAGTTGGTGGAGGGGAGATTTTGAAGCTAGTGAAGTCCACATTGATATTATTGGGCTGCAGGGTTCCCAAGCGAAATATGAGCTGGTGTTCCTGCAACCTTCGGATGGCATCGTTGTGGCAATGCAGGAGGCCCAGGATGGACATGTCGTCCAAGGAGTGGGAGGGGGAGTTGAAATGGTTCGCGACTGGGAGGTGCAGTTGTTTGTTGCGAACCGAACGTAGGTGTTCCACAAAGCAGTCCCCAAGCCTCCGCTTGGTTTCCCCGGTGTAGAGGAGGCCACATCTGGAACAGCGTTTACAGTATACCACATTAGCAGATGTTAAGGTGAACATCTGCTTGATGTGGAAAGTCTTCTTGGGGCCTGGGATGGAGGTGAGGGGGGAGGTGCAGGGGCAGGTGTAGCACTTCCTGCGGTTGCAGGGAAAAGTGCCGGGTATGGTGGGGCTGGACGGGAGTGTGGAGCGAACAAGGGTGTCACGGAGAGAGCGGTCCCTCCGGAAAGCAGATAAGGGTGGGGAGGAAAAAATATCTTCGGTGGTGGGGTGGGATTGCAGATGGCGGAAGTGTCAGAGGATGAAATGTCTCCTGCATATCCCGCAACTCATCCCTCACACCTCCTCCCCACAATAACAACCAAAATAGAATCCCCCTCATCCTCACGTACCACCCCACCAACCTTCGGATCCAATGCATCATCCTCCAACACTTCCGCTATCTGCAATCCGACCCCACTACCAAAGACATTTTTCCCTCCCCACCCTTATCTGCCTTCCGGAGGGACCGCTCACTCCATGACTCCCTTGTCCGCTCCACATTCCCCTCCAACCCCACCACACCCGGCACTTTTCCCTGCAACCGCAGGAAGTGCTACACCTGCCCCTGCACCTCCCCCCTCACCTCCATCCCAGGCCCCAAGAAGATAATCCACATCAAGTAGATGTTCACCTGCATATCTGCTAATGTGGTACACTGTATCCGCTGTTCCAGATGTGGCCTCCTCTACATCAGGGAAACCAAGCAGAGGCTTGGGGACCACTTTGCGGAACACATACATTCGGTTCGCAACAAACAACTGCACCTCCCAGTCGCGAGCCATTTCAACTCCCCCTCCCACTCCTTGGACAACATGTCCATCCTGGGCCTCCTGCAGTGCCACAACGATGCCACCCAAAGTTTGCAGGAACACCACCTCATATTTCGCTTGGGAAACCTGCAGCCCAATGGTATCAATGTGGACTTCACAAGCTTCAAAATCTCCCATCCCGCAACCGCATCCCAAAACCAGCCCAGCTTGTCCCCGTCTCCCTAACCTGTCCTTCCTCCCACCTATCCCCTCCTCCCACCTCAAGCACCCCCCCTCCCATCTCCTACATACTAGCCTCATCCCCCTCCTTGACCTGTCTGTCCTCCCTGGACTGACCTATCCCCTCCCTAACTCCCCACCTACACTCACCTTTACAGGCCCCACCCCCGCCTCTTTGACCTGTCTGTGTCCTCTCCACCTATCTTCTCCTTTATCCATCTTCTATCCACCTCCCCCTCTCTCCCTATTTATTTGAGAACCCCCTTCCCCTCCCCCATTTCTGAAGAAAAGTCTTGGCCTGAAACGTCAGCTTTCCTGCTCCTCTGATGCTGCTTGGCCTGCTGCGTTCATCCAGCTTTATACCTTGTTATCTCAGATTCTCCAGCATCTGCAGTTCCTACTATCTCTGATAGAATGAAAGTCTCTTCACTCTGTCCCATTACGAGCTTCAATCTCAAGTGGAACTAAAGGATTGTGTCCATTTGAAAACTGCAAATGTCAACAGTTTTACAATCGCTCATTTTGACTGAAGAAGATAATCCTATTTTTAGATCAATTGATATATATCATTCTTCATAAAGCTTTCACTTATTAAATTGGAAAATATGCTCTTCTTCATTCTACTGTGGGAAAATTTGAGAATATGCCAAATTATATTGAATCAAGTACAATTTCAAAAATCACAGATTTCACAATTAATGAGTGTCTCATCAACCATAAAGACTATCAACTACCTGCACAGAACTCTTGTTCAAACTGCCCATTATTCAGTCAGTCAGAAAGGCGACAAACACAGCTGCATAGGAAATTGAAACCTGAAAAGCGTTGAGTTGTATGTACTGATATTAGGCTTGAAGGGGGAGTTATCAAGGGAATCACTCCAAATACTTCTGGCCTGCTGCAGATAACTTGGAAGTACACGACACATTCAAAGCAAAATGATGATCTATTTCTCAACGCACCTCAACTCAGCACAAGCTATCTCAATATTGGCTCTCACAAGAATAGAATCCTGTTCATGACTTCTGGATTCCTTCTCACTACTGAGTTGCCCAGCTTACAAACAGGTTATTTTAAGAAAGCTACAACTCTAAGTTGCATGGGCTTTCTAGGATGTACTTCAGGCTCTGCACAAACTATATCAGTTAGCAGCTAGTAAAACATTAATATTGGTGAAAGCAAATCAGTGAGTATGTCCCAATGCAGTCAATTAAAGTGGGCCAGTGACATCTTAAAAACAACATAATTTAACAAAGATAGCCTAAACACAGACAGTGATAGTTTGGCTACCATGAGTGGATTTTGGCAGGACTTTATTATGCGCTGTGTACCTTAATGCTGATTCTGTCTCCAGCATTGACTTTTGAAAGATATGAATGTATTTCAAAGAGTCTTTTTTATGCAGTAACTGCAGAATATAGTCCACACTCTCATGAATGAACTTTAACAACTTTATTAACATAACTATTTTCAGGGCATGAGAGGATATGGTGCTACAGCCCAACAGACACAGGTTCCAGTTCCATATGACATAACTCCTTCTGCATGTGCTCAGTGGCTGTTCTTGGAGTAAGGATATAATTAAACTTTTATTTCACAGCAATTAGATAATTTGTTGTTTACGGATGCCATTGAAGAAAGTGTCTGCTTCGTGGATTAATTTATTAATAGTATGGCAATAATTTAAAGAGTTTTATGAGTGTAACTCTTTGATAAGACATCAAGGGTTAGAGTAATCCATTAACAAGATGACAAAAAAGAGCTCATTAATGTTTTACAGCCAGTCGGGTTGAGACAAGCGATGTGATATAGGCGAAGTGGAGTGACTTTGGTGATTAGTGTGAGGGAGAATTGTAAGCTGGAGCTCAATCCAGACTTGCCAAGTGAATTTAGTCTGTGCAGGGATGGGGACTGATTGGAGATATAATTGGAGGGAGGTAAAGGAACAGGGAAATGATAAAACAAAGAACTGCGGATTCTGGAGATCTGAAACTAAAACAGAAGTAGCTGATGAAATTCAGCAGGGTCTGGCAGCATTTGTGATAAACAGGAACTAAGCTATGAGGTTGTGTTGTGTAAGTCATTCAGCACAGTGCCTCACCTGTACATCTCTGAGATAGCTGAACATCCAAAGAAGCATCTTTGGACTGGAAATGCTAACACTGTTCTTCTCTCTCCAAGAATACTGTCAGGTCTGTTGAGTGTCCCCAGCACTTTCTGTTTTAATTTCTCCGACCACAATCCTGTACTCCTCAGCTTCAGCTTTCCCTCCTCAGAACCTGCCCTGTTCCTGATCTGAAGAGACAGGAGACTGGTCCATCTCCTCCTCCTATAAGTTATCACCGTGTCGTAGGTTTTGTAGAATGCAGCAAGCAATGACTATTCTGAAGACCCTGTTCAGAAAGTACTGCAATCCACTTCCAGGCAATGGAAGCACATCCTCAGAAGGTTAGTGTTGTCCCTAGTGGATATATATGTGCTGCATTGCAACATCATTCACCATCAGTCTGAGGGTTTCACACTGGGGTCATTAGCCATTCTTTTCTGGTGATATCCCTTATAACCCTCAAGGCAGCCCTGGAGATGACATAGTTGGGGTAATCATTTGGTTCAGAATGTAATCAAAATGACAGCTTATGAGTTGCAAGTCAAATATGTCACCTATTTTCACCACTTGTCCATAAGACCATAAATTGTAGGAGCAGAAGTAGGCCATTTGGCCCATCAAGCCTGGTCTGCCATTCAATTAGGTCGCGGCTGATCCGATAATCCTGAAATTAATTTTCCCACATTATCCCATAACCCTTGATTCCTTAGTTGATTAAAAAAATCTGTCTCAGCCTTGAATAAACTAAATGATCCAACCTCGACAGCCCCCTGCAGTAAAGTATTCCACAGATTCACCACCCTCTGAGAGAAGAAATTCCTCTTTATTACTGTATTAAATGGGCAACTCCTTATTCTGCTCCAGTCCTAGACTCTTCCACAGGCAAAACAGCTTTTCAGCATCTATTCTTCCAAGTCCTGTACCCCCCCCCCAGCCAAGAATCTTACATGCTTCAATTAGGTTGCCGCTCATTTTCTTAAACTCCAGTGAGCAGAAGCCCAATGAACTCAACCTCTCCTCATAAGAAAATACCTCCAATACCTGGAAATAAGTCTAATTAATTTTGTTTTGGACTGCTTCCAATGCCAATATATTTTTCATTCAATAAGGGAACCAAAACTGTTCATAGTATCCCAGATGTGGTCTGACTAGTGTCTTGGATAGCTTTAGTTATTTTAATACGTCATTCTTTGAAACAAATGCTTACAGTCCATTTGGCTGCCTTTGTACCCGCTGAACTTGAACGGTAGTTTTATGTGAATCATCCACAAGAATTTCCAAAACCCTCTGTGCCACAGCTTTCTGCAGTCTTTCTCCAATTAAAGAATATTCTTTTCTTCTATTCTTCCTGTCAAAGTTCAAAACCTCACCTTTTCTCACATTATATTCCATTTACCAAGTTTTGCCCACTCACTTAACATGTCTATACCCCTCTGCAGACTCTTTCTGCCAATTTCACGACATGCCTTCCCACGTATTTTTGTGTTAAACTTGGTGACAGTACCTTCACTTCCACCATCCACACTATTAATAGCCTGATATCGGTGGTGGGGAAAATGCTGGAGTCAATTATTAAGGATGTAATAACTGACCATTTGGAAAGTGGTGACAGAATTGGCCTTAATCAGCACGGATTCATTAAAGGGAAATCATGCTTGACAAATCATCTGGAATTTTTTGAGGATGTGACCAGTAGAGTGGACAAGGGTGAATCAGTAGATGTTTGTGTGGACTTTCAAAAAGTTTCCACACTGGAGGTTAGTTAGGAAAATTAAAGGTCATGGTATCGGAGGTATGTATTGACATAGATAGAGAACTGGTAAGCAGAGAGTTGGAGTAAACAGGTCCTTTTCGGAGTGGCAGGCGGTGACAAGTAGGGTTCTGCTGGGTTCAGTGCCGGGACCCCAGCTGTTCTCAATTTACATTAACAATTTAAATGAAGGAATTGAATGCCATATCTCCAAATTTGCAGATGACACTAATCTGGGTGGCAGTGTCTGCTGTGAGAAGGGTGCTAAGAGGCCGAAGGGTGACTTGGACAGAGTGGCTGAGTGGACAAATACTTGGTAAATGTAATATAATGTGGATAAATGTGAGGTTATCCACTTTGGTGGCGAAAACAGGAAGGCAGATTATTATCTGAATGGTGGCAGTTTAGGAAAAGGAGAGGTGCAATGAGACCTGGGTGTCATGGTGGAACATTTGCTGAGGGTTAGCATGCAGGTGCAGCAGGAGGTGAGGAAAGTTAATGGTATGCTGGCCTTCATAACGAGAGGGTTTAAGTATTGCAGGATATTCTTGCTATTGAGAGAGTGCAGCAAAAGTTCACCAGACTGATTCCCGGGATGGCAGGACTGAGGAAAGATTGGATCAACTGGGCTTGTACTCGCTGGAGTTTAGAAGAATGAGGAGTGATCTCATAGAAACGTATGAAATCCTGATGGGACTGGACAGGCTAGATGCAGAAAAAATGTTCCCGGTGTTGGGAAGTTCAGAACTAGGGGTTACAGTCCAAGAATAAGGGGTAAGTTATTCAGGACTGAGATGAGGAAGACTTCCTTCACTCAGAGAGTTGTGAACCTCTGAATTCTCTCCAAATGGAAGCTGTTCGTGTCAGTTCATTAGATATATTCAAGAGGGAGAAGGACGTGGCCCTTTTGGCAAAAGGGATCAAGGGGTATGGAAAGAAAGCAGGAATGGGATACTGAAATTGCATGATCAGCCGTGATCATATTGAATGGTGGCACAAGCTCAAAGGGCCGAATGGCCTACTCCTGCACCTATTTTCTATGTTTCTATATTGTGAATAATTGTGGCCTCAGTGCCGATCGCTGTAGCATTCCAGCAGTTACAAGTTGTCATCCTAAAAATGCTCCTCTTATCCCAATTGTCTGTCTTCTATTAGCTAGCCAATCCTCTATCAATGCTAAAATAATACCAAGAGCAGCATGAGTTCTTATCTTATTAAAAAGCTTTCTGTGTGGCATCCTATCAATCACCATTTTGAAATCCAAATCTATTACATCCACCCTCTTGTTACCTCCTCAAAGTACTTTCATAAATTTGTCAGGCATGATTTCCCCTTCATGACGCCATGCTGTCTTTGCTTGATTATGTTGTATATTTCTCAATGCTCTATTACTTGATAATAGACTCTAGCATTTTCCCAATGGTAGGTGTTAAGCTAACTGGCCTACAGTGACCTGTTTTTGTCTCCTTCTCATTTTGAATAAGGGTGTTACATTGACAATTTTCCCAATCCTCTGAGAGTAAGCTGTTTGTGATTCAATATTTCCCTTTTTTAACCAGTGGGGGAATACTTTTCCCACTGTCCGTGTTTGTGGACTCTGCCTTTGTAAGTACGATCACAACACTGTGGAGAAGTTAAGCCAGAGTAGAATCTGTTTCACACACTTTTAGACATCAGGCTGGGGAGTGGAAGGGGTTCCTTAACCACACCAGCATGCAAGGAGAGATAAAATCTGAAAGGATAGAGAGATAATTCAATTAGCATGATGTAAGCCAAATCAATTGAGGGATATCAGTTTATCAATGTCCTTGCTCTTAAGGTGGAGATTGAAATTACAAAACCAGGCTTAGCAGTCTAGAATTCCTTTTGGGGTTGATTGATTGACTCTTTAGCTGTTGAGGAGTTGTAAGAACTTCCATCATTTTAAAAATCTCTTCAAATGTCTTATGAAAAAGTTCTGCTGAAATACAACTTCTGCTTCACTGTTTTGACAGAACAACATTTTATATGCAGAGGGCACAAATGCAAGGTTTTGGAGGCTTTTTACAGACCAGAGGCTTTTCTATTGTACCGGAATTAGGGGTATTGATATTGCCAATAGTATGGAGCAGTACTGACCCCTAAACTGTCTGTTTGAAAGGGTGGTTGGATTCAGTCCTGTGGGAATAATGTGACTAAGTCTTTAGGAGACAGAGAAGCAGTTTCAATTGAGACAATACCTTTCATTGCAGATAGCCGACTGTATCTGTGGCCCATTCCAGAGGTCAAGTGAAAAGCCATCAACAAATCATCTTGTAGGAAGCAGACAGCTTTCCATTTTACTGTTGGGGCTTTTATTTTGGAGACAATCATCTCTGTTGCAGGTCTTAATACAAATAGTTAGCATTCCATCCCCTTCAGGAGGCATATGGAGTTGCAGATGGTCTGGTTGACATTGGCTTCTGATTAGTTTTTGGATGGCTATTGATAAATTCAGTCACATGATTATAGCCCCCATCCTTATGGAGCTGTTTAATGTGTTTTTTCTAACCATATATATATATAGATGTGTAGTTTTTTTCATTCTGTTTGTGACAGTGCAGTGATGTTTAACTTCAATGCAAAGGGCCTTCATGGATTACTCGCGCAATAAGAGCTTTTGACATTTTCACCTTCAATACCTAGGGACAGTGCCATCTGTACCTAAACAAATGCAAACAGATCTGGGGCCCTTCCTTTTTGCACTGCCCATTCTCCAGAACCTTCATTCAGAAAAGGCCATTGGAGTGAACTTTGAGCCTTTCATATTCTAGCCTTTCCCTTTTGAGTATAATTTCCACTATAACTTTTGATGACCTTCTTCTTTTGTCTCCTATACCTTCTATCTGATCCCCACTTGAGTATCAGCCCTTTCACTATCTCCCTGGATATTCCGGCTCTTCTCCTGATTACCAAGTTTATTGAGATCCCCATATCCTGCCTCACCTTTATATACCCTACATTCAGTTCCATTGCCTTTATTCCTCCCCAGCACACAATTTTACCCCACTGTGTTCCCCACCCTTGATGTGCAGCTCCATTATTCCCTTTGCTTCAGTTCTCTCTCTTGTTTGGATCCCAGTTTGGTGCCTCCATATCCCAGGAATCCTCCAAAGCCTCTGCCCTTTAACTTCTATTCTGCACCTTTCCTTTCCAACCAGCCACCATCCTGAAAACCCGTTTCTGACAATTGAACTTTTAGGTTTACTCTCCCTTTAGGTTAACCCATCTTTATCGTTGCTCTCTCTTTTAAGTTGAGCCCCATTTGTCTGGCCCAGCCAGGTTTGCTGCAGTGAGTCAGTGTGGCTCTCTAACAAAGCAATTACTTAAGGGTCAACAGGCAGACTGAGTATGAATGAGACATCTCATTAATTGATGAACATCAAGCAATTTTAGCCTTTTCACTGCAAGTGTTTCCTCAAGTTTAAAATAAAGTTTTTTTTCCCCTGAGGCATTAGTCTCCCCAGATATTGAAGGAAGCAGATAGCCCACCCGTGTGCTTGCCTCTTGTACACAGTCAGATTTATGAACAGGCAATTTTCCCATTTCTGTGTAACATAATTGCACCCAAGAATATAATTCCAGTGGGCTGAGTGCTATTGAGACTTCACACATATGAATTAGGTGTAGATATAGGTCATTCAGCCCTTCAAGACAGCTTTTTCAATAAATAAGATGATCCTAGTGTTAAGAATCGGACCAAACTCCTTCAAATCATATCAAGGAAATAGATTAGACCCTAAATTTTAACTTATTTAAAAGCAAGTGTAAGGTGCTACATTCTAGATGTGATTCTATTGGTCAGACGGCTAGGCTTTAAGCAAGACACACTTTATTCTGACATTACATTTAAAACACAGACAACACAAAAAGAGAATTGGTACAACTTGAAATCTATCAAAATACTCAACAAAATGATATTTTATTTAACTACTACTGTTCCAATATAGAAGCATCCCGTAAACACACCTTTGGCATAGGCAAATTCAGCAAAACAGATTTCCCTCATTTGCTAACTCCTCCAGTTCAGCAGGATGAAATACTGAAAGAATGAATCAGGCAGCAGAGAGGGAACTCAGTGTGGAGCTGGAGGAACACAATGGGCCAGGCAGCATCAGAGGAGCAGGAAAGCTGACATTTCAGGTCGGGACCCTTCTTCAGAAAAAGGGGCCCGACCCAAAGCATGGGCTTTCCTGCTCCTCTGATGCTGCCTGGCCTGCTGTGCTCCTCCAGCTCCATACTGTGTTATCTCTGACTCCAACATCAGCAGTTCCTACTATCTCAGAGAGGGAACTCAAGCTTTTTACAGCAACAGAGAGAGAGAGCTGTACCTAGCAGCTTCATCTCCAAAAAACCTAAATTCAACAAATGAAAGCAAAAACAAGATTCACCAGGATGTTGCTGGGACTGGACGGTTTGAATTATATGGAAAGACTGGATAAGCTGGGACTTTTTCACTGGAGCGGAGGAGTTTGAGGGGTGATCTTATAGAGGTTTATAAAATCAAGAGGGGCATAAATAAGATGAATAGCAAAGGTCTTTTCCCTAGGGTTGGGGCTTTTGAAACTACACGGCATAATTTTAAGGTGAGAGTAGAAAAATTTAAAAGGGACCTGAGGGGCAACTTTTTCACATAGAGGATGGTTCATAAGTGGAATGAACTTTCAGAGGAAGTAGTAGATACAAGTACAGTTATAACATTTAAAAGACATTTGGACAGATAAATGAATAGGAAAGGTTCAGAGCGATATGAGCCAAATGCAGGCAAATGGGATTAGCTTAGCTTGACAAACTTGGTTAGTATGGATGAGTTGGATCTAAGGGTCTGTTTACACACTGCATAACCCTATAATTCTAATTACTGTGGACAAAGGAGATGGTGCTGTAAACCCAGCAGGAAGGGCTTATACTAATTGTAAAGGACACAAATAATGCGGCAAAGTGAAATATTCAGGAATGACTCAGAACTAATTATAGGGACATGATTTATGTCAGCAGACAAAACAAATAACATCGGAAAAATGGTCAGTGAGTAAGGCGGTGAATGCCAGAATTTCTAAACAAACTTCTGTATTATTACAGGAAGGATAGGGAGCGATTGCACAGTTTCACAAGACACAACTCTTGTAAATCAAGCTGACAACATTGCTGTGGCTCCCAAAATCTCACCACATTTGGTCTGAATGGAAAACAGGATGAATAGTATTTGAATGGAATTACAATTGCTACTTCCACCAGTGTCTGCCATTAGGTTTCACTGGCTACATTGTCCACCTGAGCTCATAGGAAAGCCTAAGCTAATGTGTGGACATTCAATCAGCTTCAGATTCAGTTAAACACTAATTATACAAGTAGTGATTGGATCAATGTCTGTGGAAAACAATGATTGAGCATTACAGAAATCAATAGGATGTTTTGATTTGTTCTTCAAGTTATGTCATCAAAGAAATTTAACGTCTCTTTCTGATGCATCAACCGTGAGAGTGGGTAGCATAGCTACCATGGCTTTTTCGCTAATGCTCTCACCACTGAGACAGAATGTTGTGGGTTCACACCCAAGGCAATATTAAGGGACTGTGAAAACGCTAAGGAGTACGTAACCATTTTTAGGCCAAGTGCAAGTCACATGGCATTTGGTAGAGTGATTCTCACCACGACACCGAGCAAGTTTTCTCATCGTATTTTACCAAAGTCGCCACTTTAATGGTCGTTTGAGCCTTTGCAGCAAGAGTCATGCTCTGTTTCATCCTTATCTTAATACACACTATTCATGGAGCAACTCACCACTCACTGGGAATCTCCGAATTGGCTGACACCTGGTGCCATACTGAAAAGGACGTTGTGCACCCAGACAAACACTGACAGACTGGAGCTGCTTTACATGGATCCTGACATTTGCCACAGATGTGGCAGACAGGGAAAATTCCTCACCCTGCTTTGAGAGCAGGGTCCTGGAGGTGCTGCTGGTGCAAAAGGAGGGATTTTCTCTTCCCCCAAGGATCAGCAGTGGAGGCAATGACATCAGACCATGCCCTGTCCAGATCTGGTCCTAGATCTGCTGCCCATGCTAAAGCACTTTCCACCATCTGGAGGATGCCTAGTGCTGCAGAAGGAAGTCAATGCCCTTCTGCACTCTGTCAGGGTAAGTGCCATCATTTCTCACTGATACCCCAATTACACTTATCTCTGCTCCTGCACCCACCTTCCACAAAAGCACAAGCTCTACCACTCTCACGCCTGCCGTCATCCATTCCAAATCGTAACACCACTGATTTCGCGCACTCTCTGTACTGGCTACTCACTCGCTTGGGAAACCTTCCCATTCACACCAACTGTAACAGCTATGCTACCCACTCTCACCTTCATCCTCTGCATGTCTCTCACTCCAGGTGCAAAGCAGCTCAGAGTAGATTAGAAAGAATCAAGACGTGTTGTGTGCTGTCTGTCATTTGGCTCCTTACCTGTTATAAGCAGAGGTTCCTGTCTCTGACCATCCTGAGCAGGGCCTGGACTTGTATCAGAAGCTCAGCTTGACTTATACTGTGCTGGGATCCCCTGAGCTTAGACTTGACTGGACTGAAGCCTGCTGACAAGTGGGGCAGGCTTCCTGACTAAGTGTCTGTGCTAAATGGCATGGCAAGACAGTATTGATAGGAATTGGTATCTTGAATTGAGGAGGCAAAGTGCAAAAAGATAAGGTAATGCAAAGCAGGGATGTTTCAAGCATCCAAAGGGCCATTAATCACATCTGGAGTCTTGCTGTATACAAATGAGGTGCTGTCTTTCCTTCATTACATAATTCACTACGCTTCTCAATGTACTTGGCAGCAAAGCACTTCAGGAGACCCTGAATGCCTGAATATTTTACTTCTTTAGAGTTGATCAACAGCCAGTGCTGGGAAACAAAATCTAAGATAGGGTAACCATGGATAACGCTGAACTGAAAGAAAGAAGAAGGATCCCGACCCGAAAAGTCAGCTTTCCTGTTCCTCTGATGCTGCCTGACCTGGTGTGTTCCTCCGGCTCCACACTGTGTTCTCTCTGACTCCAGCATCTGCAGTTCTTACTATCTCAGAATTTATTGCTGCATCCAGTTTCACCAGAAATCACATATTTGACAAAAGTCTGCAGGTAAAATTCACCAAGGCCGCTTAGACAGCACCTTCTAAACCCACAATCCCGACCAGCTAGGAAGACAAGGGCAACAGATGCATGGGAACACCACCACTTGCTAGTTGCCCTCAAAATCACTCACCATCCAGGCTTACATTGTTGTTCCTTCAGTGACACTGGGTCAAATTCCTGGAACTCCCTTCCTAACAACATTGTGGGCAAACCTACATCAATGGACTGTGGTGGTTATAGAAGGCAGCTCACCACTGCATTCTTAAGGGCAACTAAAGATGGGAACTAAATGTTGACACAGCCAGTGATGCTCACATCCCACAAATAATGTTTTAAAAGTATAAATTGTTCTTTTCTATTTACCTTCTCTTTTCCAAATACACTGAGTCACATTGGAATACAGCTCTCCATGCATCCAGAACACTGTGCAATCAACTGCATACAGATTACATAGAGCAGAAAGCTGGGAGCTTTCCTGCAAACCATGGGAGAGGGGATAATTAACAATCAGGCATAAAATATGGAGTTAGGCCCTGCTAATTGTTTTAATGCCATGCTCCCATTGCTAACTATTCCATCTCAAAGGACAGTTCAGTTAAAGAATTCTTAAATTCATGGAACAAGGGAATCGCTGGCTAGGCCAGCATTTATTGCCCATCCTTAATTGCCCAGACAGCAGTTCAGAGTCAACCACATTGCTGTGGGTCTGGAGTCACATGTTGGCCATGTTGGTAATTTCCTTCCCTAAGGGACATTAGTGAACCAGATGGGTTTTCTCCGATGGATTCACCGTTATCATATTTATTGAATTCAAATTCCACCGTCTGCCGTGGCAGGATTTGAACCCAGGTCCCCAGAAAAAAATCTGGGTTTCTGGATTAACAGTCCAGCCACAATACCACTGGGCCATCACCTCCCCTATCACTTATTTATTTGAGATATTAACAGCATTTTAAATCAACCAGCACATTAATATGAAATCTGCACATTAATGCTTAGTGCTTAAGTATTCCAACCATAGACATTAGTCAACTAAATAATGAAGTTTTCACACTCCAGTGCATTTGGAATCTCTTTAAGCTATATCTTTCTATTTTTTTTCTTATTCTCAAACTATTCAAAATGGTAGCACATCATGGCGACAGTTGAAAAGCTTTTCACTGTATTTTACTGTCTTTCTCACCATAAAATACAGGTAACAATAAAAATTATTCATTCCTTTATTCACCCATTCCATAAGTAAGATTTAGATCGGTGTTGTAAAATGCAAATTTGATTAGTTGACAGAATGAGATGGGATTAGGTTTGTTGTGTAGTTACTGAAAACATCTTATCCTCAGAATGCTGTCAGAATTTGGCATCATGTATCTAGGAGCTTAAACAAAGCTTTCATTAACATTCAGGCAGTCCATCTGAGCTTGAAACTAATTTAAAAACAAAGCAATAACATTCTCAGACCCCAGAGTTATTAGAAACCATAATTCTACTCCAGTTATTTGACTGTGCAAGACGGAAAGACAGGTTTCAGTCATCTGAAAATGTTCAGGGCAGATACGGGCAAAGTTAGAGGTTGAAAGGCTTGGTGGAGCGGATGGTGTAGGATGAGTGGAAGCATGGAGAGAAGAAGGGACATGCGCAAGATTGTGGTAGATCAGAAATGCTGAGGGGCAATATTTTTTCATTGGCACTGGGTACACTGCCAAGGCTGACACACTAGGTGGGCAGTTCATTATCTCAGGGATCCCACAACACCTTGGATTTCCCAGGTGTCAGGAACTATCTAGAGTTCAATTCAAAATGGTGTACATAAATTAGACTCATGCCCTCGCGAGAATATTAAAAAAGCTATCCTGCCTCCTTGTCACAGATTGGTCGCTGAGTACTCCCACCACAGCTTCCTGTTCAACCAAACTCAGCTCCGTTAAGATTGGAGTTAGTGAGTCGTAATCATATTTTTGACATTTTATTCGTCTTAAAACTGCCAATTATGGGAGGTTAGCGCTGTACCCCCTTTTGCAGATGTTGTGAAAGAATAGGATGAGGTTCAGTTCATCTTTCGCCACTCATGGTCACAGCTCACACAGGAAGGGTGAGAAGAAAATCCAGACCAATGAGCACATCACTACAGGTGTTACTATTCCAGTACTTTACCTAATGGAGTCGAAATTAGTTAAGGGTAATTTTATGCCAGATCACTGAGCCTGGAAACTCAGCTAGAATTGGACTTTCAGCCTGAGCTACCTCTGGCCATTTGTTTTTCATTATCAAGGGATGGTGTTGGGCCTTTTAGAGGACCTCCAAGCCTCTTTGCCACTGCTCATTGCTGGCCATAGAGCTTACAACCCCCATGAAAAAGGTAGCAGAGTTTGTATGAGGTGAGTTTGAAATGCAGTTCCCATTTCTTGCTTTTAATTCCTCTCCAATTCACCTTGCAGGAAGTGGGAATCAATATTAAGGTCGAAACAAAATTGATTCTGGCATTCAAAACACCTATGACTGTGAGAATGTGTGTCTGATACTGGGTTAATTATAGAATCGTACAATACAAAAGATCCCATCGAATCTGTACTACCAAAGCTACGTGCTCCAGCACTAGTCCCATAGCTGTGAATGTTATATTTCAAGTGTTCATCCAAGCTCTTTTTAAAGGTTGTGAGGTTACTCACCTCAACTACCCTTCCAGGCAGTGCATTCTAGTCTTCTAACACCCTCTGGGTGAAAAAATCTTTCTTCAAACTTCTCCCCACCACTTAGTTGGCTCACTCTACCTCAGTACCATGGCCAGTTTATCTTTCACCTCTCTCGCTCTCCTTTCTTTCGTGAAACATGTTGTTCAAGCAGCAAGCTTATTTCAAATTATGCAAAACCCTGACAGTAACAATTGCACCAATATCAGCCTCAGTGTCTATAGCTTAGCTGTAGTTACACCAGCGTCATCTCTGCCCTCCACTATTTTAACAAAGTTGTCATTGACTGCATTCCAGCATTTTTAATTCATCTCAGTCCAAACCGCACAGCTGCATTTCCATGAACAGCAGTTCCCCAGAACATAGTTGAACAACATCCGCAATAACATGTAGAATTTTTGACCATCCGTGGTCTTGCAAACATCCAATCATGTGCAGTATTAGATATTTACCGAGGAGTCTTCTTGATAAATGTTAATTGACAGGGTATTGTCAGAAGACTCAACCCCACTACAAGATGGGGTTAGAATAGCATCTTCCATTCTTTGTATTGCTGTACTGACATTCTGCTGCCTGTTTGGCTGCAATGGGAAGGATCCTGGTTCCATCAAAGCAGATGGTGTGTGGCTTCTGGAATTACACCAGGGATGTTCGAATTTTCCAAACTGCAGCCATGACTCATTTATCCTTCACAGCTGAAGGCATTTATTAACTTGCAATGAGCTGAGGACATTCTCCGCAGATGTCCGAATCAATGTGCCCTTCATGCCTCTCTCATTCCCCAGTGACTGGGGACCTGCAGTCGTAGGCTATAACTCCAAAAAGAAGCAGGAGGGTGGAGCAAAAAGGGACAGGTGCAGAGGAGGGACACCGGAGGGGCCTTAAGGGAGGACACAGGAAATGTGTCAGGAAAGATGAGTGGCACAAGGGAGGGGTACAGAGAGCGGCTTAAGGGAAGACAGAAAGGAGGGGTCACAGGTGAGGGGCACAGGAAGATAAAAGGAGGAAGCATAAAGGAGGACACATAAAGGATCACAGAGGAAGAGTGCAGGAGTGGGCTGGGACCTGGTACAGGAGGGGGCACAGGGAAGGGGCAAGAGGCAGGGCCCCAGGTTAGGGCAAGAGGAAAGCGTGCAGAGAAGGATTGTAGGGAAGTGGCAGCTGAGAGAGGCACTAGAGGGGGCACAAGAGAGGGCACAGGAAAGGGACACACGAGAGGAGGACTACAAAGGGTCACGGAGAAGGAACGGAGATGAGGGTTACAGGACAGTGGCACAGAGGGCACAATGGAGGAAAGGTACAATGGAGGGAGGGGTTACAGGGGATGGGCACAGTGGAGAGGCACACTTCATAAAATGGCTACAGATTTTGTGCTGTATGTTTGCCTTAATAATAACTGGAGAATTAAAACGTTTTATTGACAAAATAGACAGCTTTTCAAGTGAACGGCACAGTGTGGAAAAGCATGTTTGATAAAATTGCAACTCCCCATTTATCTTTCAACAGTTTTTTTTGATGAAATTGCCTGAGTTCACATTCTACTCTGAATTCACAACACCCCTCATTTTATCACCACCTACTCTGAATTGACCTACGCTCCCATTGCAGGCAATGAATTTAGATCAAGCAGTCACCACTTGGTGACTTCAAAGATGGCACAACCACATTTCAATTTTCAGATTGACAATGCTGAGCTAAGCCACAATTACAGCTCCTCACCATTTTAATCTTTCATTTCAGTAGCTGTTGGATGTGATTATGTCACCCAATGGAAAATCTTGCTTTTGTAACCAATCCTTATAACTATTATTGGAACAATTAATGGGCAAGTGATAAATGTGTTTCTGTCATGTTTTCTGTTGCTATTTTCAAACTGAATCTTTTGAAAAGAATAATACTGCAATAATACTGTTAGCGAATTTCCAGGATTTGGCTATGAGATGATAGATTAACTCTGATAGATACCCAGGTCAGGAAGTGTTTGACTGTCGGAAGAACTGTTCTGCTTCTTGCTGCTAGAATTTGGATGAGATGGAGACAGTAGACACTACCACAATAATGGGTTAATAAGAGAGAATAGTAGTGTTAACATCTGTATAATCACATTGTTAAGCTTGTTAATATCTTTATTTAAAGGTTAAGAAGAATCAGCTGGTGCTATTAATTGTTTGAGTCCATAAAGATGGAGTGAGAGAAAGAAGGAACACTAGTAATACTTAGGGGTAGAAGGAGCTGTAAGACTGAGTAGTTAATAAACTCTATCCACAAAGGACTGTGCTTCTTTGGTTTTCTGTCTCACTGACTGGCTTGGATTTATATTGGCAGGTAGTAAAGATGCCAATCAATTTTTATTTTTTTTTCTATTTTGGAAGGATATATATTTGCATATGTTGCTCAGTTTGTTGGGCGAGTGATTATCTAGAGCATCAATAATGTATTTGAATTGGTGAGTAAAGAATTTTTAGGAAGATAACTTAACTTGGAAATAACAACAGATTTTGCTGGAAGTACTCTTCAGGTCTGGCAGCATTTGTGCAGACAGAATCAGAGTCAACATTTTGAGGCTATGAACTTCTTTCAACTTATATTTAAGTTCAAAAGTTGAGAAGGGCTTTGGTTTCCCCTTGTTGTGAAATGGCCACTGTCATTCCATCTTGATAAGTTCAATTTTGCACTGTTGTTAATTTAACCAGGTTTGAAACAAATGTACTGTTGTCAATTTTCAATCTGTACACAGAACAAATGTTCAGAGAATTCAATGTACCTCTAGAGGTTACATATTTGAGCCAGAAACATTAAAAAAAAACCTGCAGCACAGAGATGATACAGTAGAACTGGTAGAATCAGAAAAGACCCAACAGAATTATCATGGGTCAAGTAAAATCAACCAGCAAGATGGGAAAAACAACGATAGCTAGACAGAATATATTAGAAAGAAAAACTAAGTGAAGTTCAAAGTGGATGGTGTACACCAGTAACAGATAGGTAAGTTTGGCAATTTATGAAAAATGATAACAGAAGATGGCAAGTATAATCCAGAAGTTAGAAGAAGGTTAGAGATAAATGCAAGTCATTTTGTAAAGATGAAGGATGAGTTAATAACAAGAAAACAGCGGCTTGTAACAAGGAAAAGCTCACAAGAGGTTGAACTCTATCCACTTCTTCCCCCATCCCTCATTCACTTGGTCAAGAAGTAAAGATCAATAGATGAAAATAGAGGTGTTTGCAATGTCGATACTAAGAGGCATGCCAAAAATTGCACATTCGGACCATAAAGTACTAGAAATTCTGAGAGCAAAAAGCACTCTTTTAGAAAGTGGCATCTAGAAAAGAAAATATCAATCTTTCAGCTATTTGATCAGTGCTGAAAAGATACAGAGATAATAGAGGGCAAATTGGAGGGCAGCAGAAAGAGGGGTTCACCTTGGCACAGTTGGATAATGACGTCCGAGTTCAGTTACGGACAAGCTTCAGTGGGTATGTGAATATGGCAGATGAACAATGACAGCACAGCAGGCATGAGTAGATGGAAGCGGAAGCAGCAGCAGCTAAACAAGCGCAAATCTGAGTTTTGCACCTGTGTTCCACAAACAAATTTTGAAGGCAAGTTTAACATTTGGTTTGATGTGGACTGCAAAGGAAAAAGTGACACCTTTTCAACAGGCTTCCAAGGAAAGGATTCATCTTCCTCTATTGCATTTTTTTTCAATGAGTTACTTTCAGTGGAACTTTGCTGTGGTGTCTGCCATAATAACAACACTATTTTTGATTTCAACTAGTAGCAATGAACAATTACACATTTGCACAGCGAATGATAAGTCACAAGCAACTTCAGAAAGCTATGTTTAAATAAAACGTCCTTGTGGTTTGTGCCTACTGAACCTGAATAAATCTGTTTGGAAATGAAAACATGATGGGCAAGCCATTTGTTGTCTCCTCCTTAGTAAGTGTGCAGATGTTATTATTGCACATCTCTGCAAATTAGTATCTATTGTAATGCTACAATGACTTGGTGCTGTTGGTATATTTTGAGCTTGTAATAACCATGTCTATACCACCTCCATTAATAAGAGGTATCTCATCACCTGTACTGCAGGTTTACAGAAAACAGTCCCAAATGGAGTGAGAAAATTCACTTCTCCTTTTTAAAATCTTACGCTTTTTAACATACCTAAAAATTGAACAGGGAATGAAATCCAAGGAGTCACATGGCTTCCTGCCAATATTTTCCACTGAGATTTCAAAGCATCCATGTTTGTACAATGGTGTGTTATTCAATGAAAGTAGAATGGTCGCTCAAATCCACTGTTTCAGCCCCCATATGGAGACTAATTCACTTGGATTTGATTGAACAGACTGTAACAGTCAGTCCTTGTGTTGATAAAATTCAACCACAATATTTCCTTACTGACTTTGTTTTGCTCAGAATTTATTTTGGTCTTCGGTATTTACCGTGAATACTGACACTTGGACAAATGTATATTTTGTCTTCCTGGGTTCTGGAAGTAGACTTACTGTGACCTGAAATGGCTCTTTGCAAATGTATCTAAATCTGGGTGAAGGCATTACGGTAAAATATGTTAAAATAATAATTTAGAAAGGAGTAGTGAATTTTATTGCTGGGTTTAGAGTTGTTTTCATTAGGGAAGAGAACCACAAGAGGTCTGGGCAGATTAGATAAGGAAAATGTCATGACAGGATCAAGATCAAGAGAAACAACAGATTTATGGTCATTGGGAAAAGAAGCAGTGACGACATGAGGAAAAACTTCATCGCCCAGAGAGGTGTTAGGATCTGGAATGCACTGCCAGAGAATGTGTGGGAAGCAGGTTGAATTGAGTCATTCAAAAGGGAATGAAACAGTTATCTGAAAAGGAAGAATGTATACAGTTACTAGGAAACATTAAGGGAAATGGCATCAGATGAAATGCTTGTTTGTGAGGCCAGTGATAATATGATGGGCTCAATGACCTCCTTCTGAACTGTAACAATTGTGTGATGCTGTGAGATCATAGAGTCATAAAGTCATAGAGTCCTACAGCATGAAGACGGGCCCTTCGGCCCAAACTAGTCCATGCTGACCACAATATCCATCCATGCTAAACCCATTTCCCTGCACATAGCCCATATCCTTCTGAACCTTTCCTATCCATGTATTTGTCCAAATGCCTTTTAAATGTTGTTAATGTACCTGCCTCAACCACTTCCGTTGGCAGCTCATTCCATATGTGTACCACCCTCTGAGTAAAAAAGTTGCCCCTCAGGTTCCCATGTATTCTTTCCCCTCTTACCTTAAACTGATGCCCTCTAGTCTTTGATTCCCCAACCCTGGGAAAAACACTGAGTGCATTCACCCTATCCATGCCTTTCTTGATCTTATACACTTCTGTAAGATCCCCCCTCAGTCTCCTATGCGCTAAAGAAAGAAATCCTAGCTTGTCCAACCTCTTCCCTATAACTCAGTCCCTTGAGTCCTGGTAACATCTTTGTAAATTTCTTCTGCACTCTTTCCAGTTTAATAACATCCTTCCTATAGCAAGGTGACCAAAACTGAACACAGTACTCCAAGTGCAGCCTCACTAACGTCCTGTACAACTGCAACATAACTTCCCAACTTCTATACTCAATATTCTGACTGAAGAAGGCCAGTGTACCAAAAGCCCTGTCTACCTGTGACTCCACTTTCAGAGAGCTGTGCACTTGAACTCCAAGGTCCCTCTGTTCCATTACACTCCTTAAGGTCCTACCATTCACCATAAAACTCTTACCTCGATTTGACTTTCCAAAATGCAACACCTCACACTTATAATATATTACATATATAATTTCTGATAACCTTTCTCACGTTCAACGATACTGCCTATTTTAGTGCCAACCACAAACTTACTAATCATGCCTTGTACATTCTCATCCAAATCATTGATATAGATAACAAACAACAATGGACTCAGCACCGTCCCCAGAGGCACACCACTAGCCTCCAGGCTGACAAGCATCCTTCCTCTATTACTCTCTGCTTCCTACCATCAACCCAATTGTGCATCCAATTTGCCAACACACCCTGGATTCCATGCGATCTAACATTCCAGAGCAGGCTACCATGTGGGACCTTATCAAAGGCCTTACTGAAATCCATATAAATTATGTCTACAGCCCTGCCCTCATCAACCTTCCTGGTCACTTCGTCAAAGAACTCTAAAAAATTTGTGAGGCATGATCTGCCATGCACGAAGCCATGCTGACTACTCCTAATTAAGCCAAATCTTTCTAAATGCATGCATATCTTATCCCTCAGAATCTTCTCAAGTAACATACCTTCGACAGATGTTAAGCTTACTGGTCTGTAATTCCCAGGTCTCTCTTTGCAGCCCTTCTTGAATAGGGGCACAACATTCGTTACCCTCCAGTCTTCCGGGACCTCATCCACGGCTAACAATGAGGCAAATATATCAGCCAGGGCCCCTGCAATTTCTTCTCTAGCCTCTTGCAGTGCTGTTGGATATATGTGATCAGGACCAGGAGATTTATCCACCTTCATACATTCTTATACTTCCAACACCTCCTCGACTGTAATGTGGACTGTACTCATGATGTCGCCACTAACTTCTCCAAGTTTCCAAATTCTTCATGTCTTTCTCCACAGTAAACACAGAGGAGAAATATTAATTGAGCACCTTGCCCATTTCCTGGGGTTCCACACATAACATGTCTACTTTTGTCCTTGACGGGTCCTATTCTCTCTCTAGTTAGCTTCAAAGTGATATTTTCATCTGTGTCTATTTAATCCATAAACAATGATTGGCAAAATGTTTTTCACAGGAACCCAATTAGCTGATTTTTATTGCTATGCCAAAGAGAGCAAAACAGCTAAAAGAACAAAAAGTATCAACTTGCACAAAACCTTCAGTTTTCAATTACTGAACTGATATGCGCTCTTTCGAAAATTTGATTTTTAGAATGAGTTCAGGGTGTTAGCTGAATTTTTATTGAAAGCACCTCAAGAACATTAGAAGGAATTTGTAACATGCAATTGTGTAGTAACATAATGGGAAAGGCCCAGCTGCCCATTGTTTGCTTAGCCCAAAGTTTGTCCTCTTAAATCCAGTGACGGTGGGGAAAGAATATCTCACAATTTTATGTCATGTGTCACTTCCCCAGGTATCCTAAAACACCTTTCAGCTAATCAAATACATTTGAAGTGTAACGACTGTCGTCTTGCTGGGACCTCAGCAGCACTTGAAAGATCCCCTCTATGCCACTCAGCACTCTGACTTGGAAATGTATCACCATTCCTTCACTGTTTCTGGGTCAAATTCCTGGAACTTCCTCATTGATAGCATTGTGTGTGCAACCAGCTACATCAACTGCATTGGTATAAGAAGGCAGCTCACTACCACCTTCTCAAGAGCAATCAGGGATGCGCAATAAATGAAGGGCCTAGCCAGTGATGCCCAGATCTTGTGAATCAATAAAATAAACCAGGCACAGCAAGATCCCACAAACAGAACTATGATTATCTGTTATTTATGGTATTGATTAAGGGTTAAACTTTGACTGAGCACAGGGGTTACCACCCTTGCTCTTCCCAAATTAATGGCAGTGAGATATCTCACGTTCAGGAAGGAGAGAAAAATGAGGTTGAAGTCTTATCTGCAGAATGGCACCTTTGGCCATGAAGCACTCCCTCGTTGTTACATTAGAATGTCAGCCTAAGCAATGAATACACAAAGTTGGGTGAAATTTATGACAGATGAGGAACTCAGTTCGGCAGGTCACTGCCCAGGTGTTGGAAATGGGAATTCTGCCAAATTCTGCCAAAAGCTCTCCACCCAAAATGTTACCTACATCACTCTTGGGCATGGAGAAGACCAAAACTCTTAAGTGGGTCCTCTCTTTCTCCCAACATGTGTGTAATAGCGTTCAGAGGCACCACCAGCATAAATAACCCCTTTTGGATGAAGTCATGGCAGAGAATCAATATTTACAATCTTGCCTGTTCACATTGCACTGCCTGTACATTATCTCAGCCATCTTCTCATAACTTGTGCAGCACAGTCAATGAAATATATATGTGTATTACCAAGGATCTGGAGTAGGACAAACTTCATTCCCAGCACAGAGTCCCCCTAGACTGGAGTACAATCAGATCAAACACTGATTTAGAATTGTCCTATACCGATGTGAAATGATGTCTATGAATTGGAATCTATCAAAAAGTATACATGGGAGCAATGGCATTTTGCTTTTTAATTATAAAGTGAATTAATAAGGAAACTGTACAAAAGTACATGAAATATCTCGGACAGACTCAGAGCATTCAGGGTAACCAATACGTGCTAGCGTTTACTCTCCATTCAAGCCTCCTTCTATCTTTCCTCATCTAAATATAATTATAACCCTCCATTAATTCTCCCTCTCAGGCTTGTCTAGTTTCCCCTTAAATTCTCCGATACTGCTTGCCCCAAAATCTCTCTGCGGCAGCAATTTCATATTCTCTTGGGTAAAGAAGTATCTCCTGAAATCCTGAATGGATTTCGTGGTGATTATTTTATATTGATGACCTCCGATTATGCTCACAAGAAGAAATGTTGTCTCTCTTTCCACTCTGTCAAGATTTTTGCTAATTCTCAAGACTTCTATTAGGTCTCTCCCTCAGCCCTTCTTTTTTCAAAGGACAAAAGACCTGTTCATCCTCCCTTGATGATAGAAAGAAATATGGAAAATAAGAGCAGAAATAGGCCATTTAGCTCTACGAACTTGTTCCACCATTTAACATGATCATCCAACTCAATATCCTGTTCCTGCTTTCCTCCCATAACCTTTGATGCCTTTAGCCCTAAGAACTAAATCTAACTTCTTCTCATTTTTTAAAAAAATCGACCAGAAGAAATCAAAAGGCTCAATAAACACAGCCACATTCTGTTTATATATCTCCTTAAAATAAAAATCAATGTTCCAAATTCACTTGGAAGAGCAGAAAGTGTATTTTGCAAAGCAATATTACCAATAATCTACACACTGTAAGGTCCTACAATCTGCAATTCAAGGAACAGTCAATCATTTGAACTCTGTTGGTTGAGGGACGAAGGTTAGTGGGTCCAAGGTGGAATTCCAATTATGCTTTTCTTAAAAAAAATTCACTAAATTATTATGTAGGGTCAAAGAATGGTGCAGAGGATGGCGACTCAAAGGAAGCATTGGAAAAGTAACAATGGGATCTTGACCAGATGGGCCAATGGGCCGAGGAGTGGCAGATTGAGTTTAATTTGGATAAACGCGAGGTGCTGCATTTTGGAAAGACAAATCAGGGCAGGACTTGTACACTCAATGGGAAAATCCTAGGAGTGTTGCTGAATAAAGGGACCTTGGAGTACAGGTTCACAGTTCCTTGAACGTGGAGTCAGAAAGTAGATAGGATAGTGAAGAAGGCATTTGGTACACTTGCCTTTATTCGTCAGTGCATTGAGTATAGGATTTGGGAGGTCATGTTGTGGCTATATAAGACATTAGTTAGGCCATTTATGGAATACTGCATGCAATTCTGCTCTCTCTGCTATAGGAATGATGTTGTGAAACTTGAAAGGGTTCAGAAAAGATTTACAAGGATGTTGCTAAGATTGGAGGGTTTCAGCTATACAGAGAGGCTGATTAGGCTGGAGCTATTTTCCCTGGAGCATCAGAGGCTGAGGGGTGACCTTGTAGAGGTTTATAAAATCATGAGGTGCATGGATAGGGTAAATAGGCAAGGTATTTTCCCCGGGGTGAGGGAGTCCAAAACTAGAGGGCATAGGTTTAAGGTGAGAGGGGAAAGATTTAAAAGTGACCTTATGGGCAACATTTACATGTAGATGGTAGTGCGTGTATGGAATGAACTTCTAGAGAAAGTGGTAAAGGCTGGTAAAATTACAACATTTAGAAGGCATCTGGATGAGTAAATGAAAAGGAAGGGTTTAGAGGGATGTGGGCCAAATGTTGGCAAATGGGACTAGATTAAGTTAGAATATCTGGTCAGCATGGACAGGTTGGACCGAACAATCTGTCTCCATGCAATATATCTCTATGACTCTATGACTCTTTAATTGAAGAACGTTTGGGGCAATTAATTGAGGAGAGAATTTCTTCTATAATTGAGGAGAGAATTTTTTTTATAGACAATCAAGGAAAGTGCGTTTGGGCTATTTAATTGAAGAGAATGTGTTTTGCAGTAATTTATTGAGGAATTTGGGTTTGGAATATTTACGTAAGGGTATGTTTTAGAGTATGTTTTGGGGTAGCTGATCTAGGAGTGTGTTTTAAGGTAATTAGTCAAGGAAGGTGTGTTTGGGGTAAGTCATCGAGGTGAGTGTGTTGGGGATTTATATGGATTTGGTGGTAGCAGGATTATGCTGTGTTGGCTGTAAAAGATTTGGATTATGGAGATCTGCCAGGTGGAGACAAGAACTTCCCTTGAGGGAGGCCTGGCCTCGCATTAGCCTGTGTTTAGAGAACCGCTCCTCCAGGTGGGACTCATGTGCTGGCCTAGACTCCAGTCTGTAGTTGGGCCCAGGTGCCTGCACCGTGACTGAGCGTTCCAGGCACATTTATGCAGGTGGGACTTTTGCTTTTGAAATCTGGACTTCTTATTTTCCTTGACCTTTTTGACCCTGTTAAATCCTTAATTCTGGTTTTGTAACCAAGTTGGAGCCAGGAAATGGCGACTGTGTGCACTTTTCACTGTACTTATGTGTTCTTCTACTTAGTACATATGGCAATAAAATCTTAAAAAAAAACTAACAATGTGGAATATCTATGAGTTGGACAGAAATCAGGTTGTAGAGGAGACAAAGGAAATTGGAGGTAGGGCCCTGGAGCAGATGTCACCCACATTATTCACCTAAAAGATGGCAAAGTTATCCAAGCTCACAACCATGTGCAGCACTGAGGAATAGTAACACTCTCAGCAGGGCAGTACAGAGGGAGTGCTACACTGATGGAAATTCTGTATTGAGGGGGTGCTGCACTGTGGAAGGGTTAGTTCTAAGGTAGGCGTTTACTGTGGGAGGATCAGTGCTAAGGAAGATCTGCACTCTAGGAGGGTTAGTACTGAGAGAGTGTTGCAGTGTCAGGTGGTAAGTACAGAGGCTGTGCAGTGGGAGAGATGAGTATTAATGGAATATTTCATTGCAAGAACTGTATTGTTAGGAGAGTCAGTAATAAAGTGAGAGCTGCACTGTCAGAGGGTCTGTACTGAAGAATGTACATAGCTGGTGGATCAGCACAGAGTGAGCACTATACAGTCAGAGGGTCATTACTGAGGGAGTGCTGCACTGTGGCAAGGTCAGTACCGACGGTACACTGTACTGTCAGAGGGCCACTACTAAGGAGGTGATGCATCAGTACTCAGGCAGCCCTGCACTATTGGAGGGCCAATGTTGAGGGGGTGAGTAAGTATCAAGGGAGGGCCGCACTGTGGAAAGGCTAGTATTAATGGACCACTGCATTGTCAACAGTCAATGTTAATGGAGTCCTGCACTGTCAGATGGTCAGAACTGGGGAATACTGCATAGTTGAAAGATCAGAGGGAGTTCTGCACTGTGGGGAAAGGGGTAGAGTATAAATGCAGTGCTGTCAAATGGTCAAAGGGTCTTTACTGGTAAAGTGTTGTACTGTGGGAGGGTCAGTTCTAAGGGAGATCTGCACTGATACAGGTTCATTAGTGAGGACTACTGCATAATGTGGGGTGTGTAATGCAGGAGTGGTATACTGCTAGAGGGTTGGTACTGAAGTAATACTGTCACTGGGTCAGTACTAAGAGCATCCAGTACTATTGGTCAGTGAACAAGAGAGTACTGCACTGTTAGAGGGTCAGTACTGAGGGACCATTTTACGGTCAGATGTCAGCACCAGGGGAATGCCATATTGTGGGGGGTGGAAGGGTGTCAGTTCTAAGGGAGGACTAGATTGTTGGAGGTTCAGTAGTGAGGAATGCTGTGTAATTGGAGGGAGTGTACTGAGGATGTGCTTTACTGTTGGAAGGTTAATATTGAGGGAATACTGGACTGCAGGAGGCTCAGTACTGAGGCATTGCTGCACTGTAGAAAGTTAATTACTGAGGGAGTACTGTGCTGTCAGAGGATCAGTACTGAGGCTGCACTTCACTGTGGAAGGGTCAGTACTCAGGAGCTGCTGAATTTTCAGAGTGTCAGTACTGAGGCTGTGCTGCACAGTTGGAGGGCAGGTATTGGTGGTGGGTCAGTATTGACGGAGTGCCACACTGTTAAAGGGTCAGTACTCATGGAGAACTGTGTCACTGCGGCCTCACGCTGTAAATCAAGACCCCCTATTCTTAATGCTATCATAAAAGTCGAAGGCCTTAAAATGGACACAAAATTCTCCAATTTACCTGTCCTTTAGTTGACAGAAAGCGCTTAGAAAATTCCTTTACGTAACAAAAATTACTACTTTTTATAAATAAAAAGCTTCTAACTACAGATGAACAATTATGAACTTTCGACTTATGACCCTAGTAGTTAAAACTCTAACTCACTTCTAAAACCTCTCTGCACAAATATGCAAACACAGACAGCCAGATATTAAAAAACGGGAGTAATGGACAGAATGAAAGGGTTTGCTCAAGTGATCCTTTTGCTGATTAGATTGCAGTTTCTCAACCTCCCTTCTCCAGGTACTTTCAATTGTTTGCAAGATGCACAGGGTGACTGGTTCAAGTTTATAAAGGTTTTGACTTATTCATTAAAAGTCATAGTTTACAAAAATTGATGAGGCGAAATAAATTGGCTATCATCATGTTCACATGGAGACAGTGTCCAGAGAGACAGAGTGAAAGAGAGAGAGAAAAGAGGAATAGACAAACAAAGAGATTTCTGATGAGGAGCTGAGAGAGACAATGGCTTGGTGGGGTGCTAACGAAAAGTGTAAATGGATTGGCTAAGCTGATGCAACCCTTACAGGACAGGACTTAAGGGTGCGGGGAAAGGGAATGGACAAGGGACAGGGCGTTCACATTCTGAAATTGTTAAATTGTTTAGTTGCAGACAGACCGTAGGTGTTCGGCCAGTTTAGCCTCCAGTATAGAGGGCCCTTGCACTATGAGCAGTGAATACAGTAGACTAGACTGAATGAAGTGCAGGCAATCATAAAACTGACCTTGAGCTTCCAGTTACCTGCTATGATGATACACCACTGTGTTCCCATGCGATCATTTCTGACTCATGCCTACTGTAGTGTTCCAGCAAGGCTCAATGCACAATTTCAATGAACTCTATTCTCTTAGCCCATGCCTCGACATCACCAAACCCACACCATCATCAACAAACATTCCAGTTTTCAGTTCTGATGGAGCGTATTTGAAATGCTAACTCTATTTCCTCACTACAGATGCTGCCGGACCTGCTGTATTTCTCCTGGGCTCTCTCTTTCCAGTTTGCAGCATCTGCAGTCCTTTGCGTTTATTTCAACACTCAACTGTGGGATCTTGCTGTGCATAATTTGGCTGTGACATTTTCTATAACAGTGGCTACATTTTCAGAATGACTTACACTGGGCTGGAAAGCAGCTTGCAAAGTCTTGTGGTCATGAAAATGTGCAATCGGATATCCCAAGCTCCCTTCTTTCTCATTCCAGTTATAACAATTTTAAATTCTCCTCTACTTGGGTGCTGATCAACAGCTTTTAATGAATGGAATTTCCTCAGCAGATGCCTTACTCTTGGACCCTCAAAGCTACGGGTTTCTAGTCCACTATGGGCTGAAAGGGGAGCAGTGATCTGACTATTCATGGTTTGGATCTATGAGGCTAAAGGCAAGAAAATCACTTGGAACCAGCTGAGTGGCCCGAGACGTGTTTTTTTAATTTTAATCACATTATGTTCTAGTAACATTTTCTGCCCTTCATTTCATTGTCTTCTCTCGTTCTCAGTCAGTTAAGTAAGGAGTGATATTTGCACACCTAGATTAAAAGCAAAAGTAATCAGGTTTGTATTTTGCAATTTTTAACATTTTAACATCCCACCAGCCAACACTTACCAGATTTTAGGAGTTAAATGTCCCCTTTCTGTATCCAGAACGGACCTTTCATATGTTGTCCCATTAACATGTCCCTTCCTGGAGAGGTTAGTACTTTTCTCTGGGAAACAGCAGCTCAAACTGCGCTTGTAATATTTGCCCAGATGTTCCAAGAAGGTCAGAATTGTCAGTTTGACAATCGGCTCCTATATTTTCCATTAGTGCTAAACTCCATGTTTCTAACCAGGAATTTCAATCCCTGCTCCCCCTCAGGAATACAGCACAGATCCCCCTGGTGGTGCAGGAGAATGGGGGATGTCATACCATGCTCTCTTTAACAGTAGTCAGTGTGCTGTGTCCTGAGATTTTTATATAGCCAGCAGCCACTTTGACAGTCTCTGTAAAAAGGTAGGTATTTAAGGTAAGTATGAGGTAAGGATGGCAATTGTTTAAAGAGCTAGAATGCCGTGTGTGTAGGGTGCCAGGGAAATGATGGGAACACTTCGGGTGGGTTCGTGGGATGGAAAGTGTGCCGTAGCTGGTAGAGGTGGGACTGTCGAGGATGTCAGGACTGCAGGATGGGGATGGTGTCAGGGTGATGTACCTAGCAGGGTCCAGGCTAGAAGCAGAGTTGAATACCATATTCAGGAACAGGGAAGGGAAGGTGTTGGTTTAGGATTGGACAGGGGGATGGTTGTCAGGAGTTCTGGGTGTATAAGAGATCAGGCAACATGTAGTCGATGGGTGTGTGTGGAAAGTTTTGAATTCAGTTAAATAGTTACCTGGGGGTTAGCTCTGAGGAAGGGTCACCGGACCTGAAACGTTAACTCGGATTTTTCCTTCACGGATGCTGCCAGAGCTACTGAGCTTTTCCAGCAATTTATGTTATTGTACCTAGGAGTTAGGCTTCAAATTCCCCACCTTTAACTGATTTTTTGGTGGATTGCAGATGCATGGGAACCACCCATCGGAATCTTCAATTTCCCTGGCAATTCCCATATAGTCTGCTGTGACAGCGGTTCCACATGCTCCCGATACACAACTTCAGTGTGTGTAGTTGCAACAGGACTATCTGGCCATCAGCAATCAGGACGTAAGCTATCAGTCTGTTGCCTTTCTGTTATCTGTGCATTGCTACCAAATGCTGCCTGGAACATTATGTTTCTGTGAGATGTGAGGGTGGAAAACTGTCTCCTGACTTATTTACCAACCACTTACACAACGTGAGGAGATATAAACAGTCTGACAATATCTCCTTAGCTTTTAGTTTTTGCATTGCTCAGTGTGAGATGAAAGTTATCCATCCTCCAGCACAATAGAACAACCAATGAGGGGCTGGGCCAAACTCTCGGAACAAGGAAAATCCTAGATTCTCACCTGTCAGTCATTTTCCTCCTCTCAAGGATTGGAAGCTGTGTGTATTCCAGAAGACTGGAAAAATGGCCCAGAACCCAGTATGTACCTTATCATGTGCGCTTTTTCTTTTAGGATATCTCTGTAACAAACAGGCACTAGTTCTAGTGCTAGAGTGTGAATCAATAGAGAAACTGTGTACTTTAGCTGGAGCTACTGACAGATATAAGGCATTGAGTCTCAAACTGTCCGGATTTCCCTTCTCTTGCCCCCTCACTCTTTCTGCATTTTAATTAAATTAAACTGGGCGTCCTCTCAATCCCTAAACTGTCACCATTTCAATCCCCAAACTCCCAGTACTCCTGCTTTCCACCAACTGAATTGAGAACTGCTAGGCTTTTCTGCACTTAGGCCTCCAAAGCAAAGCCTTGAATCTGCATGATGTGGGCCGTGACAAGAAAGTTGGGAGAATAGCATGAAATGTCCACCAAGAGCATCTCAATGGCGGGAGCAATAAATCCCAGCCTGCTGTTGAACGGCAACGTGGGGTTCTCTCTAAATGAGAGGCAAGGGCCCTATTTGTGTACATTAGCATGCACTCACATCTCATTTTTACCTATTCTCACCTCATTAAGACGCAATGTCCCATTCTCACACCTGCTAGATAGAAATTAAACAGTGACAATTCCCAATATGAAAATCAGAGGGGTTACCTGGTGAGTTCCACTCACTGCTTGCTCCTCCTACCTTCATCTTGGACATCAGGCACCAATATGCCAGGGCACACTTCACGTGCAGTGACCACACAGGACCCCATCCCCATTCCAAGAGCCTTGTCATCTGACATATGCCAGCCTTATTACACCATTATGCCACATCTCCGACCAACTCACAGTAGGGTTTCACATTTCAGTTCTCCACTTTGGAGTACAGTGGAACCTTTCATTACCCTGTTGCTATAAGGAAACTTGCACACAGGGCCTGGCATCCAGCTGATGGATTTGATCGGAATGCATTTCAGGGTTGCTCTCTCACTCTCTTAGAGCTCACTCAGTCTCACAGCCTCAGATATTCCAAAGCACTTTACAGCCAGGAAAGTCTTTTGAAGTGCAGTCGCTGTTGTAATGTGGGAAGTGCATCAACCCATTTGTGTGCAGCAAGATTCCAGGGACAGAGATGTGATAATGACCAAATAATCTGATTTATTGATGTTGACTGAGTGATGAATACTAGCCAAGATGTCAGCAAGAACGCCCCAGCACTTCTTCAAAAGAACTCAATGAACTATTTTTCATCCAACAGAAAGAACAGACTGGGCCTCAATTTAACATTTTTTTTCAAAAGACAGCAGTTTTGACATTGTACAATTCATACAGTGCTCCCTCTCTGACAGAGCAGAAAACCCTCAGTCACACTTCAACAGTGTCTCACACCAATAGTGTTGCTTCTCCAATGGTACAATTTTCACTCAGTGCCATCCCTCCGACAGTACAGCACTCCATCAGTGTTGTCACTCCAAAAACACAGCTCCCGTTCAGTGTTGATAGTGCAGCATTCTTTGTTACAGAACTTCTAACTGTGCAGTACTGCCAAAGTGTTGAACCTTCCATGCTGCATTCCCGGAGTTCTTGCTCTCCAACATTACAGCTCTCCCTCAGTATTGATCATTCAAGAATACAGCACTTCTCAATACTGACCACCCAACAGTGGCAGCACTCCTTCAGTGTCAAACCTTCAACAATGCAGCATTTCTTCAGCACTGTCTGACCAACAGTGCAGCCATTGACTCAGTACTGACTAACTGACAATGCAGCGCTCCCTCAGTACTAACCTTCTAACAGTGCTCCATTCCCTCAATACTGACCCGACAAAAGTGCCTTACTTCCTCAGTACTTACCCTACAAAAGTGTTTGTTTCCATCAGCACTAACCCTATAACAGTGCTGGTCTCCCTTAGCACTGACCCTATAACAGTGCTGGTCTCCCTTAGCACTGACCCTATAACAGTGCTGGTCTCAGTCAGCACTGACCCTTTAACAGTGCTGGTCTCCATCAGTATTGACCCTATAACAGTGCTGGTCTTCCTCATGCAATGATCCGATAACAGTGCTGGTCTCCCTCAGCACTGACCCTACAACAGTGCTGGTCTTCCTCAGCACTGACCTGATAACAGTGCTGGACTCCCTCAGCACAGACCCTACAACAGTGCTGGTCTCCATCAGTACTGACCCTATAACAGTACTGGTCTCCCTCAGTACCGACCCTATAACAGTGCTGGTCTCCATCAGCACTGACCTGATAACAGTGCTGGAAACCCTCAGCACTGACCCTATAACAGTGGTGGTCTCCCTCAGCACTGACACTATAAATGTGCTGGTCTCCCTCAGCACTGACACTATAACAGTGCTGGTCTCCCTTAGCAGTGAAACTATAACAGTGCTGGTCTCCCTCAGTATTGACCCTATAACATTGCTTTACTTCCTCAGCACTGACCCTATAACAGTGCTGGTCTACCTCAGCACTGACTCTGTAACAGTACTGGTCTCCCTCAGCACTGACCCTAAAACAGTGCCTTACACCCTCAGTACTGACCCGATAACAGTGCTGGTCTCCCTCAGCACTGACATTATAACTGTGCTGGTTTCCCTCAGCACTGACGCTATAACAGTGCTGGTCTCCCTCAGCACTGACCCTATAACAGTGCTG
>NC_063338.1:20650711-20651282 GCF_021869965.1 Rhincodon typus
GGTCTCCCTCAGCACTGACCCTATAACAGTGCTGGTCTCCCTCAGCATTGACCCAATAACAGCGCTGGTCTCCCTCAGTATTGACCCTTATACGGTGATTTATCTCCTCAGCACTGACCCAGTAACAGTGCTGGTCTCGCTCAGCACTCACCCTATAACAGTGCCTTACTCCCTCAGCACTGATCCTATAACAGTGCTGGTCTCCCTTCAGCACTGACCCTATAACAGTGCCTGACTCCATGAGTACTGACCCTATAACAGTGCTGGACTCCCTCAGCACTGACACTAAAACAGTGCCTTACACCCTCCGTACTGACCCTATAACAGTACTGGTCTCCCTCAGCACTGACCATATAACAGTACTGGTCTCACTCAGCACTGACCCTATAACAGTGCTGGTATCCCTCAGCACTGACCCTGTAACAGTACTGGTCTCCCTCAGCACTGACGCTATAACAGTGCTGGTCTCCCTCAACACTGACCCTATAACTGTTCGGGTCTCCCTCAGCATTGACGCTACAACAGTGCTGGTCTCCCTCAGCACTGACCCTTTCACAGTGCTGGTCTCCCT
>NC_063338.1:20681282-20697002 GCF_021869965.1 Rhincodon typus
AACAGTGCTGGTCTCCCTTCAGCACTCACCCTATAACAGTGCCTTACACCCTTAGTACTGACCCTATAACAGTACTGGTCTCTCTCAGCACTGACCCTATAACAGTGCTGGTCACCCTCAGCACTGACCCTTTAACAGTACTGTTCTCCCTCAGCACTGACACTATAACTGCGCTGGTCTCCCTCATCACTGACCCTATAACCGTGCTGGTCTCCCTCAGCACTCACCCTGTAACAGTGCTGTTCTCCCTCAGCACTGACCCTATAACAGTGCCTTACTCCCTCAGGCCTGACCCTATAACAGTGCTGGTCTCGCTCAGCACTGACCCTATGACAGTGCTGGTCTCCCTCAGCACTGACCCTATAACAGTGCTGGTCTCCGTCAGCACGGACCCTATAACAGTGCTTTACTCCCTCCGTACTGACCCTATAACAGTGCCTTACTCCCTCAGCACTGACCCTATAACAGTGCTGGTCTCCCTCAGCACTAACCCTATAACAGTGCTTTACTCCCTCTGCACTGACCCGATAACAGTGCTTTACTCCCTCCGTACTGACCCTATAACAGTGCCTTACTCCCTCAGCACTGACCCTATAACAGTGCTGGTCTCCCTCAGCACTAACCCTATAACAGTGCTTTTCTCCCTCTGCACTGACCCTATAACAGTGCTTTTCTCCCTCAGCACTGACCCTATAACAGTGCCTTACTCCCTCAGCACTGACCCTATATCAGTGCTGGTCTCCCTCAGCACTGACTGGAAGATGCAATCCTCCCTCAGTACTGACCGTGCAGCATTCCTTCATTACTGATCTTCCAATACTGCAGTGCTCTCTCAGTATTGACCCGCTGACAGTTCCGCACTCCCTCATGTCCTGCACTATAATGTCAACCTGGATTATGTGCTTAAATCTCTGCATTACAAGCATTTGACTTTCTTGCCCATGAGTGAGGCTGCTAGCAGCTGTACCAAGACTGTAAATACATTGCTTGCTCATCTCGTTACTTCCCATTGTTTGTTTTGCTTCTTTGTTGATCTCTTTGATATCTTGTTGCTAACTTTTCAAAACTAAATGTTTGAAAACTTAAAAGTCCAGTGGGAGAAGGTAGCAAAATTGGACTGGTGCACAGACTTCTGCGCTCTTGGATTCTATGATTCAAGGCACATCTGCTTCTAAGATTGTTCCTGTAGTCAAATATTGTTAACTTCAGACACTTCTTGGCACTGCCTATTTGCCAACATCACTACTTGGCACATTTCAGGATGATGTTTTTCTCTTATTATGATTCCTTTGTTTATTTAACATTCTTTGGCTTGGAAGTGTGTGGCCTCACATTTCATATCCAATTTCCATTATGCATGGTCTTTGGCTGACTTTTCTCAGAGTTCTGAATGGCTATCATAATTACTCATACTATTGTAAAAGTTAGTTACATTCTATCTTTGATACAGTTTCCTCCAGCACTTCTCAAAGAGGGGGATTAGAAAGCAAGTAGATGCTTGCTTGACAGAGATGTTCTTAAAGTTTGAGGAATGCATTTTATATGTTGAATGATCTAGGAAATCAATGTTTCAGTGCCATTTCTCCTCATTTTCCACACTTCAGCAGTCTGAGACCGGGATGAAGTTAAGATGCTGGAGAATCCCTCCTCCCCCTGAAGTGAGATTCATTTGCATTCAATACAGAATCCTGGAATGAATCGCGCTGAAGGAGGCTATTCAGCCCATCAAGTCCATGCCCCACGCATTCCCCATATCCCTGAATGTGTTTCTCCTTCAAGTCTTTGTCCAATTCCCTTTTGAAGATAACTAGAGAATTTTGTGTCCATTGCACTGCGAGGCATGCTTTCCAATTTCTAACAATTCATTGTATTAAAATTAGTTTTTCTTCACCTTGTCTCTTTTTTTGAGCCCATTACCTTAATCCTAACATCTCTGGTTATTGAAATTCCAGCCATTGGAAGCAGTTTCTCTGTATATGCTCTACGTAGATCCTGCATCATTTTAAATACCTCGATCAAATCTCCTCTCAGCCTTCTTTACTCCTAGGAAAGCAACCCCAGATTTTCTAAGATAACAAGGTGTAGAGCTGGATGAACACAGCAGGCCAAGCAGCATCATAGGAGCAGGAAGGCTAACACAGGTATGATGCTGCTTGGCCTGCTGTGTTAGCATTCCTGCTCCTATGATGCTGCTTGGCTTGCTGTGTTCATCCAGCTCTACACCTTGTTATCTCAGATTTTCCAGCATCTGCAGTTCCTACTATCCTAGATTTTCTAATCCATCCACACAATGGTAATTCCTCTATTATCATTCTAGCATTCTTTACAGTGTTCAATTGAGTTCATCCGGGCCAAAGAACTTTCATTTTAACAACCTCTTGCTGAATAGAGATCTAAATTAGTTTAATACAGGGCAATCATTGTAATTGGCAGGTAAATGAATGCAACAGCAATTTAACCATGCTTTCCCCTTGAAGGGAGTCTTGTATCTAGCAAAAGACTGGTCAGCAGATGGAATTATTCTGCTTCATGGTTCTGTATTTCAGTGGTCTAACAGCCTTCCATTTAAAATCTAACCACGTAGACAACACCAAACCATAGACATTCCTGTAGTCCTCACAAGTCAAGAGTGGAAATTAGAAGATAGAGAGATAACGCAAAAGGATGTCAGGGTGAATCATAACAGAAAGAATGTGTTTCTTCCAAAACAGCTGGATTATTTAAACGGTCTGATTTCCTGCCCAAAACCTTTCTACTATGCACATCACTCACTAAATGAGATCATTTGTGGTATGGGAGAGCAGTAGTTTTGTGAGGAAAGTATTTAACTCCAGGAAATGTTGTTACTGGGAAGCGAAAATCAAATGCAAAGACACCTTTTTTTCAGAATGAAAAGACAACTTGAATGAAGAAAAAGACATTTAACCACTAATGAATTAGAACGAAACATGATTCAAGTTCTTACTCCAGTTAGTCCTACATTTGGCAAGTTAGTTGTATGGTCTGAAAGTTTAGCAACTGAATGTTCCATTCTTATAACTGCACATCTGGCTATAATGGAAGAAACTTTAATCATATTAAAGCCACTTGTCGGCAGTTTTCCATGCCCTGGACCAAAACTGAGTAAATATGAGTCAGTGTTTGAATGTGGTTGAGGCGTGGGATATAAAGACTGAACGCAGCAAGGAAACGGCAGAGCAAGAGAGAGAAGCAGCTCCTTTACTCTGAGAAAGCAGCCAGCTGATCACACAAGAGGCAGAATGAAAGCCTTCCTCCTCACCATTGCTGCAGTGCAGATTCTCCACTGCTCAGGTAGGTACCAGAGACAGCAGCACCCCATTGAGCAACAAGTTATTGCCATTGAGGCTCACTCCTTGAGATATCACCAATGTGTAAAAATAACTCGCTGAAGAATCCAACACGAGGTACTTCAGCTATTTGCTTAGTTGAAAACTGAGCAGCAACAGGCTATTCCTGGAGTGTTTTGCACAATTTTCCTTTTTTTCTTCACAGGAGTACCAAACCCTGAGGACGCTTTGCGGGCAGCTGTTATGAAGCTGAATGAAATAAGTGAAATCAGTCACCTTTGCCGTACCATCAGCAGCACAGTGATAGATGTAAGTGTGTCCTGGTCTCAGTCTGTTTCACTCTCTAAAGTCTACAGGAATGTTATTGAGTGCAGTTCAACACGAATTATCAATCGGAACAGGATGGTATATTACACACTGACGGCGATCACAGTTCAGGAATGTATATCGTGATTCAGTGTACAATTTTGAAATTCTGACTGGGGAATTAGATTAACCTGTTGCGAGTGAGGTTAGAATTTCTTCCAAGCTATATATCTAAGAGATCATAGCTGTTTTATAGCCTTTACTTTTTAACGCTTTGCAAATAAATACAGATTAAAGTTTGAAGCTTGAGTTTCAACTCCCTCTGGTTGATGGATCCCAAGGTGATGTTGGATTTGAAATCAAGTTGATCACACCCTGTTCCCACGCAGTTACCACACTTCCTGAGGCTTGTGCTCAGCTCTCCTTAGGCAGGAGGCTCATCAATGCAAAGAGTTTGTCCTATGAATGGACTCCTGGGCTGAATGTAGGTGCCATCCTGCTGAGCAGGAGGAAGACAGTGGTATTCAAGTAGTCTTTCCCTGGGCAGATTTTGTAGAAAACTGTCCTCACCAGGCTGCCCTCTCCCTGACACAACACACACACACATACACACATCCCATCTCAATCAAAGACCACAATGCCCATTCCAGTGCATTCCCCCGCCCCCACCTCCCCCCCACCCCGTATTATCACATCCAACCCTCTCCCATCACACCCAACCTACACCCCATCACCGCCCGCTCACACAATCAATGAAGTACAATGCCCACTGCCAACTCTCGGTCTCCTCTAGCCCCACCCGCCCCTCACCGATTGCTACCCCTTGATTACACTTCACTTATCACTACCCTCCCCAGCCCTGTCAATCCCTTCATGACCATGGAGCAAAATCTTTACTGACTGAGGTGGCCTTTAGAAGGTCTAATGCAGTGAAGCCAGAGTGTTCAGTTTGAAGATGGACAGAGTACCCCAACCAGAGGAGTGCGGTGGTCACTCCATCCAACCAGCAATATGATGCAGCATGCAGCTGAGGTACCACAAAGACCCTGTTCAGCCCTAAGATTATGATACAATATTTAAATATGTTGAGATATTTAGGTCAGATAATGAAAGGTTTTGGTCAAATTGGTAAATTTTAAGGCAGAATCTTAAACATTAAAAAAAAAATCAAAACTAGGAGCAGAAGGCCATTTGGCCCTTAAAGCATGCTTCACCATTCAGTATGGTCATGGGTGATCACCCAACTCAGTGCCAATTTCTCTCCATTCACTTTGAACCTTTTATCACTAAGAACTACATCTATTTTCTTTTTGTAAACATTCAATAATTTGGCCTCTGTGGCAGAGAAAGGCTCATCATTCACCAGTGAAGAAATTTCTCTTTGTTTCAATCCTAAATGATCTATGATGTATCCTTAGATTGTGACCACTGGACCTCAATCATAGAACCCCTACAGTGTAGAAACAGGCCCTTCAGCCCAACAAGGCCACACCGACCCTCAGAGCATTCCACCCAGACCCATCCCCCGAATCTACACATCCCTGAACACTATGGGCAATTTAGCATGGCCAATCCACCTAATCTGCACATCTTTGGAATGCGGGAGGAAACTGGAGCACCTGGAAGAAACCCACGCAGCCACGGAGAATGTGCAAACTCCACACAGACAGTCACCCGAGGGCAGAATCGAACCTGGGTCCCTGGCACTGTGAGGCAGCAGTGCTAACCACTGACACACCGTGCTGCCTCTAAACGTCCTGGACTCCCCGGTCATCAGGAACATCCATCGTGTGTTTACCCTGTCTAGTTCTGTTAGAATTTTAGAGGTTTTATGAGATTTCCTCTCATGCTACTGAACTGTAGTTAACATAGGCCTAACCAATCCATTCTCTCTTTACACATCAATCCTGCCATTGTGGAATTAGTCTGGTGAATCTTTGTTGCACTCCCTCTGTTGTCAGTACATCCTTCCTCAGATAAGGAGATCAAAACTGCACACAGCATTCCAGGTGTGGTCTCACTAAGGCCCTGTACAATTGCAGCAAGTCATCCCTGCCTGTGTATTCAAATTCTTTCAGTATGAAAGCCAACATATCATTTGCCTTCTTCACCGCCTGTTACACCTACATGCACAAGGACACCCTGGTCTTGTTGCACCTCTCCCTTTCCAAGAAAGGAAAGCCAGATAAAGAGATAGAGAGGTTAAATAGAAAGAACTCCAAAGTTTAAAGCCCAGGAAGTTTAAGAGATTGCTGCCAAAGTTGAAGAATTATAACTGTGGGAGTTCAGGAAATCAGAATTAGAGGAATACAGATATAGCGGAGGGTTGTAGGGCTGGATTGCAGAGATAGGGAGAGTTCAGGGCCTGGAGGGATTTGAAAACAAGGATGACAATTTAAAAACTTAATAAGTATTACTTTGCTAACAGATCTGTAAGCACAGGGTGATGGATGAATCCCTCAGAGGTGGCAGAGTGCTAAAGAGACAGCATTAGAAAAAGCTAAGCCTAGAGATAACAAAGGCATGAATGAAGGTTCAGCAGGACAAATATGACAAGCACATATTGTCATACTATTAAGACCTGGATGAGAATTCAAGCATAAGGATACTGTTCTACATTGTACATCGCCACCCACCATTCGTAAGGACATAATAAACTGAAACAGAAATAGGCCATTCAGCCCCTCAGGCCCGCCCCATAATTCTAGATCATGACTGATCAGCTTCAACACCACTTTTGTGCACTGTCCATATATTCTTTGATATTGTTATTTTGTCGAAATTTATTGATCTTCGTCTTGAACAGCCAAGGCTCTACAATGCTCTGGGGCAGAGAATTCTGGAAATTCATCACTTGCTGACTGCAAAAATTCCTCCTCATGATCATCTAATTTGTCACAGTTCAGCATATAGAGTTTTAATGGATTTTTATAACATACACCGTGTACAGGCCAAGTTGTATTTCATTGACTCAAGGCCAGTGAGCAGGGAATCTGTCCAAATGACTCCTGGCCAGAGAGTTGAGCTTTGGGTGAAGATCTTTTGTTGTTGCCTGCCATGATAGTTTTCTGACAGCATCACCATTTACCATGAACCATCTGGAGGAGATCCATCGACAAGACACTAATGTAGCCATTCATCTGATGGAGAGGCAGTTATTCAGGAAGCAGGAAACCTCCCATGTTGTAGAAATGACAAAGAAAGATAGGAGCTGGAGTAGACCATTCAGCCCCTCGAGCCTGTTTCACCAGTCTGGATCATGGCTGATCATCTACCTCACCCCCATAATTTTACAAATCCCTGGAGCCACTTCCCAGTCCCTCACCATTTAAGAAATACTCTGAGCCTCTCTCCCTCCTACAAAAGTGGATAGCCTCACGTTCATCCACATTATGTTCCAGCTGCTATACATTCCATTTAAACCGGCTCGAAGCCTCTTTGAATCCTTTATGCATCTCACATTCCCCTCTCCTATAATCATCTGCAAACTTGGAAATATTACAACTGGTTCCCTCATCTAAATCATTGATCTAAATTGATGAGAAACTGAAACTTCAGTACTGAATCCTTTGGGCATCATTTTGGTCACAGCCTGCCAACCTGAGTATTATCCCTACTCTCTCTGCCTGTTAACCAATCCTCAATCCATGCTGGTATATTGCCCCATTCCATACATTTTCATTTTGTTTATTAATGCCCTGTGTGTGGCTTTATCCAAAGGCTTCCAGAAACTCAAACACACCACATCCACTAGTTTCCCTTATTGACATTTCCAGTATTTATCTGTATACATATACTATTAACTGATAAATCTCAGAACATAATCAATCATACTTCTTGAGGACATATATCTAACATCTATTCCTTCATCTAGCTTTCTCCCACTGGAAAATTCTCCTACAACGTGGATTTGGCATTTTCTGTGAAAGAAACCGTCTGCTCCAAAAATTCTGGGCTCGAGTTTGATGATTCTAGCTGCAGTTTCCGGCCCACAAAGATTGCTGTAAGTAACCGAGTTCGTGATGAGAAAAACATTTCTGCCTTCATTTCTTCACCACCCCTGCTAACGTGAGTGGATTGCTGTGAAATGCACACCCAAGTGATGACAAACACTTTGTTTGTGAGCGCCAAACTCATTCACCAGGCGTTTATTTTTTTTAAACCAGAGGCTCACATGGGCTCACTTTGCAGGATCAGCAACATATTTTCTTCATTATAGAGCGAATGAATGGTCTTATTCAGTGGAGCTTTGTCACACCGGAGGCAGGGCTGCTTCGTGGTGGTTGAAGTCGTTCAGCTTCATGTGAAGTTGTGTTGGCTGTTCTGAGCACTGTGACCGGATGTGTTCAAAGTTTGCAACGGTTACCTGTTGCTTCCTACAGAGGGTTTCTATTTATCCAAAACGTGTGCGTCAGAGCGAATGAGGGGAGGCAACTGCAAACAAACCTATCCTCATTGGGTGTGCCGGTGAGGTAGAAGAATGTTCCTTTCAGAAATAACTCCATTTAGTTGACGGTATATTTCAACCCTTAGGGTTAACAGGAGATGGACTTTGTGTTGTCAAGTGGGTAGGATAATTCTTATGAATTTGAATCTATTCTGTTTCTCATGTCTGGGCTTTATACCCCGTCCACAACAATATTAGGAATTATAGTTCGTAATTTTATTTCACGACAAAGTTAAAACATCCATGCAAATAGAAGCAGTTTCAGCAACAAGAGGCCATTTAAGGCAGTATCATGGGTGCCATGAATCTACTTTTTGTGCTCACTAATGTAGTTTTCATGGGAAAATTTCCAATTTTGTTCTAATGTCAATATTTTTACTCCATTTTCTGGTGCTGTAAAAACAGAACGCATCACTGAAGAGCACAGAAGGACTGATCCAGTTAACTCTTTCTTGGCTCTCATTTATGTCAGCGATATTGTTGGGGCTTAGACCCACTCTGGGATTCTGGGATAACTGCTGACACCAACACAATGGCTGGAAGCCAGCAGAGAAACCAACAGAGCTCTGCAAGACTAGGAGAGAATGGCAGTGCATGTTGAGGGATCAAACGTTTTGTATGGAATGTCAGACCACCCTCACCCTCTCACCCCTATGTCTAATCTGTAAGGCACCAATTTTCCATTTTCATTCCAACAATTTCTGAGTGGAACTTGAGTAAGTGGAGAAGCAAAATGAGGGAGGGAATCTCACTGTCCCCCTTTCCCAGTACCTCCTCTCCAAGATATTCATCTACTGATGTCCATTACTTGCTAATGATCACTGGAAGGAACGGAAATATTTTTAAGGGCAAATTGTCATTTGAGGCCCTGGCGCGTTAGAGACAAGCTTCAAGGAACAACAGAGCAGCAGGAGAACCACACTGCGCAGCAAATCTCCAAAGTCTGCTGCTCTAGATATGGTAATCCCAACATCTCCACTCCCAAAAGGCAATCTGTTCAATGCACAGCAGTGGCTCGGAGGCCAGAAATTTGTCCAGGACCAGAGAATCCATCTTTGAGCCAACAGAAGTCCCAGGTCCACAAAGATTGGAATTAAATGCCTGGAAGCTTGATTTTTGTGAGCAAGGGGCAGTGTGACGAAATGGTGGCACTGTAGTTAGCGCTGCTGCCTCACAGTGCCAGGGACCAAGTTCAATTCCAACATTGAAATTCCAACATTCTCCCCATGTCTGTGTGAGTTTCTTCCAGGTGCTCTGGTTTCCACCTGCAGTCTAAAGATGTGCAGTTTAGGTGGATTGGACATGCTAAATTGCCCTGTAGTATCCATCGATGTGCACATGAGATGGATTGGCTATGATAAATGTTAAGGGGATAGGGTGGGATGCTCTTTGGAGAGTTGGGGCAGACCCTCTTTGAACTGTAACGATTCCGTGATTCGAGGCTGATGGGTGAGTAGCATCATTTACTCATGTGGGAACGTGTGCAATGGAGAGCCTGTCAACTTCCCAACTCTTCCCAATTAAATCTGGGTCAGGAAGGTTCGGAATAGCCAACTGAAACCACATAAAAGGCCTCCTCCTGCCACCTCTGCAGTTATGGTGAAATTATGTGGGCAGGCCACCCTGGCAGACCTGCCCTGCAGGGATAGTCAGAGACTATCTTCTACTCAAGTACCCTGTGATCTATGGTAGGATCCTCCAGTGGCAAGTGCCAACCCCATGGCAGGACTCCTCACTGCCCTCCAAACTTAGGCCCCTCTGTGGCATGCCCGACCAACCACAGTTCTCCAGCCAGTGGACAGGCCCAACACGGCAACTAATAAATCCAGCACAAACATGCTGAAAGCAATGGAAGAAGAGAAGACCCATTCTGTCAATCCTGCGTAATTGTGAGGCCTCACAAAGCACTAGATAGCAACATCCCGACACTGCCTGAAAATCATGTATATCGGAAAAGATGTGAGCTGGAGAAAAACTCAGGCCACTTAAGGAGAGGGAAATCTTAAATATTGTTTTTTGTACCTTCCCATTGGCTCTCTCCACCAGGTCTTGCCCCTGACTTCTACAACTTGATTTTACACCAATGTCTCGGAAACCCAAGAGAAAGTCATGGTCGTTTTGCAAAGTACCAGTGCGAATAAAGGACCACTAGCTCAGACTCTGTTTCTTCAGGATGTACCAATGCAGCAGCAGATATGAAGATTCAGGATTTGGAAAACATACACAGCAATGCTCACCCCTGATGTGGTTTTGTTTCTACAGGAGACAGCTACATGCAGGAGTCGTGTTAAATATTTAGCTGATGAGGTACTCGATGTTGATGTTGAATGTCATGGCTTCAAAAAGGCCAGGGGCAATGGAGACTCGCTGGAGAGGCAGAGGAGTGAAAGTGAAATACGCAGAGGCAACAAAGAGCAGAGTGACATTTTTCAAGGAGGGAAGGTTCACAGCAAACCCACCAAAGGCAGAAAAGGCCACAGAAAACAATCATCAAGGGCCAGTCATAACAGAGGATCATCAGAATTGACTAACAGCAGTGAAGAGGTAAGCTGTCAATCTTTAGAAGTTTTCTTTTCGTCAAGTGATCGTGGTCTGTTGTTCTCCCACCATCTTAAGTACAAAAAAAGTGAAGAGCATTACATTTCAAAACAAACAAAAGTGGTGCCCGAATCAAATATGTAATCATCCCACTCCTCCAATCTACAATATTTTCTAATATTGCATTCTGCAAAGCTTTATCAAGGGCTTTCCTAAAATCTGTATATACTCCATTGTCCAATTTCCCCCAACTAACACAAGTGTTAGCTTCTCAAAGAATTCTATGAGGTTTACCAAGCACAGCTGATCCCACTGAAACCCCTGTTTACTATTCCTAACTCTTTCCCTCTGTTTAAGCAGGTGGTAATTTCATGATGAATGCAAAGTGTTTTTTTTTATTTAAATGTTGGAGTGATTTGGTGTATTTGCTGTGAGGCGCATTTTCCAGTTCCTGTACAATTGTTAAATGGAACTCACAATGGCAATATGTTGGTTTATGGTGTGCCCATTAGATTGAACTGGGGAGAAATTACATTCTGAAACCTGTAGTGGTGAACAGACTCCCTGCTCCCTATCAGTTGGCTGTCATGGGAAGCCTCGCTGTTCTAGTCATGAGCCAAAATATAACGCACAGATTAGGAGCCTCCATCCTTTTGTTCATTCGCCATTACAATTTATAAGTACTAACAGATTGTATCATTCTTTCACATTCTGCACTTATTGATAACGGGCTCAGATTAACCTAATTGGAGGATCTTAAAGATTTGCTGGAGACACACTGGCAACATAATAATACCACCATGTCCCGACTTCTGTGGGACGAGGATGAATGTGAATTGTCTCCTGGCCAAAAAACGGTACTCACCAACTATTCATAATGCTGAGTTGCCTATTCTTCCTTTTCAGTCTGATCTTACAGATCAAATGCATAGAGCATCATCTAGTTTACCCTCACCCCCCATAATTCTCTTGCCCCCAATTGGTGCTGCCCAAGTGCTGGTTCAGTATCCAAAGTTAACTATTCTCTACAGATACGGCACAAATGACACAGGCCTCACAGTAAGGATTACAGTTTAGTGTGCTCTACCGTTTGCCTATCCACTCAAAATACAAATTGGCCCCAATTTATTATTTATTGCTCAGTGCTAAAGCAAAAGCAGCCCAAGCAGGTGAGAACCGCCCCATACTACAACAACTTGTATTAAAGTAGGGAAAATAGATGGATGATTTTAAGAAAGGAATTCCAGAACTTATGACTTTTACAGATGAAGGAACTGCTGAAACTGAAGTAGTGACCAAAATAAGGAATATGCAAGAAGTCAAAATTGGAAAACAGATATCTCAGAGAGTTGTGAAGCCAGAGGAGTTTATAGAGGTGGGGTGGGGGGGCGGGAGGGAGTGGGGGTGGGTGAAGCCATTATCATTAAGAATATGAACAATGTTCCACCATCACAAATTCAATATCAATGTTTCAGGGGAGCAAAGCTGAACTGTAGAAAGATTCCCTGACAGAAACGACTTGCTAAATCAATCTGAATAGATGATTATTACAAAACAATGTTCCCACTGTCACCTCTAGGACTTGTAACAGTTAGAAAATATGCTTGCAGAGAACTGGCCCTTCTCAACACTAAGCTATTGCAAAATGGTTAAGTGCAGCCCATATTATTCCAGGATTCATTAATCTGGTAAATGCACTATATGTTAGTGTTCTATCCTTGTAATCACCTCAAGTCCACCAAACCTCCAAGATATCTGTTGTGCATTCCCAATTTTAATCCCTCAAGCATTAGTGGCTGTGCCTTCAGTTGCCTAGGCCCTAAGCTTTTAAATTCTTTCCCTAAACCTTTCGCTCTGTCTACCTTATTTTCATCTTCTGAGGTGCTCCTCAAAACATAACTCTTTAAACAAGCTTCTGGTTACCTGTCCTATTATTTCCTTAGGTGGCTTGGTGTCATACTTTGTTGTATCGTGATGAACTTTGGGACATTCATTACATTAGTGCAATATAAATATAAACTGTTGTGTTGAATACAACCATTCACCTAAACACTGAGCAACAATCACACATCTACAAAGTAGGAAATCTACTCTTATAGCTATGTTATGTTATTTCATTTATATCTTTTGTTTGGAAATCATTTTGAAGTTTGGTTCCCTGGGTTAAATATCTTAATATTTCAATGCAGCTGAAAATGACATCAAGGGAATCATGGATGGAGGAATCTCTAAACGTGAGTAAGCTTGGACTTTGTGTCAGAGAATTACCTCTCAATCATGATCATCAACAACAATAAAGCTTTGAACTCAGACAGAGCTCTGTCCATCTGAAAATGAACATTTTTTCATTCTGTTAATTCCAGGAATATGATGATTCAAGATTCCGACACTAACCCAAGATAAATCTTCTGGAACGTTAAGCTTGGTGTGAACACAAGAAGACCTCATTTCGATTAAAGAAGATATTATCATATATTGTTCATATATCAGGAAAAACATGTTACGACAACAAAAGTTTTCTGCGCTTTGTATATGGCCTCATCTGTGTATTGTCTTTCATGTTAATGCTCATATGATGAACAACACGATAAATGTTCCCTGGCACTCTTCAAACTGATGTTACTTTTCATTTCACTGGTAAACTTAGGAATTCTAGTGCGGAGAGTGAGCAATCTGCCTGCCACACAATGCCAGATTTCCTCCGTTTAACATGCTCTACTAGGTCTTTCGCTACAAAAGAACAGGAGTGGGGAGAAGGACAATTGAAATGGGGAACTTCACACTTTATTTCCCCAGTATGGAAATTTGAAAATGCCTGCACGGCGGAAGTGAATTGTGAAATTAGTGCCCTGTATCATGGGTAGAAGTTGAACAAAGACTTTGGCTGTGCCCTGTCTTATTGGAACCACTTCTCCTAAAATTGGTGTTAAGTCCCAATCAAGCCTGCTGTGCAACTTGTCTCAGTCTCCAGATTTGCAGGGAGGGAATTTATAAAAACAGAAAACTCATAGCAGGTTTGGGCCTGCATGAAAAATGAAAAGACAATAGTTTTTTGTCTAAGTGGTCTCTAGGAGTTTCTGTGGGCAATTAGTTCAGAAAACAACGTACAAAAGAATGGGAGCCCTCTTTTCCAATGAGTATCGTGTGAGAGGTAAAGTGGCATTACCAGAAAGTTGACAAAACAGCCCTCGCTGTGGAAAGTCAACACGCTCAGTCCATGTAGCCTCAACACAGCAGTCATTGCAAGCGAGGGTGCAGTGAAAGGATGTGGACAGAGTGGCGGCGATCATTGTTATTTACCCTGTTATTTGTTTATGCTGCTCTTCAGTTATCTTCGTCAGATGCATATTTAGAATTGGACCTCTCTATTCTATCCCCAAGTGCAGGAGTTGAGACTTCAGATGATTTACTTCTCCAAATCCACACTGTTCCACTGTCATAGTGCAGTGTGAGAGAGAGAGTTAGCCAATTACCACCAACCATCATTTAGGAAAAGAAAAGATGCCTTGAGACCAGTTAAATAACTAAGGAGAGTGCTCCCTGTTTGTTGAATTGTTCTGATCACATCTATATTTTTTTAAGGCAATCTACTCTGTTTAATTGAAATTTGATCAATAAATTGATGATTTTATGACTCATATAATACATGGCCCAGTTTCCGTTTAATGAATGTCATCTCAGATCACATATAGTGACATTAATTTTTCTGTAACCATTCTCTCTTATTGGGAACCAGAATCGTATAATCAATCATTGTTGGTATTTATTAATTTTGCTCTTACGCACCCTTGTTCACTGCTCAAACTCTAATACGAATAGCTGGACTGAATCCATGTGACCAAGCCTCTCAGCCGTTAACCGGTGGTATCATGTACCCCCTCAATCACTTCTTGGATAAGCTAAGGGCGTAATTCCAATGATATCAAGCACTCAACCCAACATCTCCAAACTTTACCTTCCCAATCCAGATGGAAAATCCAATACTTCAATGTCTTTTGGAGGTGGATAGCGGCATGGGGTAGAGGAGAGGGTAAATGTTGAGAGATGTGTGGGATGATTTAATGACATCTGCATAGTTTGTAAACAGCAGTAGGCCATGGAAAGATTCCTGACAGAAATGGTTGTCATACTGGAAGTGACCCCAAGCCAAGGAATAACATCTTCTTCTCCAGTCCTCGGGATGATGGCCAGTTGAAAGCAAAATCGGATAAGTGATAATATGGACAGACAGGTTTGTGAAGAATGACGTAGATAATTTGAATCTTTCTGACATCAACACTAAAAAAAAGCCAGCCAGGTTTAGATTTGAAAGAAATGTTTAAATTTGGAATTGCTCATCTCAATTGAATTCTTGGCACCAGGCAGAATCTTAGATTATCTTCACTGAAATGCTGAAAGTCTGTTTGCAAACTATCATTCTTTTCTGAGTTGTTTTCAATGTGCTACCTTTCATCTCGAACAAAGGGAAATGAATTTAGCAATTTTTTGGACTATGTACCTCTAATAGTTGCGTGCTGCTCCTTGAATGGTTAACTTGATGATATGATAAAAGGATCTTTTGTGCTGCAGCTTAACAACAGCAAGGATTCCCTGACCTCCTGGCTGTCTGATTTTCTCAATTCCAAATATTTACACTTTTTGGCCCATATTGCAGGCGGCACTTATTTTCTTGCATCACAGCGAATGCACAATTGCATTGGTGACATGAGATACTGTACCCAGGTCGCACAATCAGAATCTATGCTGTTATTTGGGTTTTTCAATCACAGCTATCATGTTCCAGCAGGCTGACAATAACAGCCCACACTTATCCATCTTTCACATGCATAGGTAAACAAAACAATTTCTCTCTGGCTATGAACCCAGCTTGCAGTAACTTGCTCTGTTCTATTTACAGACAGCTTCTGTTCTGCTTTCACTCACTCCTGTGTTGGAAATGTCAAATGCATAAGCAGACTTACAGACTGGGAAGTGAACCCAATTTATGGACTGGGATTTAGAAATACCCCACTTCCCAGCTGGGAATTCGGGCTGGGGGGGTATGGGGAGCCTGATTTGGCCAACTCTGGAAATCACGTGGAAGGCAATGGAGACAACAAGGTGCAAGGCTGGATGAACACA
>NC_063338.1:20697402-20780528 GCF_021869965.1 Rhincodon typus
CCTCTCTGCTCCTATGATGCTGCTTGGCCTGCTGTGTTCATCCAGCCTTGCACCTTGTTGTCTCGGATTCTCCAGCATCTGCAGTTCCTACTATCTCTGGAAGGCAATGGAGTTGTGTTAATGTTGATGGATCAATAATCCAAAGGCCAGGCTTAATGTTCTGGGAGGAATGGATTAATTCCACTACGGCAGCTCATGGAATTTAAATTCTATGAATAAAATCTGGATTTGAAAAATTGTTGATAGTCAAATATCCTTCAGGGAAAGAAATCTACCATTTTATCTTGTCTGGCTTGCGTGTCACTCCATGTCCCTCAGCAAAGCACATTACTCTTTACAGCTGTCAAAAATGGCCAAGAAAGTCACTCAGTTGTATCAGACTGACAGAAAAATCAAAACTGAATGGACTGCAACAGTTAAAGTATACAACAGAGTTAAAGAAGACATCTTAACACCACCTCGTCAAGGACAATTAAGGAGTGATGTCCATCTCCCGTGCAAGAATAGTAAAATGCTATTTTGCATTTCTCAGGCAATTATTCAACGACTATGGGGAAATTTGGCAGACATGTTGAATTATTACTTTGTCTCAGTACTTACAATAGGAAAGAAGGATAATATCCTGGAAGTCCTGAAGAAATTAATAGTAGATTGGAAACAGGGAGTGAATAAAATTAACGTAAGCAAAACTTCAGTAATGAAGCAATTGATGGAATTAAAGAGTGACAAATCCCCAGGGCCTGACAGCTTCTATTCAAGAGTGTTAAAGGAAGTAGGGGGGCATATTGTAGGTATCCTAGCTACAATCTTTTGGAGTTCCATAGATACTGGAATCTTCCCTAGGATTGGAAAATTGTTCATATCTCTGCGTTTTTTTAGGAAGGGTGGAAGAGGGAAGCCAGGGAATTCAAGGGCAGTTAGCCTAATATCTGTGATGGGGAATTTGTTGGAATCTACAAGCAAGTTTGGGGTATCTGAACACCTTGAAAATTTTCAGTCAATCAGGGAGAACCAGTATGAATTCATGACATGTAGGTCATGCCCGACAAACCTCAATCAATTTTTTCAAAGAGATGACTAAGTTAACAGACAGGGAAATGACTGTGGGTGTTGTTTATATGGACCTCCAGAAGGCATTTGAAAATGTCCCACACAAGAGACTGCTAACTGAGATAGAAGCCCACAGAACTGACGGCAAATTACTGACATGACTGGGAAATTAGTGGTGTGCAAAATGGCCGGTGGATTCCGAATATAAACATAAGAATTTGGAGCAGGAAGAGGCTATCTGATAAGATCATGCCTGATCTTGACCTGTAGTCAGTCCAGGGTTGATGAGGGCTTTGTCCAGAGTGTCATCCGTGCTATGGCTCATGACTGGGGCTTGGTCCAGAGGTGTTGTAAAGTGGAGAGAATTGGGATAGAGGCATGTTGCAGATGGCAGGGTGGTAAATAGATTGGGGAGAGTACATCTGGGAGGGATTTTCTCAGCAATCACTTGGGAAGACAACCTCTCTGCTGATCTGGACAGCCAGGAGCATAACCTTTAACAAAGCATCGCTAAATCTTGTGTCCATCTAGTATTGCTCTGTGACATCCCAGGAGGTGCCAACAAAGGTTTTATTGTAGCTTTAGGCTTGCCAATGAGTCAGGAGGTGCCAAACTAGCCTTTCAGGATACCATCAGAATCTCCAACTCAGAAAGGTCCCAGCAGGAGTCATAACCTCCTGCCAGCTACATATGCTTCACCATTTCACTTGCACTCCAATTTACTTGCGTACAATGTGAGTGGAGAATTGCATAGCCGTGTGCAAAAACATGCCAAAAGCCATGATGGAAATGAAGCCTGCTATGTGAGTTAGTTGTTCTGAAAGAGCTCCTGTTGAAGCTGTCTGCCCAATCTATCGAGATCACACACCACAATCCTTGGGAGAAGAATCAAGCACATTGTAGCAGACTGTGAAGGAGTTGTCCTGGAAATTGAAGATTCTTACTGGGTAACTCTTCAACACCTGGAACCCACTGAAAGTCTTTATACAAAGCGAAGAATTCAGAGGGGATTCCGATGAAATTAAGTAAAATAGTTATTCAGGGAAAATTAGGCTATTAAGTGGTTTAACTCCAAATTAAATATTCAACTGACCATATACTTACCTCACACAAACCCCAATAACATCACATCAGATAACTTACAGCACCCAGACCTGACTCCCCTTCATCCATACTGGACCTGGTGCTACTTCCCCCGTTCTGGAACTGTCCCCACCTCTTCACCTCATGACAGATGCCTGGATCCTTCACCCCTTCACCACCCTACTCCCTACTTACTTGGCATCCTATCTCCCTACACCCTTGGCACCCTAACCTCACACTTAGCTGATGTAGTTACCATTTGACAGCAACAGTCAAAATGGCCGTCTGTGACTCTCGATCTTTCAGTTCCAAAATAAGGCAGCTGACATGCTGTGAGAAGGGGAGGGTGTGGTTTATCTTCTTCTGACGACTCTGCACCATCAGAGGAACAAAAACAGAAGTTGCTGGAAAAGCTCAGCATGTCTGGTAGCATCTGTGAAGAAAAAATCACAGTTGATGTTTCGGGTCCGGTGACCCTTACCCAAAACATTAACTGATTTTTTCTTCACAGATGCCTCAGGACCTGCTGAGCTTTTCCAGCAACTTCTGCTTTAATTCCTGATTTGCAGCATCTGCTGTTCTTTAGGTTTTATTCTGCACTATGAGAGAACTGTCAAAATGGAAGTATGACTTCACATTTCTGAAGCATCCCTGATCAAAATCCCCTGTCAGAAATTCAGAACTCTCTCCTTTGATAAAAATGAAGTGAGATTGCAACTCCTTGGAAAATTCAACCCGTTGACTCTGGCTCCTGACAGTCTTAAGTAATTATGTCCAACTAATCAATGTAGCTTGTACGCATGGCATTCATGTGATAGACTACTTTGTTATATTAGACAAATGCTGCTTCTTGTTAAGACTCACCAGGAGGATTGGTGACAGCATTGCACCTCAACCACCCAAATCTCAATAAGGGAAGGTCTTCTAAGATAAACGATGCCAAATTTTAACTCCAAAATGGAAAATCCTGGCCGTAATTTCGATGCTTGGAAATGTCAAGAAACTGGTCAATTTGGTTACAGAGAAGGAATATAAAACACAACATTTCATTTTAATAAAAGTTTAGAAATAGCAGACAATTGGCACATGAATTTCAATATGCTTAAGCATGAGGCAACATAATTTCAAAGAAAAATGAGCAGGTCAAATACTCCTTGGAAAATTGCAATGTCTGAATCGGTGGGGGTGGGGATATGCTGATAGCAGGTTGAGGGGTTTCTGGATAGATCCACAAATCACTAAAATGATGCGATGAAAGTTGATAAGGCCACAAAAAAAAAGCAAATAAAGTGCTTGGCTCATTATTTGGAGGCATAGAACTGTGTAACAGAGAAGTTACGTTAAACTTGTATCAAATATTAGTGAGAATACTCCTGGCGCATTGTGCATAGGACTGATGTCTATATTACAAAAACAATATAAAATCACTTAGAAGGTTGGTAAAACATTCACCAGAATGGTTAAAGAGTAATAGAGTCATAGAGATGTACATCATGGAAACAGACCCTTCGGTCCAATTCGTCTATTTATCCGAAATTAATCTAGTCCTATTTGCCAACATTTGGCCTATATCCCTCTAAACCTTTCCTTTTCATGTATCCATCCAGATGCCTTTAAAATTTTGTACTTGTACCAGCCTCCACCACTTCCTCTGGCAGCTTGTACCATAAACGCACCTCCCTCTATGTGAAAGCATTGCCCCTCAGGTCCTTCTTAAATCTTTCTCCTTCACCTTAAACGTATGCCCTCTAGTTTTGAACTCCCTTAACCTGGGAAAAGACCTTGGCTATTCACCCTATCCATGCCCCTCATGATTTTAAAAAACCTCTATAAGTCACCCCTCAGCCTCCGATGCTCCAGCGAAAATAGCCCCAGCCTATTCAGCCTCTCCCTATAGATCAAACCCTCCAACTCTGTAGAACATAATAAACTAGAACTGAGAGGTTAAAACCTATCAGGAAATACTGAAAAGGCAGGGAACCAAGTGTAGATTGAAGCCTTTAAAATCATGAAAATTTTTGGAGGTTGATGTGGAGAAAACATTTCCACTTGTGGGTGAGACCAAAACTATGGATCATAAGCATAAGATAGTCATCAATAAATCTATTAGGAAGAAACGTCATTACCCAGAACATAATAAATATATGTAACCAGCTGCCACAAGAAGTGCTTAAGATGAATTGCATAGTTGTATGCAAGAAGAAGCCATATAAGTACATGTGGGGAACTAAATGGCAGGATATGCTGATGTGAAGAGAGTTACATGGAACAGAAATACTGAATGGACCAATAGGGTGATCTGTTGTCTCCGAAGTCAGAAATCACACGACATGAGGTTACAGTCCAATACGTTTATTTGAAAACACAAGCTTTCGGAGCATCTCTCCTTCTTCAGGTGTTAGTGAGAGAGGTAGTATCCGACACAGAATTTATAAGTAAAAGATCAAAGGTTCACACCATTGATGAGGATGTACTAAACAAACCTTTGAAAGGATTTTGGGGATTTACATATACATATTAATCAATTAAAACCTTCTAATGGATTAAAGATTTAACAGCATCTTAGGTTTATTTAGTTGTGACCTGTCCACCCCTGTCAAAGCTTGCATCTCCACATCACTGTTGTCTCCATACGTCTTCATTAACCACTAGGGGGAGGCGGTGTCCTTGTCTATTACCACTAGACTATTAATCCAGAGACCCTGTATTGGTCAGACGAGGATTAGGCAGTGCAGTTCATGAAACAGTTTTCAATAATATAGCAGTAGGATTAGAGCCTGTTATATCTTTGCACACCAAGTAATGTGGTATTTAGTCTTAATATGTTAAAAACTGCATTATAAATAGTTCCTAAGCCTGAAGATAGCTCTTGATGTCGTTTTCTCCTCAACTTGTCTATACTGAACCCAAACTCATTGATGTGGGATAATACCTAAAAGATGGTGCAGTGACTCCATCATTTAGACAATTATGGCAGCAATGAAGATCGAAGCAAACCTGATATCATTTGGAGAAGAGAAGAACTCAATGATAACTTTTTTTTTAAATGTCACTAGTGTAGTTTTAAAACCAGCTAGCAACATGAAAAGTGGCAGAGCTGAGGAGCTGCTGTGAGGGAACAAACTTAAAGAGAAATTTCCTGCAGGGAAACCATTTACAATAGTAAGTTTGAACACTAGCCTTTTTTACAGCCAGTAATGGGTGAAACAAACTGTTTAAAAGCAGTGAGATGAGTAAAAACTCCACTAGAAATTAAGGTGATAACTCTGGACTGAACACCCACTGAAAAAGATCAATTAGTCAACTGCTGAGGCAGATTTGATCTATTAAGGGATGGCACAAATAACGTTTCATTTCCACCCAAAAACCTAAGCAAGGTTCAGACTTTCAACAATTGTTTAACAATTTCTAAACTATTTACCTAACAACAAAGTTAACAAGCAAGCTAAGAAAATTCTGCAAAAATAGGCATCAAGTAAATTGATTGAAAAAATCTAGATTTAGAATCATTTGCTGCAAATCAATGTTTCAGAATCGTAACAATGAAGTTAGTTAAAATCTAAAATAAAACAAAGAACTGCAGATGCTAGAGACCTGAAACATACCAATGCAGAAATTGTTGGGAAAACTCAGCAGTCCTGATGGCATCTATGGAGGGATCAGAGTTAATATTTCACATCTTGTGACCCTTCTTCGGAACCTTTACTATTTTGATAGATTTAAGCTACAAATAAAAGTTTTATTCAGGAACTAAGATTTTTTTTAGCAACTTTAAGCAGCAAATTGAAATACAGAAAAAGAGTGCCAAAATGATCACATGGCGTTGAATTCAGTGTAAAACTATCTCTAAGTAGACAAAAAAAAACTGGTCAAAATTGCATCAAGCCAGCCATCTTTGATACAGTCAAAAATCATTGAGTCTTTAGTGATTGAAGCCATTTTGAGAAAGTTTCTACCCATTGATCTTTTGGAAATCGTTCACTATCTTGGGAAAGGAATATTTTCATTTATCTCTCTGAAGACATCATATTGACATCAAAGCCATCAAATGAAAACTGAACTTTACATTGAAACAGATTTTAAAACAGTAGGGACTTTAACAAATTTCAGTTTTAATATTGCATTAACAATGTTTACAAAGATTCAACAACAACTTTAATCTGCTAATTTACATGACAACAAAATGAGTGTTGTACAAGGACATCACCATCCTAACAATCATCATTCCATCAATAAAATAATCAGCAATTTCAAATACCTTTCAACAAACAAACAATGCAACAAAATTCCCCTGTACCAATCTTTATAACATAAAAAAAATCAAAGTTTCTGATCTATTTCATAGATCCACGCATTGGCAAATGTGGAAAGCACATCTCCTAAACTTTTGGATGGATATTAAATTAAATGCAGAAGTCATGTGTTACAGAAACAACAGACTGTTGAGGAATAAATTACTTTTGACTTCCTTTTGACAGGTTTTGATCAATATTTCATTTGAAGAACAAATAGGATACTGCTGAGATCATGCTTCAGTAGCAGATAATAATAGCCAGGAGTGTCTATAGATAACTTCATTAATGATGTATATATACTAGTGAACCATGCAGCATAGATACCGCTAGAGCTCATGTGTGGCAAAATCATCATTGGTCTCTTAGATAAATCAGTTATTAAACTTCTTCAATCAAAAGAGGATCTAGCTCCAGAAAGAACAATCAAAACTGCACAGGGTGCAGAGTCTGGAAGAATCTTCAAGAAAAATTATATAGTAAAAGTTCAAGTTAACACAAAAGATACATACAACACAATGTAGTGTGATGGCTGCTTAAAGCACACTAGAGCATTCAACCAGAGGAGAATGTTGTCTTCCGAACATTATACTGCATATGACAGCATTTATGTAAAATCCTAAGCAATCTACTGCTACAGTGTCTTGCTACAGATTTGGTTCTAAAATGTCACATCAATGATGACAAAAATATGCAGCTGTACACTATACTCATTATAGGAAAAGTGGTCACTTCTTAAAGATGTGAAGAACATAGCAAGCATCAAATCAATTCATTCCCAGACCAACATGTACATTCATGTCTTGGAACAAAAAACTTGACGAACACATCAGTACTGCAAAGAGACAAGTTTCTTTATCTGAAAAACAACTACTTGTGAGCAAATTTTATCACCCTTTTCTTGGGAAATGAGTGCAATCACCCAGAACCAATCTAAATTCTGCATGTATTCCTGCAGTTACATGAACACATATCCCTTCACAAGTACTGCTGGCTGAATGGAAGAGAAAAACAATCTCTCTCATTTTACCTCAATAGTTTCCATACCTTTCTATAGACTTTCCTGGACAACCTTCCAACAACAGCAAAATCAAATCAAAGACATGGAGATGTATGGGAGATATCTGAAGAAGGGTCCAGACCCAAAACGTCAGCTTTCCTGCTCCTCTGATGCTGCTTGGCCTGCTGTGTTCATCCAGCTCTACACCTTGTTATCTATAAGGAAAAAAATGTTCAGTAAATGTGTTAAAAGTAGTAATCAAGAGAGCTAATTTGAGAATGAATATAAATATTAATCAATGTTTATGACAGGTGCAAAGAATCTCGAGGAGGAGTGTTGTTAAAGGCATTTAGGACCTTTCAGCAACCTTCTAATGATGTTACAGCTCATGGGGTATAAATAGCACACTGTGGGCAGAGACTTGCAGATATACCTCACTGCACGTAAACAGCAAAGTTTAGACAGTGTCAGGCAGATACACTTGCACATGCATATGGACACATGAAGAAGAGAGAAATGCATGCAGAGTGGTCCAAGCCTGACATTCTTCACCTTGCTGTGGTTTCGGGTCATGATCCCTTTCCTGGTAAAGAACCACTGGTTTCCAGTAAATGATTGCGTGAACAGGTTTCCTGGGAGATAAATGATCATGAGGAATAAGGTTAACACTAGCAAATTAAAGGGCTGTTTTTGGGCTCAAGGAATTGAGTTTTAAAGTTTAGAACAAGCTGGGTAAAAGAAACTTCTTCCACAAAAAATCCATTGAAGTTCTGGGAGTTGGTTAAAAGAAATAAAACTCTTGTTAGCTGAAGTACAAGATCAGCAAAGAGAATTTTAGATGTAAAATTCTAGTGTTAAGGAATATTAGAATCAGAAGAATTCTGATCTGAGGCGACTACATTTAACAGGGAATTTACAAATTTAGGATCGTTTGAGGAGTACTGTTTGAAACGACCAAAGACTCAAAACATCGCAACAATCATATGAATCTCTGAATCAATGTTTAGACCAATTTTTAGACAAACAGCTGACTTAAGAATTTTGCAGTGCAAGCCTAATGGTTCTGGAAGCAATATGGAGTTAAAACATTTGATTTGGACAACAGTAATTGTATTAATTTGTATTTTTATTATCCTTAATATAAATCATACAGTCATAGAGACCTGCAGCACAGAAACAAGACATTTGATGCATCAAGTCTATATTAATCCCATTTTCCAGCATTTAGCCCAGAGACTTGCATGCCTGGACATCACAAGTGCACATCTACATACTTCTTAAATATTTTGAGGGTTTCTGCCTCTACTACTCTGACAGGCAGTGAGCTTCAGATTCTCATAACCCTCTGGGCGAAGAGGTTTTTTTCTCACGTCACCTCTAAACCTTCTGCATCTTAACTTAAATCTAAGCACTACGCAACCCCCCACCCCAGTCATTACTCACTCTATCAAAGGGAAATGTTTCTTCCAGTATACACCCCAGATTTAGGTAAAATTGCCATAATCCTAGTAGACCATAGATCTGCTCTCTCATTAGAGAGAGATGACTGCTGGTGATTTAACCTGAGGGTTGCCATTCCTCAGGCAAAGGGAGAGGTTATGAAAGAGGTCCCGCATGGTAACCTCGGCCAGTGTAGGAATTGAAGCCATGCTGGTAGCTTTACTCTGCGTTGAAAAGCGACCATCCAGCCAAGTGAGCTAATCAACCCAATTTAAGAGAAAGAGTCATTGTTAAAATTCATGTTCTTTGATTTTTGTGTAATTAAAAATCTTTAGGTCAAACCGTGGGCTTTGTGGCTCATCCTTTTAGTAAATACATGCGTTTTCAGTATCTTAAAAAGAACTCACGACATTACTGTCCTCCACCAAAAATGTGCAATTCTATTTGCAGAACAAGGGAGCTATCCTAGTGTCTAGACCTATAATTATCCCTCAGTCCATATCAAAAAATTTGCTAGTGATCTGGTATAACTATATTGCTGTTTTTGGGGGTTTTGCGATGAGCAAATTTTCTGCAGTGTTCCCTCTGACAGAGACTGCATTTCGAAAGAAGTATTTTGTTGAAATGTTGTGAAAAACCTGATGCAAATATAAGCTTTTTCTTTCTTCGAATTGACAGTCTTAACTTGGGTTGAAGCCCTATTTAAGCAAGTGCATTCCAACCAGCATCTGCTAACTGAGGAAATTTCCAATGCTTGATCACTGTTCATTTTTCACTGACACAGATGAAGAAGGAAGCCAATATTTCACAACTTCAAGTTGTCCCAAAGCCAACTGCAATTTTTTTGAAGTGGGGTCATTATTGATATGTAGGGAAGCACACTCGCCAACATACACACAGCAAGATCCCACAAACAGCAATGATTAGATGACCACAGAATCAATTATCTTACATGAGGAATAAATATTGACCAGCGATTCATGTTTTTCCTCTCTCAAGTCTTTTGCAGCTGCCCTTCCCCCACAAAACCTGCCAATGGACCCACCTCGTGAAGCCCGGAAGCAGGAAACCTCAACCACGAAATTCTCCACAAGTGTCAACAAGCCCCTGGTCCAAACAAGCTCCTGATGTTATTGCTACACATGTGGAACTGAATAGCTTCTGCTGTCATGGATACATTGCTGTGATCTCTCAATAGTTTCTTTTAAGATTCTGCTTTGTTGCATTAAGCCAGTTGGAACTGGTTGGGATCAGATTGATGAAAATGAAGAGCAAACTCATCCCCACCCTGGTAGTTGGACTAAAACACCAGGGCAGTCTGGGTTCAAACCTGGTGCTCGGCCACTGAAGCCAAGCTGGTATTGAGAATTGGTATTCGGGATTGATCACTTCACTGGCTGTTATTGATTCTGGGGTAAGGGATTCCTCAAGTGTGCAATTACATTCAGTTCGCCTGGAAAATCATTGGCCTCCCCAGGGCAGGCTGTTGCTAATGGTTGCTGCAGTGGGTATGCTGAAACATTACCAGCCTAAAGACAAGCACCAGTAAAACAGTCTCTATCACATTCCATTTTCATGATGCAGCATTAAGGGGGAACTGAACGTCACCAACATAACCAGAGTCTGAAGCACATTGCTCTCCCTGTTTATACCTTTGACAGAACCTCATGTACATGTACCACTTCATCAAGAGTTCAGAAAAAGTTACGATCCACAACAGCCTCCTCAATAAACTGGGCAATACTTCATGGGAATCACAGGCCAAGACCCTAAGAACCTTTGTTCTTCATCATACACGCCATCACATACTCATCTGCAGAATGCAGAGATGCAGAATGTTTGCACCAACTTCTCAATGTGCAACTCAACTCAACAAAGCACATCATCGCAGGTATTGTTCAAACCACTTCTAGTCCAGTGTAAATATCTCCACACCCACCCAGGTCAGTAGGGTACTTGTAACAGGAAGCTATTGGAGAAAGTTTACTGAAACTCATGTCTCCCCTTCTTAATCAATGCCCTCCAGAATCCACCAATAGTACGCCGTCCCTCGTGCCATATGATTAAACCCACCACTCCGAGGAGGAACAGCAGAGATTCTGTAGCAGGACTGGAAGGAGAAAGCACGTTCTCATTGGAGACTGCACTACTCATCCACCTGATTTTGATCTCCCACAGCAAGAGTAGGCCCTTTTAAAACTGATCAAGGACTCTATACAGCCTCTCAACAACATCTGAATTGTGAAGACCATTCTGGCTGCTGTCGTGCAGTTCACCCACTTACTCACATTGTGGAGGAACATCTACTGATTAAACCTGAAGTCAAGCTAAAAGAAATGGCGAGGTTATTGTTTGACACAGCAATTATACAAGGACAACATTAGTGCAACAGAGGAAAAGGAACGAGAAGGTTCCATTCTTTCTTTTCATTTGGCCATAGAATGTGGACATTGCTGGCTGGGCCAGCATTTGTTGCCTATCTGTAATTGCCCTGGAGAAGGTGGTGGTGAGCTCCTATGTTGAGCTGCAACAGTCATTGCGGTCTAGGTAGACCTAACAGAGCTGTTGGCAGGGGAGTTCCAGGAATTTGTGCCCACAACAGTGGTGACGTAGTTCCAAGTCAGAATGGTGTATGGCTTGGAGGGGATTTTGTTGATGGTGGTGTTCCCGTGCATCTGCTGTCCTTATCCTTCTAGGTGGTAGAGGTTGCAGATTGGAAGGTGCTGTCAGAGGAGCCTTTGTGAGCTACTGCAGTCAATTTTGTAGATAATGCACAAAGCTGTTACTGTGCATCTGTGGTGAAGGGAGTGAATGTTGATTTTGGTGAATTGGATGCTAATCAGTTGGACTGATTTGTCCTGGGTAGTGCCAAGTCCTTTGAGTGTTGTTGGAGCTGCACAGATCAAAGCAAGTGGGTCATATTCCATTACACTCCTGACTTGTGTTTTGCAGATGGTGCAATAGCATTGAGAAGCCAGGAGGTGGGTTACTCACTGCAGGATTCCAATCCTCTGATCTGTTCTTGTAATCACACTGTTTCTATGGCTAGTCCAATTAATTTCTGGACAATGGGAAAACCCCCAGGAAGTTGACAGCAGGCAATCCAGTTATGGCAATGCCATTAATGTCAAGGGGTAATGATTAGCTTCTCTCTTGTTGAACATGGCCATTGTATGGCTTTTGTATGGCACAAATGTTGTTTGTGACTTTTCAGATCAAACCTGGACGTTGTCCAGCTCTTGTTGCACATGGGCACAGATAATATCAGAGGAGTCATGAATGGTGCTGAACGTTGTGCAATCATCGGCGGACACGCTCACTTCTGACCTAATAAGGTCATTGATGAAGCAACTGAAGATTGATGGGCTGTGGATACTACCCTGAAGAACTCTTGCAGAGATGTCAAAGAGCTGAGATGACTGACCTCGAACCACCACAGTCATCTTCCTTTGTTCCGTGGTTGACTCCAAACAGTTTAAAGTTTACCAACCATTCCCATTATCTCCAGCATTGCATGGGCTGCTTGATGCCACTGGTTTGACAGGATCACGCTGGTGTTAACATTGCACATGAATCTTTACCCATTCCTCTTCTATCACTGTAAGCGTATCCTTTATTTTAGCTTTAGAGATCAAACTAAGAATTCATACTGGTTATAGCTTCCATAAGAAAATCTTCTAGCAACAGAGCTTGAAGCATTTCTATTTGAAGCAGAATACCTGTCAATTAATGGAAAGGGCAACCAGTGACCTAACGATGGCCAGTAACTACTCCACTACAGTACTCGACTCTACCAGCTGAGCTCTCACTAAAAGAGCAAGGATTTCCTATGCATACAAAATCAAGTCATGGTTTAACAACCAATTTGAATCACAGCACAAAATATGACAGCAAAGGAAGATTAGTCATTTTCTTGCACATTTAATGCATAATGGCATGGTTGATAATTGTAAACGTCCTGTAATCTCCGACAATATTTGAAGGAAGAATATACTTTTGCAGGAGAAATCCCTCTGATGAATCATTGCATTAAAAGCATTTACAGTTACAATGCAGCATCTAACTATACATTTGAACGTGTCCAAACATTTAACAATTATCTGACTGAATGTTTTTGATTCACCATCAGACTTTCAGCCACGATCATGAACCCATGAAGGAACTTTATGTTTTCAGGGCTTCCAATACCTATGACAGTATTTGACATTTGTTTGCAGAATGGAACTAAAAGTTTCCTGTGGTCCTCACAATGTCCTGGGAAGAGAATGGATGCATTTGTTTTGCATGCAAGGGTTTCCCAATCCACCAAAAGGCCACACAAGAAGAGTGTGGAGTCAAGAAAACTATTCTTCCACCAAAAAAAATAAACTCAGTATTTCACAATCTGATTACCATGTCCATTTGGAAAATCTGTCCCTCACTTTCCAGTCAAGGAGTGGCCTCCTTATTCCTTTGAACAAAATGCAAAAATTCCACATAGAAACCAATCTTTAACAATATTATAAAATTAACAGACATGGAGGAGCTTTGAACTGATCAGTGTGAACTTGATGTTATAAGTGGTATTCGTGAGGAACATGTCCTGCTTATTGTCGTACACTGTCAGGACATCGAGGCATTAGAATTCCATCCCCTTGAAGTAGCTGGGTGAGTCTTCTGTGTGTAATTTCAGGCTAAATGAGTGCCATCTATTGCAGGATACAAAACATTCATGCCATTTATAGACCGCAATTTTCATGAACACAGAAGAAAAATCAGCCTCTTTAGATCCATGTTCAGTACAGAAAAGGGAGTGTGGATTTGTACAAATTTGCTTTTTTCTTCATCCCCAGGATTTGTGGATTATTGGAAAGATCAACAGTACTAATTACTGTGAGTTGCACTCATGCCAATTCAAACGGAACTAAAGTGCCAATCACATTCCTGTGGGTCAGAATGCACGTATCAGTCAGAGAACCAGATCTCCATCGTAACAGAATATTAGTGAACTGGATGGATCTGGAGACAATATAATAGTTTCAATATGATATTCCAGGTTTATCCAATTAATCAAACATAAACTTTCCCAGATGCCACAGTGAGATTTGGTCTCACGAAATTGGACAATTGGACAAATCATTTAGATTATTATTTCAGGAACATATCAACTATATAATCATTTCTCATCTCTTCTTACTGTGATAAGGACAAGAATCTTGAAAGATTTCTGAACTAACCTATGGCCATCAAACTTAAACACGATGATGGTGTTTAGAGGAAGTTCTGCCTATATTAGAGCCACTTGGCAGCAGCTTTCCCTGCCCAGGACCGAACTGAGTAAATATGAGTCAGTGTTTGAATGTAGTGGAGACACAGGATATAAAGACTGAACGCAGCAAGGAAAGGGCAGAGCAAGAGAGAGAAGCAGCTCCTTTACTCTGAGAAAGCAGCCAGCTGATCACACAAGAGGCAGAATGAAAGCTTTCCTCCTCACCATTGCTGCAGTGCAGATTCTCCACTGCTCAGGTAGGTACCAGAAAGAGCGGCACCTCATCAAGCAACGAGTTATTGGCAATGAGGCTCACTCGCTGAGATATCACCAATGTGTAAAAATAACTCACTGAAGAACTCCAGAATGTTTCGTACAACTTTCCTTTTCTTTCAACAGGAATACCAAGCCCGAAGGACGCTCTGAGAGTGTCTGTTCTAAAACTGAACCAAATCACTGACACCAGCAATCTGTGTGGGATAACCAGGAGAAGAGTGAAGGATGTAAGTGTGTCCCGGTCTCAGTCAGTTTCACTCTCTAAACTCTACAACAATGTTACTGAGTGCAATTCACACAGATTATTAAACAGGAGCAGGATGTTCTATTACACTTAGGCTGATGGGTGAATAAGCCCAGAGTAAGAATACTAGACACAGTCAGACACAATCAGACTCTAATGAACTGTTTTTCTCTCATTAGATTTATCGCACAGGAAAATTGTCGTACAATGTGGATTTAACATTCTCTGTGAAAGAAACCGTCTGCTCCAAGAATTCTGGACTGGAATTCGATGATTCCAGCTGCCACTTCCGTACCAAAAAGACTGCAGTAAGTTCTTAGTTACATAGTCGCATCCAAACCCTCATATGTATATCACAGAAAAGATTATGTACACTGAGTTATATCATAGGAAGGGCAATGTGACCTGAATTAGAGGTCATATTTACTGACATATCACATAGAAAGGGGGATGTATATTGATAGAAACAACTGTGTGCCATTGATTATATTGTAGAGAGGTTGTCTGAACTGAGTACATGGTAGAAAGGATTGTGCGTTCTGGGATATACGATAGAAAGTAGAATGTGCACTAAATTACATCATGAAAGCTGCCTAAGTGATTGCCAAACTTGTTGTGATCAATAACCTCAATGCTCTCCCATCTCATTTGGCAGGCGAAAGGATTTTGCAAGAGCCATGTTGAATATTTTGCCGACGAAGTTATTGACGTTGATGTGGAGTGTCAGGGATTGAAGACATTTGACAGCAGAAGTGGATCCTTCAAGTCCAGTGAAAACAGTATCGAGGTAACCTCACAACTAAACTCATCTGGACAATAGGATTTCTGACTTTGCGCTTTACTCTAGACCAGATTTTGTCAGGCTCGAAGTTGTATTTCGAATCTTCAAACTCTTACTTTGGCAAACTCCTGTTGCAATGAAATAACAATCAGAGCTGTTCCTTGCTTTGCACCAGCAGTAAACCTGCGCAGAGATATTATTACTGCTTGCTGCTGTTCAAAGAAATAATTCCTCTTTATTATCTGAGGGTTAACAGGACACAGTCCATTGCGTTGCTTTAATACTTTGACCAATGACCATACTGAACCAGGACTGCACTCATTATTGTTACACCATAAACTATCCACATATTTGGTGAAGCCTTCACCACTCCACACTGAAACATTGCACCACATCCCAGAAATTTAACAATTTAAAATTCCTCGTTTAATTTTTAGGGGTTATCGAATTGGGAATCATGCTCAAATTAATGCTTCAGAGAAACATCACTTCTATCCCAGGGCTAAACAGTAAAATATTTTGATTTTAATTCAGGTGAAAACCAGAAAAACATCTCGCCCAGGAGTCTACAAACGTGAGTATAAATTTGGATTTTTACCACAACCTTATTGGCAACAACAAAATGTATTTCTCTGGTTAGAGTGGAGTCTGTGACAACACTGTGCTGGGCTTTTATTGAATTTAATATCACCCAGAATAAGCTGGGGATGGAAGACAAACACATGAATCTTGTCAAGTCTTCGCCAGCTCATCAAAGGATTTTGGGAGGAACTTAAGTAGAGATGTTTGCTTTTTCCCGTGAAGAATATCTCACACTAGAACAATGTAATGGAATCAACTTTTGCATGTTCAATACTTACCAGACAATAATTCCTGTGTAAAATTAAAATAATGCAGATTCTGAAAACCAGAAACAAAAACAGTAAGTGCCGGTGAATCTCAGCAGATCTGGCAGCGTCTGTGGAGCGAGATACAGAACTGCTCTGTAAAGGCCAGTATGACCTTTGAAGAAGAGTAAAATCTGTTCCTCTTTCCAAAGGTGCTGCCAGACTGGCTGAGGTTCTCCAGCACTCCCTGTCTTTTCAATAGTTCCTGTGTTCTTGAGAGAATACACCAGATATAAACCGATCAATAATCTCACACCCCATTAGTTTATCCACCAACACCACAGCTCCACTGTCCCACAACTGGATTGATTATTGCTGTGCTAGAGAACAGGAGATATTTGAGGAGGGACCCTCCACTCCAGTCCTGAGTATCTGAATCCCGACTCCAAAATTTAAGGAGTTAACTTCTCACTGTGTTTTTAAACATAGCAGTACAGTATTCAGTTATTCACAGAAGAATCTAATAGTTTAGAAAAATAACAAAATGATTCATTGATTCCTGACAATAAACCAATAATCTGATATTTTTAAATGCAGGTGTGAAGCAAATCAAAAGACTGGTCACTGCGGGAGGCTTCAAACGTGAGTATAAACTGGGACTTTGTGCCAAGAATTGTCTCTCGATCATGATCATCAATTGAACTCAATCCATCCACCGTGGCTCAGTGGTTAGCACTGTTGCCTCATAGCGCCAGGGAACCGGTTTGATACCACCCTCAGGCGACTGTCGGTGTGGAGTTTGCACATTCTCCCCGTGTCTGCGTGAGTTTCCTCCCACAGTCCAAAGATGTGCAGGTTAGGTGGATTGGCCATGCTAAATTGCCCACAGGGGTCAGGGATGTGTAGATTAGGTGGGTTATTGGGGGATAGGTCTGGGTGGGTGTTCTGAGGATTGGTATGGGCTTGTTGGGCCATAGGGCCTGTTTCCAACTGTCGGGATTCTGTGATAATAACTATTGTGTTCACTTCTGTTCATTCCAGGAACACTATGGTGATTCTAGATCCCGACACTAAGCAGGAATGAAATTTTTGGAAAGCCGAGCTTGGTGTTAACACAAGACCTCATTCCAATTAAAGAAGATGTTATCGATTGTACTTTACTTGTTCATATGTAAACCTGGGCTTCCTGACTGTATATTTCACTGTAACTGGAAGTTTCTATAATTTGTAAATGTTCTGTCTTTTGGTGTGTGTTGTCTTGTATTCTGTGGATCACATTAAAATTGTAAAGAGAATGTTTCCTGAAATTTCTCTCAATGTTGTTCCTTATTTCACTGTTTGGATGGGAGTTCAGGGAGACACAGCAATCAAACCAATTTGTCACAGACTGTGACCACATTCCTCATGTCGACTGCTAGCTGCTGGGAAACTGGAACTTCACAGTTTTAAGTCCAGAGTTGAGAGTTGATTAATTAGCAATACAGCAAAACCTTATTAAAGTGGAGCTATCATTCCTGGGCTATGACATTTAAATGTTTCATGAACCATCTGAGGAATTGTGTTTTCAGAATGAATACATGCAGCTTGTGATAGTTGCAAATTCTGTGCGGTGCTGAATTCTCTGCTGTTGGAAATGAGTTCTAGAGTGTGCATTTGGTTTTAACAAAGCCCAGTCTGTTAGAGACACCAGTCCCAGAGTCAGAGGAATAATTTGAAAACGTTTAAACCAAGCAGTAAATTCTCAAATGGTCATGGACTAAAAAAGAATTTCTGTCTTCACCTCTTCATTGCATTAGAGGCCCTTCAGATCCCAGATTTTTTGGCTGTTTTCTACTTCATTCCTCCCGCATTCTGTGGGTTGCTCTTCCTTTCAGGAGCAGTTTCCATTGGACGATGTGATTTCATCCATGACTCAGTTTTCATTTTCTAGAATCCTCATTCCGTAGCTGTGACCAGAGTGTTCAGTGTGAGAAACATTAAACTATCCAGCGATCATTGCCACATACGGCTGACAGGACTCTGACTGGTGTGCGAATTATCTGCCACCACTCTACATGGGAATCTGGACATTCAGGACAGCTGACTGTACTTAGCTGTCCCTCTTGCCTTTAGTTAACAGGTCTGAGAGAATCTTTGAACCCAAATACAAGTAACACTTACCTTTGCAAGCATAAAATTCCAAATTACTTTCTTCCTTACCAGTCCAATAATCAAATATTAAGAAAATTTGACAATCTTCTCAGAGGAGATGCCATTGATGATGTTTGAAGTTGACTATGATGAACATCGTCGTCAGAAGCAACTTCTGAAACTGGAGTGGGACTTGTCCCAGTTGTATTGTATATTTGAGTGCTACTTCTTGTCATTGTTAGTGTAAATTGCAGTAAATTAGTCCTGAGACATGTCAATAAGAACTACAGTCCACTTCGCTGTCATTTGTAAAGTTAGTTATGTGTCACATCGTATATCTTGAAGAGGAGGAAGTGTAAGGAAAGATATCTGTCAAAACAGGGCAAGCTGCTCTATTCTCTACTGTTATTGCATGTGTTGGTATCAAGTATTAACCTGCTCTGTAGTTCAGGACACGTTTCAGCTCACCCAGGGTAACGCTCCAATATCATAAGTTTTGTGCATGAGCTCTTATTCCAATTTATTAGGAGCAAAGCATTGTTTGTAAGAATGAGACTTTAATACTGAGCACAAGGAAAATATACAACTAAAGGCAAAGCCCTTGCAGGAAAATCACTTTAAGACCTGAGTTTTGCTTTGTGATAACGACAGCAAATGTAAAATACAGGATATTTCTGACAGCATAAGAACACAGAGAGCCCACAATAACTGAATTACAGCTTGTATCTCATTCTCTAGTACCAAGCTCGTCAACCCTGTGTGACCCTTCTCCATCAAAATGAATTTGTCTCTTCATTCTTTCACGTAATTCATTGTTCGATGTCAATTAGACACTGGAGGATAGAGTCTTAGTCATGCAGCGCAAAAACAGGCCCTTCAGTCCAATTCATCCATGCCAAGAAAGCTTTCTGAGCTAAACTAATCCCACTTGCCTGCGTTTTGCCCATAACCCTCTAAACCTTTCCTATTCATGTACCTGTTCAAAGGTCTTTTAAATTTTGTAAACGTACCTGCATCAACCATTTCCTCTGGCAGTTCACTCCACATATAAACCAGCCTCTGTATGAAAAAGTTGATCCTCAGGTCTCGGTTAAATCTTTCTCCTTTTGCCTTAAAAATATGCCTTCTGGTTTTGAACTCCGCCATCCTATAGAAAAGACCTTTACCTTTCACCTTATCTACGCCCCTCATGATTTTATAAAACTTAATAAGGTCATCCCTCAATCTCCTATGCTCCAATGGAAAAAGTCCCAGACTATCCAGCCTCTCCTTATAACTCAAACCCTCCAGTACTGACAACACCCTGGTAAATCTTTTGTGCACCCTCTTAATTTAATGACATCCTTCCAAAAACAGACTGACCAGAACTGGTTACAGTGCTCCTAAAGTGGCCTCACCAATGTCCTGTACACCTGCAACATAACCTTCCAACTTCTATCCTCAAAGGTCTGAGCAATGAAGGAAAGCATGCTAATCACTTTCCTAACCACCATGTCTACGTGTGATGCAACTTTGAAATAAAAATATACCTGAATCTCTAGATTTCTCTATTGGACAACATTACCCACTAAATGTATAAGTCCTGCCTTGTTTGTTTTATCAAAATGCAATACCTCTCATTTATCTCCCCTGGGGAGGTGATGGCCAAGCGGTATTATTGCTGGACTGCTAATCCAGAGACCCAGGTAATGTTCTGGGGAGAGAGATCCTCTTTTGTGGTGAGGTTGGGATTGGAGCGGAGGCGCAGTTGTAGTATGGCGCACTGACCTCTACATCGCCGAGGCCAGACGCCAACTCTCCAACACCTCCTCCTACCGCCCCTTTGATCATGACCACACCCCCAAGCACCAAACCATCATCTCCCAAACCATCCACAACCTCATCACCTCAGGTGACCTCCCACTCACGGCCTCCAACCTCATCATTCCCCAACCCCGCACCGCCTGCTTCTATCTCCTTCCCAAAATCCACAAACCTGAATGCCCTGGTCGACCCATTGTCTCCGCCTGCTCCTGCCCCACCGAACTTATCTCCAACTATCTGGACTCCACTTTCGCCCCCTTGGTCCAGCAACTCCCTACCTATGTCCGTGACACCACCCACACCCTCCACCTCCTCCAGAACTTCCAATTCCCTGGTCCCCAACACCTCATCTTTACCATGGATGTCCAGTCCCTCTACACCAGCATTCCCCATACAGATGGCCTGAAGGCCCTCCGCTTCTTCCTATCCCGCAGGCCCGACCAGTCCCCCTCCACTGACACCCTCATCTGCTTAGTCGAACTCGTCCTCACCCTCAACAATTTCTCTTTCAATTCCTCCCACTTCCTACAGACAAAGGGGGTGGCCATGGGTACCCGCATGGGCCCAAGCTACGCCTGCCTCTTTGTAGGTTACGTGGAACAATTCTTCTTTGGTACCTACACTGGCCCTAAACCCCACCTCTTCCTCCGTTACATTGATGACTGTATCGGCTCTGCCTCGTGCTCCCACGAGGAGCTCAAACAGTTCATCCACTTCACCAACACCTTCCACCCCAACCTTAAGTTTACCTGGACCATCTCTAACACCTCTCTCTCACCTTCCTGGACCTCTCTGTCTCCATCTCGGGCAACCACCTAGAAACTGATATCCATTTCAAGCCCACCGACTCCCACAGCGACCTAGAATACACCTCCTCCCACCCAGCTTCCTGCAAAAATGCCATCCCCTATTCCCAATTCCTTCGCCTCCGCCGCATCTGCTCCCAGGATGAGGCATTCCACTCCCGTACATCTCAGTTGTCCTCGTTTTTCAAGGACCGTAACTTCCCCCCCTCAGTGGTCGAGAACGCCCTCAACCGTGTCTCCCACATTTCCCGCAACTCATCCCTCACACCCCGTCCACGCAATAAGAACCAAAAGAGAATCCCCCTCGTCTTCACGTACCACCCCACCAACCTCCGGATCCAATGCATCATCCTCCAACACTTCCGCCATCTGCAATCCGACCCCACCATCAAAGACATCTTTCTCTCCCCACCCTTATCTGCTTTCCGGAGGGACCACTCTCTCCGTGAATCCCTTGTCCATTCCACACTCCTCATCCAGCCCCACCACACCCGGCACTTTTCCCTGCAACCGCAGGAAGTGCTACACCTGCCCCCATACCTCCTCCCTCACCCCCATCCCAGGCCCCAAGAAGACTTTCCACATCAAGCAGATGTTCACCTGCATATCTGCCAATGTGGTATACTGCATCCGCTGTACCTGTTGTGGCCTCCTCTACATCGGGGAAACCAAACGGAGGCTCGGGGACCGCTTTGCAGAACACCTACGCTCGGTTCGCAATAAACAACTGCACCTCCCAGTCGCGAACCGTTTCAACTCCCCCTCCCATTCCTCAGACGACATGTCCATCCTGGGCCTCCTGCAGTGCCACAACGATGCCACCCAAAGGTTGCAGGAACAGCAACTCATATTCCGCTTGGGAACCCTGCAACCCAATGGTATCAATGTGGATTTCACAAGCTTCAAAATCTCCCCTCCCCCTACCGCATCCCAAAACCAGTCCAGCTCGTCCCCGCCTCCCTAACCTGTCCTTCCTCCCATCTATCCCCTCCTCCCACCTCAAGCCGCACCCCCATCTCCTACCGACTAATCTCATCCCGCCCCCTTGACCTGTCCATCTTCCCTGGACTGACCCATCCCCTCCCTAAATCCCCACCTATACTCACCTTTACTGGCTCCATCCCCGCCTCTTTGACCTGTCTGTTTCCTCTCCACCTATCATCTCCTCTATCCATCTTCTATCCACCTCCCCCTCTCTCCCTATTTATTTCAGAACCCCCTTCCCCTCCCCCATTTCTGAAGAAGGGTCTAGGCCCGAAACGTCAGCCTTTCTGCTCCTATGATGCTGCTTAGTCTGCTGTATTCATCCAGCTCTGCACCTTGTTGTCTCTAATGTTCTGGGGAACCAGGTTTGAATCCCAACACGACAGAAGGTGGAATTTGAATTCAATAAAAATATCTGGAATTAAGAGTCTAATGATGATCATGAATCCATTGTCGATTGTCAGGAAGAAACCCCTCTGGTTCACTAATGTCCTTTAGGGAAGGAAACTGCCATCCTTACTTAGCTTGACCTAAATGTGACTCCAGACCCACAGCAATGTGGTTGACTCTCAACTGCCCTCTGGGCAATTAGAGATTGCAATAAATGCTCCTAGCCAGTGATACCCTCATCCCGTTAATGAATAAAGGGGAAAAAAAATCCAAATTAAACTCCATCAGTGGTCAATTGATGAAGATCCCTTTGTAATCTTAGATGATCTTCTTTACTGTCCACTATACCACCAATTTTGGTGTCAAATGCAAACTTGTTAACTCTGACTCCTAAGTTCTCACCCTCATTATTTACACAAGTGACAGACAAAAGCAGACCCAGTACCAATCCCTGCAGAACACTGCTGGTCAGAGGGCTCCAGTCTGAAAAACAACCCTCCATCACCCCCATTAGTCTCCTACATTCAAGCCAATTTTGTATCCAGTTGGTAAGTTCTGCCTGAATCACATATGATCTAATTTTCCTTACCAGTCTACCATGTGGAACCTTGTCAAAGGCTTTATTAAAGTCCATGTAGACAACGTCTACCTCTCTGCCCTCATCTATTCTTTTAGTTACATCCTCAAAAAAACTCGATCAAGTTTGTAGGATGCAACTTCCCATGCACAAAGCCATGCTGAGTATCCCTAATTAGTCCTTGCCTCTCCAAGTGCATGTAAATCCTACTCTCCAACAACTTACCCACCGTTGTTTCAGACTCACTTTTCAATAATTCCCAAGCTTCTCCTTTCAGCCTTTCTTAAATAAAAGATCACTTTGCTTCTGGATCATTGAGATTGAAACAGTTTTGCATTCCTGCTGGTGATGCTACTGAACATTGATCTCCTTCAGCAGCTATTAATGGAGCCATCAGGCAAGTCTTCTTCACTTCACAAATAATATCCAGTCCAATAGGTTTCTAACTCAAGGATGTTTATTCACATATCAATGCAGTACAGATAATTGATTAAGTCTTCCCAAACACTATCTTTTCCTGATTGTAAATCTCAATATGGATAAAGGAAAGAGAATTGTATGTCAGCAGCGACTGGTCTCTGATCTGAATGTACACCACCGTCACCACGCCGCTGCCCCCACTCCCCCACCCCCCCTCCGCCCCCGCACCCTGCACCCCCCTCCTTCTCTTGTAATTGATTTAATTCATCATCAGCAAGTGATAGTTTATCCTGGCGTAAGGCCATTTACTCCCACTGAGAGCACATTCTTAGCCAATGTCAATATTAGTCACTGAGGGTTTAGTTGTTGACTGTTTATCTCATGAATGGTCCCACAAACCTGTGACATTTTTCAGAGTCAGTCCCGGAATTTGAGAGGCTGTCCTTTCATTTAACCATTTGATGATCTCAATCTCAACACTCACCTGGACAACAATGTTCACTGTGACTCAAAAGCAATTCATTCTCATTGCAAGACTACGCATTTTGTTATATTATTCTCTCTACTGCCTTCTCTGTTAGGGATATGTCAATAAAAATGGTTCAACAATGGCTGCCTGCAATGAGCATGTGTGGCCTCCTCAGGACAATGCATTGCAGAAAGATGGAGACATACCTGGGATAGAAGTCATTTCAGAAGTTAAGAACTGGGAAAAATTGTAATACATCTTTGGAACTACTAAAGTTGATTTTGAGGAAGTTTGAGCATTCTGAAAGATCTGTTCAGGTATACAGTGAGTACACACAGAGGGTAATTTGAAAAATAAACTGAAGATATATTGACAGCAATAGAGGAATTCAATTGGTCTCTCTGCTGAAATTCATCTTCATTACCCATTATCACTCACATGGATGACTATTTTAAATGCTTGGTTAGAGTTTGGAACTGCAAGCATTGGCTTATTTTTCCAAATGGCCTTCAGCTTTTCAAAAGCAGTTTGTTTTATCTCAGTCCATACAACCTGTCTTTTAATCTCTAGTAGGCCTGTCAGCTGTGTAGCCACCGTGCTGGAGCTGGGGTGCACTTTTAGTGACACCCATCTATTTCTAAAACCTCATAATTTTCAATATAAAACAAAAGAACTGCAGTTGCTGTAGATCAGGAACAAAAACAGAAGTTGCTGGAAAAGCTCAGCAGGTCTGGCAGCATCTGTGAAGAAAAAATCGGAGTTAACGTTTCGTGTCTGGTGGCCCTTTCTCAGAACTTGTGGTGGCTGGGAAAACGTCAGTTTATATGAAGAAAATAGAGATGGGGCTGGGGGTTGTGAAAGGGAGTAAATGATAGAGAAGAGCAGTTGGACAGACAAAGGAGTTGATAACAATCCAGCTGGGAGGGTGAATAGTTGTTAATAGGGGCTGTTAGTGGCTAACAATAAGTAGTGTATAATGGAAGACTATGTGATATCAAGGCCTGGTGTTTGAGGTAGGGGGCTGGGACATGAGAGAGTTTAGGCCCTAAAATTATTGACCTCAATATTGAACTCATAATTTTCAGTTTTGTCACAGGAATGGGGAGCTCTACTGCTTCTGGCAGCCTTGGGCAGTATTCATCCTTGACCTACTATGGGTCCAGAAAAGGCACCTGAGCCTGAACAAATTCACTCTTTGTAAGATTAATCTTTAGATCAGCTAACTGTGTTTTCCAGATGATTTCAGTCAGCTTTATGATCTTTTAGCAGTTGCACAGAAGAAGATGAACCTCTTCCTCCTTCATGAGGACATTTCTGAAGAAGCGTCCCGACCCAAAACATCAACTTTCCTGCTCCTCTGATGCTGCCTGGCCTGCTGTGTTCTTCCAGCTCTACACTGTGACTTCTAATTATATTTCTTATTTCTTTTATCTTTTAAAAATTGATGACGGTTTGTTTCCCCAAGCCCTGTTTGTGAAGTTCAACGTAAAAATAATCCACAGCAAATTCTTCAGGGTCAAGGGAAAGTAAGTTTTCTTATTGAATTCCAATCCTGGGGGATTGGACACAACACAAACTCAGATACACAGGCAGGCAAGCAAGAAAGTAAAAAGAGACAAGGCATTCCAAATGACTTAAAAATGAAAGATATTGGTATCAGTGTTCAGTCATAGAATCACTACAGCATGATAATAGCCCATTCAGCCCATCAAATCCACACCACCCCACCGAAGACCATCCCACCCAGACTCTCCCCTCTATCCCGTGACCCTGCATTTACCATGGTCAATCCACCTAACCTGCATATCTTCGGACTGTGGAAGCGAGCCAGTGCACCCAGAGGAAACTCATGCAGACACAGGGAGAATGTGCAAACTCCACACTGGCTCTGAGGCTGGAATCAAACCCAGGTCCCTGGCGCTGTGAAGCAGTAGTGTCAACCACTGAGCCACTGTGCCACCCCAAAAGTTCAGTGAAGCTTTGCATTTGGCTCTCTGCCAGAATTCCTATTCATGGTATTTCATATTCAGGTGGATTGAAATTGAAGGTACAATAATATAATCCTTGTGTGCTGGGAAATTAACTCACCTTTCAGACCAAATATCGAATTCTTTCCAGAAGTAAGAGCTCAAGAGAGTTTGAAAGTAGAGGTGGGCTGAAGCTGATCTTTTGTTAACTTAATCGATGCAGAAAGCAAACTAAAGAAAGAAGTCACAGTGTATAATTACGTTTGTTCAAAAACCAAAACAATTAGTTATGTGACCAGAGCTCCCACGCAAGTCACTTTAGTTATTGCAATGACTTTGATGCAACTGATCAACATCCACTGTGTGTTGTAACAGATAACAGCACATCTTTAGCAGCATCTCAGATGTAATGAGTTTTGATAGCAGGCTGGTGTGGACATTTCAACTACAGTTCTGGATCTGACTGGAGTCTCCGTACAATGCAAGGACTGTGATATTCTCGAAAAGTAATGTAAGCCTTTGCGCCCTGGTTACTGATGATCAGAACTTTCCAGATCATTGAGGTCAACTGGCTACCAGCTGTGATGTTGGCACTCATGTGCTAATACTGTGCTAGGACATAGGAACCTCTGCAATGCAGAGCATGCTACCTTACAGTCAATTTTATCAATAAGTATTGTTTAACAGTACAAGAACTTTGGCTTGAGTTGTAGGAAGAACTGAAGGTTTCTAAAATGATCATGATGTCAAGGTTTATGAAGCAAAGGTCATAAAACTGAACTCTTGTGTGAATCAACTGTAACATAATTGAATGATGAAGAAGGTTCAAGGGGATAAAGGATTGTTTGCTGTGCCTAATATTCTGATGTTCCTACATGGCCCATTATAAAGCTGCAGACATTAAAAATGCCAAATTCACTTTTTTTCCCATCCACGATGCAACTCTTTAAATATTTTTTCTGAAACTCTACTTGGTTATTGGGCATGCCTGCAGAATCCTAAATCTAACATTTTCTTGATTGAATGGAGTCTTTGCATCTAATAACTTAAAATTCTTCACATTAAAGATTAAACATCAATAACAGTTGATGCTGAGTACATTTTTGTCTAATTTTGTACCAACTTCAATTAAATTAACAACAGTAAATGAACCCTGGCAAATTCCTCACAATATTAGGAGATATCTCAATATTCCAAATTTGGTAATTTTTTCCTATTTTAATAATCATTTACAGTCACATTGTTGACCGATATATTGTATGATGTAGTCCAGAATTCAACACCTGTTTCCCCATGGGATTTATTATTTCCTCAAATTAACATTAGTTTATCCCAAACGCTTCTCTATTTGCCACCATTCCTCCTCCCCCACCCACACAAACTCCAAGGCCTACACTCAGCTCAGGAGGCAGGAAGACTAACCACAGATATCTACACCACAGTTAACAGGCCCCAGGCCAAATTAAATCCCTCTGTGCAGCTCCTACGCATGATGGAACTGAATAGTCTCTGTTGTCAGGGACACATTGGAAAGAAACCTGTTCACTCCAGCAAAATTTTCTCTGCACTTCCTTTGCTGACACAGCACAGGCTGTAGATGTTACAATGTTCTGGATTCGTAAAGTGATCGAGCTTTGATCAAAGTTGCCATTTGTGAACTAAACTCACACAAAATTAGGATGCAAGTCATCCCTATTGTGACCACTAGGCAAAAGAATTCTTAGAATGAAGTATCTGATCATTTGATGATATTGAACATGGGGGTGGTTAATATTAGGGCTTTAGTGAAGATGAGCAATCATAACATTTCTAGCCTCACCAAAGATGTCCACATCCTTGAATGAATATAAAAATAGCTGCATCACTGACTGATTTAGAAAGAGGTGATTCTTACAGAACAGGTTAAAGAATGAAATCTGATAGTCCCAGGGAATATGTTAGGGATTTACAGTGTGCTGATAGCCAGTCACAGCATGATGCTTAAATTTGCGACTTAATTGTACTTGTAATGCTTTTGAAAGATTAATCTGTACATTTCCAATTGAGAAATCAGGAAACTGTCCTGCTGTTTACTGCATGTGACTGGGAACTGGGAAATCTATCCCACAGACCACAAAGGCCTGAGGATGCAGATAAAGAAAGCCTCAGTGGAGCAGATGTAGAGGAGAGTTGCTCATTAAACCATCACAGGAGCAGGCACTGTAAACACACAGCCCCCAGAAAACCAGAGAAATGTTACGTCCGCACAAAACATTGCGAGTCACCTCAATAATCTGTATAACCCTGAAATACTCATGTGAGTAAGATCTTCAAAATGTAACAACTTACATTTACCAAAGTTGACATCAGATTAACCGATTTAAAACAAATGTGTTAAAATTAAAATTTATAGCTTATGATCAAAAATTCTAGACTGCTCTCTGTAACTTCCCATAGTGCAAGTGTGCACAGCTACTATTCCATCCCAGCTCACCAGCAATGAAGGAGCTGAATGAATTCACTCCATTGCTGTCAGTACTGATGCTTATTCTGTTCTGTAACATCAATCTCAACATTGTCTTCTTCAGATAGGCATAGGACACAGTAATTGTGAAAATTTATTTAAACTTTGACATAACTTCTGTCACTAGTCATTGGGTAAAGACACTCACCGTGTCAGGCTAAGCCTAAAGAAGAAAATTGTTACAATATAACTATTAGGACAAATATTGAAACTAGAGATAACACAGCGTGGAGCTGGAGGAACACCACAGGAGAGGCAGCGCCACAGGAGCAGGAAAGTTGACGTTTTGTGTCGGGACCCTTCTTCAGAAAATGAGCACTTTCCTGCTCCTCTGATGCTGCCTGGCCTGCTGTATTCCTCCAGCTCCACACTCTGTTATCTCTGACACCAGCATCGGCAGTTCTTCCTATCTCTGAGATATTGAAACTATATTGATTGTTTAGGATGGAATGATCAGAATGATAGCAGGGATAAGAAACCAGTGATGAAATCTGAAAGAGTGGGATATTTATGTTGGAGAAGAGATGATGCTTTAGTGGAAACCTTTAAAAATGATGAGTTTCAATAGGGGGAATAGATGATAGTTTCTGCTGATTGGAAAATTATTAACAGAGGATTATTAAGCTAAAACTTTCACGAAGGGATGGACAAGAGAGAGTAGAAGGCAATCCTCATTCATAGTTATTAGACAGCAGTAGGCTTTACTGCATGTCATGGTTAAGCATATATGAAGAAAAAAGTAGAAGAAATGAATTGTGATCAGAAGGGAAACAGAGATATGGAAAGACATCAAGAAAAGAGCTTGCACAGGTATGATGGGTGCAATGGCCTCCCTCAGTGTTAGAGGAGGCATCTACATCTTACCTTGGTTACTGCGTGCTGAATAGTGATTGAGAATAGCATCTAACTAACTTCCTGCACCTCAGTGTAAATATCTGCCGACTTTCAATTCGCAAACTCGCTCTGCTTCAATCTTTCAGCTGGCATGCCTTAATTATCCGCTGGCCAATCAGTGGCTGGCAGCTCTGCATTACTGATAGCTCTACCAAGTGCCGTGGGCACTGTAGTTCAGCCAGCAATTAACGATCGATCTAGACCTACAGGGATCTTAGGGTGTGAAGAAATGTTGGACAACAGTTATTGGAGTGGGGGGCAGGAAATGGCAATGCAGTGGAGGGAAAACTGTTGGGGCAGACTCTAATTGTCCTGGAACCTGAAACAGAGGTCCTCACAATGGCACAGCATTTATTTAACGTGCCTACTCTAGGGTAGCCACTAAGACTCAGCCCCTTGTTATAACTGATTGAATCCATTGGGGAACTGCAACTACTAACATTTTCCGAGGGCACTCAAAGAAATTTCCTGGTTATTAGTTATGGATTGTAGAATCCCAACAGTACAGGTAGAGGTCATTTGGTCCATCAAGTCTGCACCGCCCCCTCGGAAGAGCATCCCAACAAAATCCACACCATCCCCATATTTCCCATGGCTAATCCACCTAGCATGCGCATCCCTGGACACTATGGGGCAATTTAACACAGTCAATCCACCTAACCTGGACATCTTTGGACTGTAGAAGGAAATCTGAGCACCTGATATAAACCCACACAGACACACGGAGAACGTGCAAACTCCACACAGAGAGTTACCCAAGGCTGCAATTGAAGTGGTGGCACATTGAGTCCATAGCTCTCTGCCAGCATGCCATACCAGTGCCAGAATAGTCCAGGGGCAATCCAGAGTGTTTGCAACTGACAAGAATGGAATAATTCAAAAATTTACATTCATACAATACGTTTTAACTTAAAATTTGCAAGCTGCTTCAGAGCATTCTTATCAAATACCATGTCACAGAAAGAAAAAGGCAGTCAGGTGGCTGAAAGCTTGTTCAAAGACGTGGATTTGACATAGAATCCTAAAGGGTGGAAGTGAGGTAGAGGATGGAGCCTTAGAGCTTAACTCCAGGCAGGTGAAGATGTTATCATCAGTGGTGCAGTTGTCAAAAAGTGGTGAGCTCAAGAGGCCAGATTACAGAAATCTGGAGTGTTGTGAGGCTTGAAGACACCAGAGAGATAAGGAAAGCTGAAACCAAGCAGGGATTTGAAATTATGGGTAACATTTGAAAATTACATATTGCTTAACTGGAAGCCAAAGTAAGGCAATGAAAGAGGTGAATGGAATTTGACATGTATGAGGTACTAGGCAGGAGAATTTGGAATTATTTCAGGTTTAGGTGGGGAAGATGCAGGAAGTCAGCTAAGAGAATATTGGAATGGTGATGTCCAGAGGTAACAAATGCACAATTGAGGTTTCAGGAGCAGATGAGGTAATGTGTGGGCAAACATTACAGAGATGGAAACAGGCAGTTTTAGTAATGGCATGGTTATGTAATCGGAAGCTCAGCGCAGTGAGCAATTCCCAGTGGATTGAAGGTGCCTTTGTATAACTTAGAAGTGATCAATTCCTGTCCTTTGTCAGTTCATCATTTTATATTCTGAGGAATAATCTCTGATCTCACCAAATCTAAACATGATGCCGCTATGGGACGGAAGCTCTGCCCATAGTAGAGCCACTTGTCAGCAGCTTTCCCTGCCCAAGACCAAAACTGAGTAAATATGAGTCAGTGTTTGACTGTGGTTGAGGCGCGGGATATAAAGACTGAACGCAGCAAGGAAAGGGCAGAGCAAGAGAGAGAAGCAGCTCCCTTACTCTGAGAAAGCAGCCAGCTGATCACACAAGAGGCAGAATGAAAGCCTTCCTCCTCACCATTGCTGCAGTGCAGATTCTCCACTGCTCAGGTAGGTACCAGAGAGAGCGGCACCCCATCGAGCAATGAGTTACTGGCAATGAGGCTCACTCGCTGAGATATCACCAATGTGTAAAAATAACTCGCTGAAGAACTCCGGAATGTTTTGTGCAATTTTCCTTTTCTCTCAACAGGAATACCAAGCCCTAAAGATGCTCTGAGAGTGTCTGTTCTAAAACTGAACCAAATTACTGAGACCAGCAATCTGTGTGGGATAACCAGGAGACGAGTGAAAGATGTAAGTGTGTCCTGGCCTCAATCAGTTTCACTCTCTAAACTCTGCAACATTATTACTGAGTGCAATTCACTCAGATTATCAAACAGGAGCAGAATGTTATATTACACTTAGGCTGATGAATCAGACTGGAGGTAGGGAGAGATGATATTGCGCAAGGATTTGAAAGGAGGATAGCAATTTTACAATCAATGTGCTGCTTACTTCGTACCCAAAAGAAGACAATGAGCGCTGGGATAAATGGAACTAGATGTGAGTTAAGTACTACCACCAGAATTCTGGGTGACCACAATTTTACGGGTGGAAGATGTGGGAGGTCATTAAGGGAATATTAGAATAGTGAAGCCCAGAGCTAACAAATGCACGAGAGGTTTTAGGAGCAAATGAAATTAGGCAGGGTTGAATGATATTAGATACAGCCAGATAGTAATAAGCTGCCTCCCTCATTAGATTCAACGCACTGGAAAATTGTCATACAACGTGGATTTAACATTCTCTGTGAAAGAAACCGTCTGCTCCAAGAATTCTGGACTGGAATTTGATGATCCCAGTTGTTACTTCCATCCCAAAAAGACTGCGGTAAGTTCGAAAGTCACATTGTCACACCCAAACCAGCATGTGTACTGAGGGGGGTGTTATATCATTGAATGTAATTTTAATCAATTCTGTTTTGACAGGAGAAAGGTTTGTGTAAAAGTCGTGTTGAATACTTTGCTGATGAGGTTGTTGATGTTGCTGTGGAGTGTCAGGGGTTGAAGACGTTTGATAGCAACAGTGACATTTCAGAGTCGAGTGAAAACAGCATTGAGGTAATTTTATAATTGTACATATCCGCTTAATGAGATTTTTAATATCACAGATAATTTACATTTCTCATTGGTCTGCTGTGCTAAATAGAGAAATATTAATATTTCATTACAGGTCAAAACTAAGTCAAAGGAGATACCAAATGAGGATTCAATTAATGTGAGTACAAACTAGGAATTTGTCAGATTTTTTCTCATTGATCAGGAAAATTCATAAAATGCTTAAACTCCAGGATCAAACTGTGTCAGAGCGAAGTATCAGACAGCAAGTTGTTTTAATCAGAGATAGTAGGGCAGGGGAGCCAAGTCTGATGCTAAAACCAAAATACAGAGAAAGTTTGTTCTTTCCTGTAGACCAAATCAACTGAAATCCATAGGGCTACACAGGTACAAACAATGACATTAGAAGTGCAGTGTCTCTTACAATTTTACGAACGATAAACACTAATTACTTGTCATTCCTTGACGGAACTGCAGATTTGTCACAATAAATCCCAATTAATGGAGAATCAGAGCCGCCATTCTTTTATCCATCAATCCCACAGACTGTGTTGATCAGTGCTGTGCTAGAGATTTTCAGTAAGGATTTCTCCACTCCAGCCATAGCCCTACCAGATCATAGGCTGCTCTTTTGTTGAGGGAGAGAGACAATTAGTAGTGGTTTAACCTGAGGTTCACCACACCTCAGGTAAGGGGAGAGTTTGAAGAGGAGAGTCTTTCACGCCAACTTCATCCAGTGCAGAAATTGAACCCACACTGTTAATGTCACTCACCACCTGTCCAGCCCAACTAAAGCTAACAGAATTTCCCAAAGGTAAAGCACTGAGCCATTGACTGCCAACTTGGAAACTCAAAACGTTGCTGCTTCCACATTTGGAACCTTGTTGACATTTAATGATTTTGTTTCAAGTTGATGCCACAAATCAAAATACTAAACGTTCCAATCTGGGTATTTTAATCCAGGAGGAAAGCAAGTCAACCGAATCATCGCTGGAGGAGTCTCCTGATGTGAGTACTATCTGAGATTTTTTCTGTCAGATAGCTATAACAAATGTAAACTATTGATTCAGCTGTATCAGAACAAGAATCTGAACCAGCAGTGTGTATTTCATTTAGTTAAACGCATTTCTACAGTCTATAAATTGAAAACAGTTAACGTCTCTTAATTTATGGCCTATTAATCACTAAATCTTTGGCTTAAAAATAATTTCAATTATAGTAATAGTATTATAATACTAGTTTCTAATTTAATTGGCTTAAATATAATTCTTCAGCTCAATATTTGTAGTAAAATATTAAATCGATTCCCTGCAATAACTAGATGTATCTGAATATTTTATTCCAGGTGAAAAGCAAGTCAACAGAAACATCCCTTGAGGACTCTCCCAATGTGAGTATTTATTTTTTATTTTATATTTATCTCACTATCTCTTCATTAACCGAGGGTCATGTACGATGGTGAGTGCCATGGGTCAGGGTGAGGAGGAGGCTGGATCCAAGAGCTATCTCAGCTGGTGTAAGAATTGAGCCCACCCTGTTGCCATTGTTCTGCATCAAACTCTCTCCACTTAACAACTGTACTAACTCCCACCATCTGATAGTTATCAACTTCAGTTGTTGGATTGATGCTAATTAGATGGTGATTGATTCCTAACATTGAGAAGTTTCCAGTAACTGGAGCGACACAAATGATGGTTTCATGAGGACACCTTCGCTGTCATTCTCCTCATCCAATCGATTAGAAATTACTGGTTCTTCTGGAAGTGTGGATACATTACACACTCATCAATGGAAAATGTCAGCCACCACCATGCATTTGTGTGTGTGTGTGTGTGTGTGTGTGTGTGTGTATCTGTGTTGTTTGTGGTGGTGGGGTGTCTTGGTGCACTAGAGCACCAGACACGTTTGGCGAGGATTTCTCTGCTCCAGCACTGAGTCACTGAATTCAGACTCTGAACTTGAAAAAGTTGTCACTGCCTCATTGACAATCTGATATTATTTCACTATTTTGCTTAGAGATGATTTGAATGATTGAGATTATTTGCAAAATGCTAAGTATTCCAGCATTTTTTTAATGCAGGTGAACAGCCAGTCAACAGAAACATCATTTGAAGATTCTCTAAATGTGAGTATAATCTGCGATTTTCTGTCATAATTATTTATGCAAAGAAAATGTTAAGATTTGGAATTAACTGCATCACACTTAAAAGCAATTCAGTTTTTATTAAATTAAATGGATGTCTAGAGAATAGAAGGTTCAAGAGTTAACATTTCCTCATTTATGGTTTAATAATCACTGCAATCTTTGATTTAAAAACTAAGCAGTGAAGTTGTTGATATACAGTTCTGGACACCATACATCAAATGAATGTGAATGCATTTGAGGGAGTGCAGAAGAGTTTTACAAGAGTGTTTTCAGGGATGAGAAACTTCAATTATGAAAATAGATTAGAGAAGTTCATAGAATCATGGAATCATAAAATTTGAGTCTGCTTTCCTTAGATAGGAGAAGGCTAAGATGAGATTTGATAGAAGGTTTCAAAATCAAAAGGGGTTGAAACCAACTGGATGGAAAGAAACTGTTCCCTGGTTATAAATGAATGCATCCAGAATGAGAAAACAGAGATATCAGGTAATTTCAAAAAGATGCAAATGCAACATGAGAAAAAAAAGACTCTTTCACACAGCAAGTAGTTGTGGTCTAGAACACACTGCCTGGAAATATGGTGGAGACAGGTTCAATTGAAACAAATGGAAACTTATTTAGGATTATGGGAAAAGGCAGGAGAATAACACTGAGTCACAATGCTCAGTTAGAGAGATGATTTAGAAACAATGGGCCAAATGGCCTAATTCTGTACTATAATGATGCTGTGACAAAGATAGTTCCAATATTCAACGTTAATTACAAAATAGCTCTTGGATTCTTTGTGTAAGCATAGTAGCCCGAATATTTTAATGCAGCTGTAAAGCCTCATTTACAATCAGATATCATTTAAACTGCTGTTTTAGAGCAGAATCTAAAAATCAAGATTATTTAGAAATACTAAGTATATAAATCTGCATACTCTAGATGAGGAGCAAATCAACAGAAACATCAGTGGAGGATTCTCCAGATGTAAGTACAACCTGAGATTTTATGTTGTTTATACTATTAACACAAATAAGCTGTTGAAACCTGGATTCAGTTGCAATGCACAAGTCTGACACAGCTCTGTGTTTTTAACCAATTCAATATATGTATAGACTCTGTAAATTTAAACAGTTAATATGTCCTCATTAATGGCTTAGTAATCAGAAGAACCTTTGGTACAAAGATAATTTCAACGTTCAATAACAGATGAAAGACATATCATTGATTCCCTTTAATAACCAGATGAATCTTAATTTTTTTTAAACAGTTGAACAGCAAGTCAACAGAAACGTCGTTCGATGTGTCATCAAATGTGAGTATAAATTGGACATTAGTGTCAGAGAATTGTCTCTCGATCATGATCATAATATGCTGAACTCACATTGAACTCGGCCCATTTGAAAATGACCATTACTTTTGTTCTGTTCATCCCAGGAACAAAATGATGATTCAAGATCTTAACTAGGAATGAAACTTCTGAAAGTCTGAACTTGATGTGAACACAAGAAGACCTCATTCATATTAAAGAAGATGTTACCAATTGTATTTTGTTTGTTCATTAATAAGGATGAAGGGACCTGGGGTTCCTGTCTGTATATTTTACTGTAACTGGGAGATTCTATAATTTGTAAATGTTCTGTCCTTTGGTGTAGTTATCTTGGTTTCTATGGATCATATTAAAATCATAAAGAATATTTTCTGGTGTTTCTCATTTCAGTGATTAGATTGGAGTTTAAACAGATATGGTGCTCAATCCAACCTGTCACACACTGTGACCAATTCCCTCAGTTGACTGGTGGGGCTGCTGGGGAATTGGGGATTCATAGCTAAAATTGGATGAGTGAGAAAGGACACATGGGTTAATAAGACGACCACTTATTTCATTCTATGGACTTCCAAATTACTGGGTTGCATAATTGATCCCACTGTCTTAATTAACTGTAGCACCTATTGGGAAGGAGCAAGAGAATATGTTAAAAATATCCAGAAACAATTCTCTTGCTATTTGTTCTAAAGCTGAGTCAGGAGGTTCACAGTGCAACAATGGCTGTGAAATTCAAAAATTCGCTTTCGCATTACTCCACAGAGAGGTGGTACAAGCACTAGTAATGATGCAATATCTACTTCAGAGACATGGTCCATGGTGAAAAATGTTGGGAACTAAATATTCCAGGGCATTCGATATTTCATAAAGATAAATAAAAATTAGTAAGGAGGAATAGCCTGATATTAAAACCATGCAGACATAAGAGAGCAAGAACGCTGGCTGAGAAGATCAGGAAGTAGAATCCTTATGGGTGGAAATAAGAAATAAGAGCCAGAAAACAGTAGTGGGATTGTTAATAGGCCCCTAGCATTCGGACAGTATCTTGATCAGAAAATCTTATAATAAAGGCAATAATATTGTTATGGAAGTCTTTAAACTCCATATAGACTGAGCAATTTAAATTGACACAAAGAGGTTTCAGGATGAGTTCACTGTATGTATTTGAACTCATTTCCTCAAATGACAGGTGATGAAACCAAGTTGGACAGAGGCTATTCTAGATCATGTGCAATGAAAGCGTGTTAGTGAATGATCACTTAGCAAAACATCGTCTAGTGATCTGTAATCACAGATTTATTTTTACATTAAATGTGGAAGTGCATAGATAAGTCTGCGTAAAACTAAAGTATTAAACTTAAATAAAGCCAATCACATTTGTGTTTGGAGCATGTTGGCCATGATAGATGGGGAGATTTGGTGAAAAGCGTGACAGTCCCCAGCAAGTACAAATATTTGAAAAACTATTTCAAACTCTGAGTCATAGAGTCAAGGAAAAAGACCCTTTTGACCAACTAGACCAACCATGTTCCCAAACTAAACTATCTGCACTTGCCTGCTTTTGGCCCATATCCCTCCAAACTTTTCCTATTCAGGTACTTATCTAAATGTCTTTTAAACATTGTAACTGTACCTGCATCCACCACTTCCTCTGGCAGTTCATTCCACATACGAACCACTCTCTATGTAAAACAGTTGTCCCTCATGTCCCTTTTAAGTCTTTCTTCTCTCACCTTAAAAATATGACCTCTAGTTTTGGACTCTCCCACCATGGGGTAAAGACCCTTGCTGTTCATCTTATATATGCCCAGCATGATTTTATAAACCTCCATAAGGTCACCCCTCAACCTCTTATGCTCCAATGAAAAACATCCCAGCCTAACCAGTCTCTCCTTATCACTCAAACCTTCCAGTCCCAGCAACATCCTTGTAAATCTTTTCTGAACCTTCTCCAATTTAATAATACCCTTCTTGTAAAGGGCAACCAAAACTATTCACAGTACTCCAGAAAAGGCCTCACCAATGTCCTGTACAGCCGCAACACGATGTTCCAATTCTTACCCTTATAAATCTGTTGTGAATCCTCTCCAAACATCTGTTTCATTGAGTTACAAAAGTGCTGTGAGAAAACCAGTTGATCATACACTAAGTAAGGGGTTAATAGTAGCATACTAATAAAATAAGGTACATTTAATGGATGTCACAATGGCTCAATGGTTAGCACTGCTGTCTCACAATATTAGGCACCTGGGTTCGATTTCATCCTTGTGTCTAATTTACACATTCTCCCTGTGTCTGCATGAGTTTTCTCCAGATGCTCCAGTTTCCTCCCATAGGCCAAAGATATGCGGGTTACATGGATTGACCATGCTAAATTGCCATAGTATCCAGGGATGTGTTGGCTAGGTGGATTAGTCATGGGAAATGCAAGTTGACAGGGATAGGGTAGGGGGGTGGATCTGGGTGGCATGCTCTTCAGAGGGTCAGTGTGGACTCGATGGGCCAATTGGCCTGCTTCCACACAGTAGGGATTGTATGATTCTGATGTTTGACGGCTAGTACTAAGACTAGGGATTAGGGGAATTTTAGAAAGTAGCAAAAGGTGGTCAAAAATTAATAAAGGTGTCAACATATTATACAAGAGTAAACTAGTCAAGAATATGGAACAGATTGTCAGAATCATCCATGAAAATGAAGAGAATATCTAAGGTAAATGTTAGTCCTTTACAAGCAAAGCCTGGAGATATTATCATAGGAAAAAAATAAAGGCAGAGAAATTGAACAAATATTTTCAAAATAAAAGACACAAAAATATACCAGAAATATTGGAGCATTAAATCGGAATGAGTTAGGGAATGTACATACAACTTTTCAATATTCTCAAAAAAATTTTGGACATTCACAGTTGATTGCTTGGTCACAAATCTGACACTGCTATTCACAAAAGCAAGAAGAGAGAGAGAAAACAGGAAACTACAGCCCACTTAGCTTAACCATCATTAGGAAAATCCTGTAATCCATTCTAGAAAAGTTATAATAGGATCATTATAAATCATTACGTGGTTTGATGAAAGAGGAATTTTGCTTGATTAATTTAGTAAATTTTTCAGAAGATATAAATTGGAGGGAAGATGGAGGGGAAACCAGACGCTACAGTGCATTCAAATTTTCAAAAGGCATTTGATAAGGTGCCACATGAAAGGGTGTTATGCAAAGATAATGGGCTATGTTGAGGATAAAAAGATTATCAGAGACAGAAGATTAGTAGGATAAATTACAGATTATATGGAGTAATTTGGAGTTCTTACTGTCTGAGGTCAGGTAAAGAGTTGGAGGAAGGAGGGAAACAGACTAATTTTGCTGCTCCATTCAACTTAGCAGGACGCTATACTTAAAGTAAATGAAATGACATGACATACAGTACACTTATCAAATGTTCAACGATCTGACAGAGTTTCAATGATGTGAGGTGTGCTAGCACTGTGTCAAATTTAATTTGTCTCATTAAAACAGGCCATGTTCAAATGCAGCAAGGTCTGCACAATATCCAGGCTTGGGCTGCAAAGTAGCAAATATCATTCATTCATGTAATAGTCACACCAAAGCCAGGAAATGACTGAAATAACTCCACAGAGGCTGATATCCCGTCACCAAGTCACCCTTTATTTACATGTGCATAGTACTTGATTCCGGTACAGCTCCCTCAGAGCCAGCTCTCAGAGTGAACAGAACCTCTGACGCTCCTGTTTATATCTGTCAGCCAGGGCTCCCTGATTGGACCAGAGTAACAGCTCAATCAAGGAACTCATATTCTATGAGGCCACCCTGGCTGATGTCATTACAATCACTACAATGACCATCTTCAACAAAAGCTTTTGTTAGTCCCATAACACCAATGTTTTCTGTAGCCCTGCAATTATTTTCTCTTTAGATAGTTCTCTTTGTAAGCCTTGATCAAACCTGCATCCAACATGTGGCAGTTGATGCATCATCCACAGGTCTGGGAGTAGCCGTATTGCAGATTCAACATGATGGGATATGAAGGGCTGTCTCTTGTTCTTCAAGGACTCAGGCCAGACAGCAATATGCTGGACTAGGGAAAGAAGCACTCACCATGACTCAGGAATGCAAGAAATTCTCTGACTGAGCTTTAGACCATCCATTTAAGATTTAAAATACTGATAACTCTATGGAGTACAGAAGAGATTCCAAAGAAGCAATCGAAAATCCAGAGATTTCAATTGTAGCTGCAGTGGTATGACTTTGCTGTGGAGTATGTGCAAAGAGAAACCAAACTATTGTTGATGGTCTATCAAGACTAAATGTTCAGGAAAAACAGATGGAAACTTTGCCTCAGGAATTGAGGCTTTCACCTCCTGAAGCATTCAATATTCACCAGTAACACCAAGAAAGATCCAAGAGCGTTGAGAAGCTCAATTTTGCTATGAAGAATGTATGTAAATTTTCGTAAACTTTGTTGAATCCTGACCGTAATAATCTCAGTATTTGCATCATGTAGCAGTATTTTGAACAACATCATTACAAGGGCATTATTCATGACTTCTTGGTTTGTGGTTAGAGCTTGGTGATTCCACAAGCTCTCCATTGGGATCACCTCCAGAAGATTCACCAGAGACATTTTAATATTTCCGACGGCCAGGCCAAGGCTTGTTTCACATTGTCTCAAAGAAGCAGTCTCTGCACTATACACTATTGACAGGAGCAGAAACGATGCTTCTGCCCTTCTCTTTTCCAGCCAGGCCATGGGAATGCCTTGGCATCAGTCTTCAAGAATTTCTCATCTTGATCAATGATTATTCCCATTGGATTGTGTTTCTGAGTAAGTTTGACTAACGTCTGAAGCTTTCTAATCTTTCTGAAGAGTATATTTCCCACACACAGAATCCGGGCTATTGTCACCTGTGACCAGAATTTGCCAATGAGTATTTATGGTGCAATCCCAATTAAGTGATCATCTCTTTCTTATTTCTCAGTTCCACCCAATAGCTTCCCTGGACATATTCCCAAGAATATCCTCTCTAAGTACAGCCGTAAAATTATCCTTAATCAAAAACGCCACTCCCTCTCTGCTCTTCTATCCTTCCTATAGCATCTATACCTGGAACATTAAGCTGCCAGTCCTGTCCATTCCTGAGCCATGTCTCTGTAATTGCTATGCTATTCCAGTCCCATGTTCCCAACCATGCCCCAAGTTGAGAGAGATAGTAGGAACTGCCGATGCTGGAGAATCTGAGACAACAAGGTGTAGAGCTGGACGAACACAGCAGGCCAAGCAGCATCATAGGAGCAAAAAGGCTGACGTTTCAGGCCTAGACCCTTCTTCAGAAATGGGGGAGGGGAAGGGGATTCTGAAATAAATAGGGAGAGAGGGGGAGGCAGATAGAAGATGGATAAAGGAGAAGATAGGTGGAGAGGAGACAGACAGGTCAAAGAGGCGGGGTTGGAGCCAGTAAAGGTGAGTGTAGGTGGGGAGTTAGGGAGGGGATAGGTCGGTCCAGGGAGGACAGACAGGTCAAGGAGATGGGATGAGGCTGGTAGGTAGGAGATGGGGGTGGGGTTTGAGGTGGGAGGAATGGTTAGGGAGGCGGGGACGAGCTGGACTGGTTTTGGGATGCAGTCGGGGGAGGGGAGATTTTGAAGCTTGTGAAGTCCAAATTGATACCATTGGGCTGCAGGTTTCCCTAGCAAAATATGAGATGCTGTTCCTGCCGCCTTCGGGTGGCATCGTTGTGGCACTGCAGGAGGCCCAGGATGGACATGTGGTCCAAGGAGTGGGAGGGGGAGTTGAAATGGTTGGCAACTGGGAACGTCCCAAGTTGATCTGCCTTACCTGTCAGGCCTCTTGCATTGAATTAAATGCAATTTAATTGATCACTCCTACCTCGTTCTCTGCTTTGATCCTGCCTGCCCTGACTATTTGACTTACTCCTTTTCCCAAAGGCACTCGTCCCAGACTGATTTTTTTCTCACTATCTCCCTGGGTCCCACCCCCATCCCCATCTCTTTACTGGTTTGTATCCTCCCAAGCAGCTCTACCAAATCTTCCTGCCTGTATATTAGGCCCCTTCCAATTCAGGTGCAATCCTTCTTAAACAGATCACTAAGGATTTTAGAGTAGATTTGTAGCTCGGGTTGTGGATGCTGTGGTTGGTTGGCTCGCTGAGCTGGTTCATTGTTTTTCCACAGACTTTTCATTACCCTGCTGGGTAACATCATCAGTGAAGCCTCCACTGAAGCGCCGTTGTGTTTTCCCGCCTGTTATTTGAACTCTGGAATCCATTGAGCAGGATTACCTTACTTTTGCTTTTCACAATTACAACCTTTAAAGAGCATCTGGATGGATTTATGAATAGGAATAGAGGGATATGGACCAAATGCTGACAAATGGGACCAGATTAATTTAAGATATCTGGTTGGCATTGATGAGTTGGACCGAAGAGTCTGTTTCCATGCTGTACAGCACTATGACTCCAGCATCCCCACCCCACCCCCCTTAGAAACAAGAAGTAGCTCTGCAAGAATAAGTGGTGGAGTCTCTTATTGTCACACATTATCATGATATCACACAGGCAACAGAACAAGAACAAAGACAAATACAGAGCAAGCGAGTGAAAGAAAATTGAAGGACTGTGAAAGGTGCAAACTACAGGCTATAGAGATGGTAAAATTTAGTGATAATGGAACACATTTTACCACCTATCATACAAATAATCTGCCTGATCAATTAGTTATTACTGCTTTTTCAACACAATGCACAAGCGGAATGGGATCTTCTTTTGCTTTAACTTTCTATCATTTATGTTTCCCAGCACCAAGGTTACTTCATTCACAGCCATTCTTCCACTTCATGTTCCACTCGAGTGAAATTATGTTCTGATCTTCGATTCAAGGTGAATCGTTTTCGAGGTGAAGACACGGAGTAAACTCAGTGAGTTGGCTTGTCATTTCCAGCACGGACTGTGAAGCTGGACTGGTAGAACAGTTCAATGCTGCCAACTCTTTCACCACAGTTCAGTACATCAAAATAAGTCCTGTTAACATCAGCTGTTGGGTGTGCCTTCTCATCTGCTCAACAACATAAGCTTATCACAACTCCACTTTCCTCTCATTGAAAGCCAAAAATTGCCAGCACACCAGTTGTGACATCACCAACGCATGCAGAAAGCCACATTGCTACATCCAAGATTTTTGTTACTGGAGACCAACATCACTACACAGCGCACGGCCAGATGGTACTCAATGGCCATCTTAAGTGAGAACATACACTCACACCATTTACAGGCAATAAATGTTTGCATCAATCGTGTGTTCAGATCTCGTATGCCTTGAGCTCCTCAAAGCTTCTATCTATATTCCTACACACATTCCTACACAACAGGCGTTGTGAGAAGAAGTGGCATGTAAATATTGAACTCCAAATTAAACACACAGCAGGAACGTGCTGACAAGTAGCCTTCACATATGAGATTGATTTAAAATTCTGAAATAGGGAAGGGTTTGTTCAAATTTCCTACAGCTACAATATTACTCATTTCAAGGCTTGATTATAGTCTTGTTTGGTTCTGGTTGGATGTTTGTAGTTGTTAATTGAAAATAATTCCTGTTTTTGGCAGCTGTTCATCATCAGGACTTTCTCTCCTTGTTAAACTGCTGAATGCTTGCCTTTTCTCGATATTTTCCCTGCCCCTCATCCTCCCTGTTCTCCTCCCACAGTAAACCTTGGGCCTCCTCGGAGCCTCATGTAGCCGGGAAGGCAGGAATGCCTGACCACTAACTTTTCCGCAAGTGTCAATAACCCCTCAGCCCAAAATAAATCTCTGGATGTAATGCCTACACATGTAGAGTTAAATGGTTTCTGTTGTCAGGAATAAGTTACAGCTACAGAGACATTCTGGTATTTGCTGTGATTTTGCTCAATGGTTTCTCTTTGGAAACCGGCTCAGAGTCAGCAAGTGTGCATTCTAACCATCATCCTGACAATAACACTGCACAAATCAGTGGCCAAACACTACTTAACTAGCAGCACTGATATGCTCAAGTAACCTGACATTTACAAACAACTGCCTCTTGGATATTACGAATCAAGAATCGCAGCAAACATCAGTGGTTTAGCATTGAGTGCACTGGCATGAGGTGACGCGTGTAGAGACTGGCATTAAATCAGAAAAAAAACTTGCGCCAATGATTTTGATGAAGACAGAGATTGGAAAATTATCTACATCTGAATGTAGCTAGTGAAGATTATTTTAGAGAGATAACAAGAACTGCAGATGCTGGAGTCAGAGATAACAACGTGAGGAGCTGGAGGAACACAGCAGGCCAGGCAGCATCAGAGGAGCAGGAAAGCTGACGTTTCGGGTCAGGTCCCTTCTTCAGAAGATTATTTTAGGTTGTTGTTCAGCATGTGGGTGTATGGAGGAGGCCCACTTGATTTGCCGATTGATAAGAAAATTAACTGTTCACTTCTCGCTGTGAAGCAGCACAAACCATTAAGCAATTAATGTATAATGTGTTTGACTTGGTTTTAGGATCCCAAATATTGGAAGCTGGTGTTTGAGGTGGTTTAGTGCCAACTGAGCTATAACAAAAGAGGCTGTTGACTCAAACAAAATTTTACTTGATAAGAATCAAGTATAATTTACATTAGTAAAACAAACCTCATCACCAAGACTATGAGGTGAACTATGGACGTAGTTCTTTATTCCATGCAATCCTAAAGTATTCTGCCTTGTCACCACCCAAGCCTGACATGATCAGATTGAGTGGAGTTGATGTAGACACAAAAATAATTGTATTGTGCAACACAGTGTAAAGACCATTTATCGTGTGTTTTATAAAAATTGTGGCTGAAATGAGAAAGAAATGTTTTGGCACCAGCGTTTTAAAGGGTTGCTACATGATTTGAAAAGCAAGTAACCGGACACAGCAAGCATTGTGTGAACAGTTATTTAAACCAGCAGTGACAGAAGTAATTGCAGATGAATTGGAACCAAGGTGTTCTCTGTACAGATGCAACTGGGTGGCAACAAGAAGTTGGTTGGTCTATGGACTAGTGATCAGTTATCAATGATACAAGCCTTTTGTCTGCCAACAAGTGTGTGATCGGTTCTCAGGTAACTCAATAGCATGAAGTTGGGAACAATATAGCAGTCTCTCTGTTTTCTGCAGTCAGACCCCATTTTACACCTGAACAAGTCCAGTTCATCTTTTCTTCAGCAGTTGTGATAAATTGAGATTTCAACTAAGTCAAAGAACTTTGTAAGCAAACTGGCCACCTTGTGTCACTTGCAAACCAGTGGAAGTGTCCAGAGAAATGTGACTGAGAAGCAATGTTCTGACCAACAAGGGAATCATAAGGATCATTTCATCAACCCTTGAATAGGAATGAATGAACTGTCTTCTAGCATTCCTTTGCCCATACCCAATTTTTCCCTGCCTGTATGTGTGTGCAGTCAGAGGTCCACACAATACAAGGTTATAGTCCAACAGGTTTATTTGAAATCACGAGCTTTTGGAATGCTGATGAAGGAATAGCACTCTGAAAGTTTGTGATTTCAAATAAACCTGTTGGATTATTACCTGGTGTTGTGTGACTTCTGATTTTGTCCACTTCAGTCCAACACCAGCACGTCCACATCATGTATGTGTATGTGTGTAAGGGGAGGTTTACAAGAGGATTAGAGTTTTAATGTACAGAGTTTTATGTTGATGGCTTGTAACTGTCTACCAGTAATTAGAGTGTTATTACTTCTAATAAAAGTTGTTCTTGTTAAGTACGGAAACTTGCTCCATTCTTTAAATGAAACTGAGTCTGAAAATTAGGTAAATTGGAGAATTTTGTATACTTATTTTAAAATATTTAACTTTTGCAGCAACTCCAGAAATAGTGGGGCTTTATTTCCAATACACTAACAGATGAGTTGTGACAACGGTTTGCAGAATGACGCAGGTATACCTGACACGATTTCCTGGAATTCCTGTACCATACATGTCAAAATCATGCACGAGAGAGGCATCCCGTGGTCTGTGCCATTACTTTAAGTTTATACTGCACCTTCAACTTGAAGATAATGAGCTGCATAACGTTACTGAGCATGTGCCCTGATAGCAGCATGGATGCAGATGATGCGCTTTCAGGGAACATAACTTGTGCTGGGATCAACAGTCCTTCACAAATGAGATCTAAGGAAGGAAAGAAAAGAAGTGAAAACCAAAAGAACTGCGGATGCTGTAAAGCAGGAACAAAAACAAAGTTGCTGAAAAAGCTCAGCGGGTCTGGCAGCATCTGTGAAGGCAAAAACAGAGTTAACGTTTCGGGTCCGGTGGCCCTTCCTCAGAACAGTCCTGAGGAAGGGTCACCGGGCCCAAAATGTTAACTCTGTTTTCTCCTTCACAGACCAAGAAAAGAAGCAAATTCAACTCAAAGAGAAAGGAAGAAAAGATTAGTTTATGAGGGAAAGTGATGGGGAACTATCATGACTGAAATTAATATTTCAAACTTGACATTCTGTAAAATCCTAAAAGAATTGTCTATCTGCAGGAAAAACACACAACATTTCAATTTTTTTCCCTCCCAAGACGCATTGGTTGATTGAACTTACAATTACAATAATGATATTGTTAAAGAGAAATTGCGAATAATGAACCCAAACACCCTGCAATGACTTCAAAGGCAAGTAGCATGTAAATACAACAAGTTCTTTAAAAAAATGATGAGAAAGAGGAATCAATTGAACAAGTTCTCAAGATTTACAATTCATGTTGCATCTTCTCAGCAACTGAACCTTTAAGATAATGGCCTTACTTAATGGGGAGAGGCAATTCTGTGGCAGATATGCCTCAGGACTCTGAGGTTGCACTGAATTAGCGCATCCACAATATTTATACAGGAACATGCAACTTCTTATTTCCAGTTTTATTCAATGATAGTGGTATCAGATGGCCAGGACCATGCAGACATGAGCTATAAGTACCCAGCACTCTCCTGGAAAATGTTCACCACTACCCCACCCCTCCCAGACAGCTCTCTCCCCCAACATACACCCGCTCCATACACAGCATTAGCCACAACCCCTGCCCCTTCCTCCCTCCACCCACCAATTCCCAACCTGCCGAACTGTGCTCACCACCATTCGCTCCATCACATCACAGACTGCAAGCAACTCCACGACCTTTCATCCTCCGTACCTGCACTATACAGAGTGCTCTCCACATCCTGCACTCCCTACTCCCAACTCACCTTCTGGAATCTCTGGCTGCTGTCCCATCGATGTTAAAAGAGTTGCATTGTTGGGAGTGGAGGAGGATTGATGCAGTGTTTGCATGAATGGTGAACATGAGACTGAGTAAAAGGGAGAATCACAATGTTGGTAGTTGAGAGGCTGTTAACAGAAAGAAGTTCCAGCCACAGGACAACAAATAATCATGGATAATATTTTGAATATTTTAAGAGTGAAATAGAGCCAAAGATAACACAGTTAACATGATATTTGAGGCATTTAAACCCTTACTTACCAGAATACAGAAGCTAGTGTCATAAATAGATAATTTAGCTTATCAGTGCCCACGGATCCTGTACTATGAAAAACAGTTGGATAGCAGGTACACACCATATTCCTGTAGAAGCCAAGTGCATATGCCTGGATTGGAAATGCACAGCTCAATTGTAGTGCAAAGAATGAGTCTTGGAGTGGAGGGTCAACAGTGATGACCACTCCACGGACTATTCAGGCAAATTTGTGCACTACTTTTGCAATAAGGTTTGATCCAAGATTATGTGATGCACCATTTACTGAAGGTTTACTCTAAATTTAGCTGTGTAAACACCAGAGAATTGATATACACACTGTGCCAATTATACATGATAATTGCCTCTCCTTTGTCCATTTGTCATTTCATATTCTGAAGAATAATCTCTGATCTCACCAAATCTAAACACGATGACGATCCTGGGAGGAATCTTTGCCCATATTGGAGTCACTTGGCAGCAACTTTCCCTGGCCAGGACCACCAAACTGAGTAAATATAAGTGTAATATATAAAAATATATAATTGAATGTGAAGGAGAGGAGGGGTATAAAGACCGAACGCAGCAAGGAAAGGACACAGCAAGAGAGAGAAGCAGCTCCTTTACTCTGAGAAAGCAGCCAGCTGATCACACAAGAGGCAGAATGAAAGCCTTCCTCCTCACCATTGCTGCAGTGCAGATTCTCTACTGCTCAGGTAGGTACCAGAGAGAGCGGCACCTCATCAAGCAACAAGTTATTGGCAATGAGGCTCACTCACTGAGATATCACCAATGTGTAAAAATAACTCAATGAAGAATTCCGGAATGTTTCGTACAACTTTCCTTTTCTCTCGACAGGAATACCGAGCCCAAAGGACGCTCTGAGAGCATCAGTCATAAAACTGAACCAAATCACCAAGACCAGCAATCTGTATGGGGTAAACAGGAGAAGAGTGAAGGAAGTAAGTGTGCCCTGGTCTCAGTCTGTTTCACTCTCTAATGACTGGAGGAATATTACTGAGCCCAGTTCAATACATATTATTAGGCAGGTGTAGAATGCAATATTACACTCACACTGATGGGTGAATCAGCCCAGAGTAAAAGTCTCAGATATAATCAGGTGTTTCCCTCTCATTAGATTCATCAGTCAGGAAAACTGTCATACAATGTGGATTTAACATTCTCTGTGAAAGAAACTGTCTGCCCCAAGAATTTTGTACTGGAATTTAACGATCCTAGTTGCCACTTTCATCCCAAAAAGACTGCAATGAGTCCTGAATTATATTATCACATTGAAATTGTCATGAGTCCTCAGTAATATCATGTAAAGAACTGTGTGCTCTGAATTATATCATACAAAGGGCTATGTGTGACAAAACCAGAAATTGCTGGAGAAATTCAGCAGGTCTAGCAACATCTGTAGAGAGAAAGCAGAATTAACATTTCAAGTCCAGTGACCCTTTTCAGAACTGATAGCTTCTGGGCAAAAGTTGTATTTATCTTGACGATAACGGGTGGGAGGAATGTGAGAAAGGAGTGAGCTGATAGTTGCAGATGGAGCCCAGAGAGTGATAGAGGAAGAAAGGAAATGGTGATAGTAAACCAGGAAGAAGAAAATCAATGTATGTGTTAATACGGTCCGTGATTGACAAAATGAGTCGGCTGTGCTGAAAGCAAGCCATGTTGTGACAAGAACTGGGATGTGGGGGTGAGTAATAAACATGGAAGAAGGTGTTCAGATACTAATGTTATTGAACTCAATATTGAATCCTGAAGGCTACAGGGTCCCCAAGCAAAAAATTAGACGCTGCTCTTTCAATTTGTACAGAGTTTCACTGGAGCAATGCAGTGGCATCAAGGCAGAAATGTTGGCAAAGGAACATCATGCACAGGCTGGACAAACATTTTCTCATTATCCAGTAAGGGACCTTGCAGCCTTGAGCAAGTTCTGCTTTTGTTTCAGATTTTCAGCATCGACACTTCTATAGAAAGGACCTTGCATACAGTTCAAATATACAGGACTATGTATATTAAGTTATACCATAGGAAGCATAGCAGGATAGTTGATGTGTCACAGTTACAGCATATGGAAGTCCCTGGATGCCACATTGGCCCAGAGCAAACACGTGTGTGGCAAATGTTTAAAGTTCGAGCAGCTTTGGTTCAGAGATTATGAGCTGATGCAACAAGAAGTGTGTCACAGGGATCAGTGCTGGAACTTCAACTGCTTACAACTTATATAAATGGCATAGATGAAGGTATGGCTGCAAACGTTGCTGATGACAGAAAGATATATCGAAAAGTAGGTTGTGAAGAATACAGATGGAGACTATAAAAAGATATAGATAGTTTAAGTGATTGGGGAAAGATGTGGCAAATGGACTATCATGTAGGACAATGTGAAATTGCAAGAAGAATAAAAAGAAGCATACTATCTGGATGGTGAGAGATTATAAAGCTCTGAGATATAAAGGGATCCCTAGAGCCCTCATGCATGAATCACAAGAGGTTGGTATGCAGGTACAGCAAGTATTTAGGAAATTTAATAGAAAGAGGGCTTTTTTCTCTCTGAGGGTTGTAAGACTTAGTGTCTAAAAAGAAAGAAATGCAGCGTCCTTGTATATTCTTAATGTAGAGGTAGATAGATTCTGGTTAAGGAAGGGGTGAAAGGTTATCAGGGAGACATGGAATTGCAGAGTTGAAGTTACATTAAGAACAGCAATCTTATCGGATGATGGAACAGTCTTAAGATGCCGAATGGCCTACTCTTGTTTCTAGCTTGTATGTTCATAGTTTTACATATACTGCATTTTATCATCAAAAGGCAGGTGTGTCCTGAGTTATACCATATAAAAGGCTACATTTTCTGAGTTCAATCATAAATAGGGTATTGTGTATGGAGTTATGCAATTGAAAGGGCCATGCGTACTGGGTTATATCACAAAAAGGGATGTGTATTTTGAGTTAATCACAGTAAGTGCCATATTGAATAGGCTGGCAATCAAATGTTAAAAAAAATCCATTTCTGAAGAAGGGTCCCGGCCAGCAATGTCAACTTTCCTGCTCCTCTGATTCTGCCTGGCCTGCTGTGTTTCTCCAGCTCCACACTGTGTTATCTCTGACTCCAGCATCAGCAGTTTGTACTATCTCCTAAAAAAAATCCTCTTTTGACAGGAGAAAGGTTTGTGTAAAAGCCATGTTGAATATTTTGCCGATGAGGTTGTTGACATTGATGTACAGTGTCGAGGGCTGAAGACAGTGGACAGCAACAGTGATTCATCAGAATTGAATGAAAACAGCATTGAGGTAACCTCCCAATTATATACAACAGGACAATGGAACTTATAACATTTCAGATTATTTACAAATGTCTCATTGATCCTTTGTTCTAAACATAGAAATATTTACAGTTTACTGCAGGTAAATGACAAATCAAAAGAGACCTCTTTCGTGAAGCCACCAAATGCGAGTATTATCTGGGAATGTTGTTTAATTATTTTCTTGTTAATCAGAATTGTCAGCTAAGAAGTATAAAATCCAGGATTTAACAGGGTCAGAACGTACTCAGGGATGGTAATTTACTCTGTCTAAAATTCTGGTGATGGAATGTCTGTTGCTTAAAAACAAATTGAAAGAATGAAGACAAATTCATCTGAGTATCCATAGGACTGGTTAGATGCAAATGGTAGAGTATTTGTAACGTTTGTTTAAGTTGGTGTGATCACAAATCTTTAAACTGTACTTCACTGCTTTAACCTGCAAGTGAGTCAATCATGACTCTCAAGAAGGATCATTCTACATAGGCGCTGCTTCTATCTATGACTAAGTCTATATTGAAGGTTCTGAAATGTTTTAAATCACGTAATTAAACTGCTTAAATTTAGAATTAACTCTGTACTGCTCTAAGATAAGTAAGGTATACAGTAACTCAACCCAGACATAACAGAGTCAGAAGTCACACGATACCAGGTTATCCAGCAGGTTTATTTGAAATCACAAGCTTTCAGAGTGCTGCACCTTTGTCAGATGAAGGAGCAACGCTCCGAAAGCTTATATTATCAAATAAACCTGTTGGACTATAACCTGGTGTCATGTGACTTCTGACTTTGTCCACCCCAGTCCAACACCGGCACCTCCATATCATGACAACCATAAACATAACAGCATCAGGAGAGCAGTGTCTCTTACACTCACACCAATAATCGACATTGATCACTGGTTCTTCCTTGAGGGAAATTGCAGATTCATCACAATAAGTCCCAATCAATAGATATTCCCAGTCTCCTGGGGCAGCACGGTGGCTCAGTGGTTAGCACTGCTGCCTCACAGCACCAGGGACCTGAGTTGGATTCCACCCTCAGGTGACTGTCTGTGTGGACTTTGCATGTTCTCCCGCGTCTGTGTGAGTTCCCTCCAGGTGTTCTGGTTTCCTCCCACTGTCCAAAGATGTGCAGGTTTAGGTTTTGGCCATGCTAAATTATCCTGAGACGTGCAGGCTAGGTGGCTAGCCATGGGAAATGCAGGGATTACAGGGAAAGGGTAGGGGGATGGGACTGGGTGGGATGCTCTTCAGAGGGTGGGAGTGAACGTGATGGGCCGAATGCCATCCTTCCACACTGTAAGGATTCTATGAGTTAGTTTATCCATAAAAATCACTGCTAGTGGCCCAGGGCTGGATTGATGGTTGCTGCATTGATGAGCAGGAGATGTTTGGTGAGAATTTCTCCACTCTAGTTCTGAGTCCAAATCTCAAAGTATTATCACTTCTTCATTTACAATTCAATATCATTTAAAGCTTCTGTTTAGAGATGATTCTAACAATAAAGAATATTTCACAAATATGAAAGATGTGAACCTTAATATTCCAGTTGAAAAGCAATTCAACAGAATCATTGGAGAAGTCTCCCAATGTGAGTATAATTTACGTTTTGTGTCAAACAATTGTCAGCTACAATAAATTGTTGAGACTTGAAGTTCGCTGCATGACAGTAGAGTCTAAGGCAGGTCTGTGTTTTAATCAATTGTCTAAAGCCTACAGTTTTCAAGTATTAACACTTCCTTATATATGAGCTAGTTTAGCAGTGGAATACTTGCTGAAAATGTAACGTTTTATTAAAGCTCTTCATTTTGCACTCTTCTGGACAATTTGCAAGAATATAAATTTAAGGGGAAAACCCATATTTATACTGAATGAGAAGAGAGTGCTAATTAGTTGGCAATGGACTCTGCATGGAGGCATAGCAACTTTGTAAATAGGGCCTGAACCATGTGCAAATTTAATGCTGACATAGGACACATCAAAGGCATCCTGCAATATAATGGTGACCCTGCTCAGCTCATTTTTCACTGTATAACGAGTAACACATGGAAGGACCTCAGATGGGGTGACTCTTCACCCTGATAAGTGTCCTGTCGACCTCAGGCTCCCTTGGAAGGGTAAGGTATCTCAAAAGTTTGAACAACAGGTGAAGCTAGCTGTTTTACACTGCTACTGTGTGGTAGCAAGACAAGTGTAGTTCACTGCTAACAGGATGCTGCTGCAAAGCGAAAACAAAATTCTGCATATCACACAATGTGGTGTATGAGTTTCAGTGTTGATGTGATACCAGGTATGCAACTGTATGTCCCAAAGACTAGTAGATCATATCAAACAGCATGTCCCTTCAGCTGTTCACAACAAACGAGGCACTGACTGTACACAACCAGAATGCGCTTCCAACACTCACAACATCCTGTCTAACATTTGATATGATCCAGCAAATGCTAGATAACTCTAAGTGTACAAAGAATTATGTTGACAACCAATTTAGGATTGTCTGACAGGCCCACAATGTGGCACATTTGCATGCTCTGGAAACTACATATTTTAATGAACATGATGTTGTTCTTTGAAGACAGGCAGATCATGCACACACACCACACCTGTTTCAACTCAACAAAATAGGTGACAGCCATTCGCTGCTACATTTCTCAGGGGAATCATGGCCAATTAGAATCAAACTGCTCGGTTTAAAATTTAAATAAAGCTCGGTAGTTAACTGTCAATCAGAATTAATGAGTACATTCTCCATGGCAATGCTATAGTAATCAATTTCTACTTGCCAACCAATCAGCCCTCAATTTTCATGCTGTATGATTATTGCCTTTGAATTGGTATTCTTGGAAATTGTCCTGATGCGTGCAATCTTTAACAAAGTATGTCTTTTTTCAGCAATATTCAATTTTCTCAACAATTGTTTAGCAATCAGTTCAATCTTTGATTTAAAGATAAATCTAAATGTTCACACACAGGTGCAAAACAAATCAAAAGAAACATTCCTTGATGTGTCTTTGCATGTGAGTATCATCTAGGACTTTGTGCCAGAGAACTGTCTCTCGATCATGATCATCAACAACAACACATTGAACTTGAACCAGCTGAAAAGAACCATTGTATTGACTCTTTTCAATCCAGGAACACCATGATAGTTCAAGAGCGCAACACAAACCATCAATGGAACTTCTGAAAAACTGAGCTTGGTGTAATCACAAGAAGCCCACATTCCGATGAAAAAAAGATGTTATTAATTTTACTTACTTTTATACATAAGGGTGAGGGGACCTGGGATTCCTGACTGTACATTCATTCTAACTGGGAGATTTTATAATTTGTAAATGTTCTGTCCTTTGGTGTGTGTTGTCTTGTATTTTTTGGATTACATTAAAATTGTAAAGGGAATATTTCTGAATGTTGCTTTTGTATGGAAGTTCAGAGTAATACAGTGCTCAAACCAGCATGGAAATAATATATAGGATGGGTTTCAAATGGAAGGGACTTTCTTGAACCAATTTCTTAATTGATTAAGGTGACAATCCAAGTACACTGTAACAATGCTCTGAGAATTGTTCCTGAATTTACAAAGTCTTTGTCAAAATTTTCAATTCCAATGCACTTTAAACTTTAAGTGGAGGGATGGATTTGTGGAATTGAGGTTGGGATTGCATATTGCTTGTTGGGCCAGAGTGTTCAAGCAGTGATTATAAGGACTAACGATGCTAAGTGGAATTTTCCTGGGATTGGTGTTGGTGACATGAGTCCTTCTAATTTACACCACTACTGAGAGTTCAGTGACTGCACTTGAAACAATCTGAGTGCACATAGCATTCAAGTATCTGACAGAAACTGAAGTCAATGGGAATCTCCATTTGCTGGTATCATAATTACAAAGAAAGAATCTGATTGTGATTGTTGGAGGTCAATTATCTTAGGCCCAGAACATTGCTACAGGAGGTCCTCAGCACAGTATCACAGGCCCAAATACCTTCAACTGATTCGTCAATGGCGTTCCCTCTATCACATGGATGGAAATGGGGACATTCACTGATAATTATACAATCTTTAATGGAAACATAAATTCTAAGGTGCTGAAGCAGTCTGCCCACATGAAGCAAGACCAGGACAACACCCAAGTTTGTGCTGATAGGCGGCAAATATATTTTTTGCCACATGAGTGCCAAACAATGACCAGCTTCACCAAGAGAGAATCTAACCATTGCCACTTCTTGTAAAATAACATTAAACATATCTCAATCACTCATCATCAACATCCTGGGGTTACCATTGGATGGAAATTGAATTGAACCAGCCATATAAATATTGTGGCTACATGAGAAGGTCAGAATTTCAGAATTCTGCAGCAAGTAACACACCTCCTGACTCCTGAAAGCCTGCCCATCATTTACAAGGTACAGGTCAAGAGTGGGATAAATTACTCCCCACTTGTCTACATGAGTACGGTTCAAACAAACACTCAACAAGCTCAGCATCATCCACAGAACAAAGCTGTCCTCTTTATCAGCACCCTATTTTTCAATTTAAATTTTCACTCTCTCCAAAATCTGATACAAAACCATAGTTTATTTCTGATGCTGATTAACCTTTGAGAAGCTGGTAGCGAGCTGCCTCTTGAACTTCTGCAGTCCTTGAGAGTAGGTACACCCACAGAGCTGTTAAGTGATATATTTCCAAGTCAGGATGCTGTGTCGCTTGGAGGGGCACTAGTAGGTGGTGATGTTCCCATGTATGTGCTGCCATTGGTCTCGTAGGTGGTAAAGGTCGCCAATTCAGAAGGTCAGAGAGGGTTTGGTGATTTGCTGCAGGTCACCTTACAGATGGTACAAACTGCTGACACAGTGCAACGGTGTTGGTGTTCTAAATTAGTGGATGGGTTGCCGATTAAGCAGACTGCTTTGTTAATGAGCATCTTGATTGTTCTTGTAGTTGCACTCTTGAGGCACTTTCCCATGCAATCGCCAAAGGTGTAATACCTGCCCGTGTACCTCTTCACTCCTCACCATCCAAGGCGCCAGGTGAAGCAGCAATTTACTTGCAGTTCACTCAGTCTAGTCTACTATATTCGCTGTTCACAATATAGCCTGCTCTACACTGGGGAGACGAAACAGAAGCTGGGTGGCCACTATGCAGAATACCTATATTCTGTCCACGAAAATGACGCTGAGCTTCCAGTTGCCTGCTACTTCAGCACATCACTATGTTCCCACTCCCAACATTTCTTTCACAGGCCTGTTACACTGCTCTAGTGAGCCTTAGCACTAGCTCAAAGAACAACATCCCATTTTCCACTTGGGGACACTACAGCCTCTGGGACTCAACATCCAGTTCAATAACTTTAGAGTCTGATTCCATCCTTCCATGCTTTTTAACCACCCCACACCTGGTCCTGTTATGACTTGGATTGCTTTTAGCACAGTCACCCATTCCCATGAACTCCAAAACTCATTATCGCACTACATTGGGTTGCATTCAGCACAGCCAGCATATTTTCTCACTCTTAGCTCTTCATTGTCACTCATTCAGCTTCTCTTTTGTCCTGCTCTGCTATCCATAATTTCCAAGCTTACATACCCATTAATATCTCTCTTTCTCTCGGTTCTGTCTCTACCTATCTGCTCATCTCTCTCCTTCTCCCCACTTTGGCTTCAGCATAAACACAACCTCTTCCTAGCTACTAACTGTTCTGATGAAGGGTCACCGAATGTCAAACTTTAACTCTGTTTTCTTTCCACAGATGCTACCAGACCTGCTGAGTTTCTCCAGCAATTTCTGTTTCTGTTTCAGTCTTTGAGGATTTGTTGGCATTGTTAAGACTATATATGTTTATTTTTCTATGTATTTGATTGTGGACAAAAATGAGGAGAAAGGACTGTCTTAAAGCAAAATCTCTTGTAAGGAGTTGCTGTACTTCGTAATAGTGAGCAATGAGCACTTAATGTAGGTAATATTTATATTGGTGTTTGTTCAACCAGTGGGTTAGTTGCAGACGAACTGGCACCATGGTGTGTGTATAAAATGATATTTGGCCAGTAACGAATAGCTGATTGGTTTATTGAGCTGTGATTAGGTGTTGAAGAGTAAGACCATCTGCCTGCAACATTTACCTGATTGGCTCTTAGCGAGCTGGAAAGCTTATAGGTGCAAAGCCTTTGGACCTCTGGTGGGAGAGGTGGTGTCCTTGTTTCTGCAGCAAAAAAAAACACACACAAAGCTTGAAGAAAGCCAATTTATTTTTCCCTTACCAGTTGCTGTAAGTTGTTATTTGTAACCATAAATCCGAGGTTTCATAATTTGTGAAACAGTTGTTTTATATCTCCTGCTAGCAAAGAAAAGCACTGAAAGAAAGAGAGAAAGAGAGAGGTCAATGAACAGTAAGTCCAGGCAAGGCAAAATGATCAACTCAGCAAACATTGGACAGGAACCATTGAATTGTTTTCCCAGTTTTTCCCTTCACCCATAACACTAATTGTCTTTTTGTCTCTTTCTGTATGTGTGTAGGCAGAGTTCTATAAAGGGCTTTGAATTTTATTGATTAGAATTATATGTTGATGATTCAATTTTGCTTACTGTAGCTAAAACCTATTTACACATAATAATGTCATTCTTGTTCAGCACAGAAACCAGGTTCACATTATCTGTTGACCTGTGTTTAAAATGACAGGGAAACTGGGGAATCTTGCATACTTTTATAAACACTTTAACTTTTGTGACAACTCTCAGAAAAGCGAGGTTTGATTTCCCACTGCTACCCCAGTGAGTCATGAAAGTAAACACCTCCACTTCAGATGCTATGTTGGAGGAAAGCTCACCAATGAAGGCTAGGACATAACCCAACGGAACTCCAGTAGAAGTGTCCTGGGGCTGAAAGGATTAGCCTCCACAAAGCAACCACCATCCTCTTTGTGTTAGGTATGACTCTAATTAATTAAAGTATGACTCTCCCTGATTCCCAAGTTTTATCAGCTGCAAGAAGCATATTAAAATACAAACCTTATGTTTAACTTTGCACCATGAGAAATGCTTCAAGTATCAATGTGCTTTGTCTTTTTTAAAATTGATTGACCATTTCTGGTCACAAAGACTCAGTTGAGGCATTCAAACCCCAGAGTTTGTGCAAAGAACAATTATTAAAATGATTCCTCATGCTGGAGAAATGAACAATGAGGAAAAAGTTTCCAACTTTGACAGGAAATATGACTGAGATACAACAGTAGAGTGATAGGCAAGATTAATGGCATGATTAAAGTAAATCTGAAATCCTAAAATAAATAGCAAAAGGTTTCAGGCAAATGGACATTTTCGATCCTGACGGCTTAATTTACAACAGGGCTCAATAAATTATCAGCAGTGGAGTGGATTTTTATTTAAGGCTGTGAAGGTAAATGTTCCTGAGTTTGGAGGTCCGAAAATAATTTTATATGTTCATAAACTCTTCCTGGTCACATCCTCACATGTTTCCTGACAAGCCTAAACTGTCTCTAGCTCCTCTTTCCCTGAGACAAACACACAGAGGAACAGGGAGAGCTCAGCAGTCAGCTCTGACAGTTCTCACTAACATAATTACTCGGAGCTGCCATCATGTGGGGAAGCAAGGAACTGCCAAATCAGAAAAATGCTCGCATTGTGTGATGTTAGAATCCTGTCCCCCAAAGGTTCAGCGAGACAGCAGAAGAATACTAAAGTGACAATCTTATAACTCAAGTAGATCCCAATACCTGAAACGCTTCCCATTTTCTTCTCTGTGCATTTTAACCATCGCTGACTTATTCAGTCTTGTGGCACAATCGGCTATTGTATTTGGCTGTTAACTGAAGGCTTAGTGGTTTGAGAACATCCAAATGCAAAACTTTCAAAAGGGGTTAGTTGGCTGGATGGGAATGCAGAGTGACACCCCCAACATGGGTTCAATTGCCGTACAGGCTGAGGTTACTATGAAGGTCCGACTTTCTCAATCTCAGAGATAGCAGGAACTGCCGATGCTGGAGTCTGAGATAACACAATGTGGAGCTGGAGGAGCAGAAATCCAGAAAGAAGGGTCCCGACCCAAAACGTCAGCTTCCCTACTCCTCTGATGCTGCCTGGCCTCCTGTGTTCATCCAGCTCCACACTGTGTTACTTTCTCAATCTCACCCCTTGCCTGAGGTATGGTGATCCTCAGATCAAACCATCACCATCTGTCATCGCTCTCTCTAATGAGAGTGGGATGATGTTGACATTGCCTTTACTCACAGTCACTGTGACTGAAAAAGAAAACATATACAAAGCTCTATCTAACAGGTCTTGGAGGAACACAGGATAGATTACCAACTGGGATTTAACTTTTTCTTTTCAAAAGTGCAATGGATTTGGCATTAAGTTGTGAATTTGTGTTGACATAGTTATCAAATTTATTATGCATACATTATGATTCCTTTCAGAATTATCTTACAGTAAATGATGAATTATTACCTGCTGTTAGAAAAAAAAATTATCTACTCTAAACCAGTTGTTTAAGCAAGAACACAGCATGGAAAATCTGGGAGTCATTCAATGTTGGTAATTGAATTCCATTTTATTTGCTTCCTTACTGGTGGGTTTGTGTGTCTACACTGTAGAAACACATGCGTCATACTCAAAAAATGTAAAAAAATCATCCGGGGGATGAGTGTTGTATTATGTCATACAGCACAGACCAGAGAGGCCTTTACCTTACAGGAAGTTCCAGCATAAAGTTACTTGCCTTGCCTTCAGGCACTCCCTTTGTGTAATGCGACCAGTACAGTCAGTTGATTGTTTGAGCACAAAGTACGGTAACATCTATAAGCACAGAATCCAGACTATGTATGTAAATCTGTGATTTGCCACTCTTACAAGGAGTTAATGTTGTAAATATACTTTAAGATAACTGATTCAACAGAACCTGACTATATGTGTATATGTTATGCAGAGAAACATGAAGTAATCCACAAAGGGCATCAATGCACAATTAAGTCTTCAACTAAAAGCAAAATACTGAGAATGTTGGAAATCTGACGAAAAAGAAACAGAAAGTGTTGGAGAAACTCAGCAGCTCTGGCAGCATCTGTGAAGACAGCAATAGAGTGAATGTTTCAAGTTCGATACGAAGATCCACCTCCACAGATACTACTAGGCCTGTTGAGTTTCTCCAACACTTTCTGTTTTTACCTCTAAAATCTTGTTGAACTCAATGTCTAACCTGGAAGAGTTGCAGATCAGTTTTTACATTAGAAAGTTTCAGAGAAGGTATAACTCCCAAACTCCTCTTTCCCCCTTCACAATGCTCATAGATCTTCAAATTATCACCGTCACATAGGCGTTTGGAGTTGATGATGGATAATAAATATTTTTCGACGGGACCTGCTCACTGTTTGTTATCCTGAACTGATGTTTGTCATTTCCTCACCCCACATCACTCAGTCTTGTCCTTTCCTCTTCTCCACAGGGACTGAGACCTATGTATAGCCCCCAACAAGTGGGCAGGCAAGAAGGCGTGACCACAAAGCTCTCTACAGCCGTCAATAAACCCTCAAACCAAAACAAATCTTTGGATGGAGGACCTACGCTTGTACTTGTCTGACCTCGGTTATCAGTGATGAGGAAGTTAGAACTCGTGGCGTTCGCTCTCAGTGTTTCTTTCTCAAACGCTGCAGTCAGATGACATTGTGACATCAGTGATTCTTACAGGCACGCAAAATAAATTTCAACTACGTCTCTGCATTGGCAGCTGGAGTGAAATAATTGAAAGAGTTTGGAGTCGATCCTCCAACCACGAACAGTGATTTAATACACAACACCACAGCACGTGTATTTCGGGGTTTTACCACAGCACTGATAGTTTTGGCATAAGGTGGTAAACAATCTGAATGGCTCCAATGTGGCCCTCTCAACAACAACAACAACAACAACAACAACAACATAATATATTTATCCAGATTTAGGAATAAAACACTCCCAGGATTGTCAGAGACAGAAAGAATGCCAGGTAGTCTGTCATCACATCACAGCATGAATATCAATATTCCTATGGTTTTTATTCTTTGTGAAACTTTAATCTATAGTCTCGATTATGACATGAAATGAGGAAATATACCTTATAAAGTCAGAAGGTTAGCAACGCAAAGGGGAGTGGGAATTCTGTTTTGTGTGGGATCATTCTCATTTGTTTCCTTAGACTGACGGGCGGAGAACGTGACTTTGGGTCTCTGACATTACAATGACAGGACAAACTCACTGTGTGGTATCCTCCCAGAGGACCACTCCTGATATCTTGTGGTATTTTCCATTTCTATCAGTACGTGGTACTGGGTAAGGAGGTCCAGGGCGATTTGCTTCCACCAATGCTCCTTTGTCTCAGGCCTATCTAGTTAAGAGCACTGGAAGATATATTACAATACAGCACCCACAGACAAGACACACTTATTACAAAAGGAGAAAGTTTATTGCACCACTGCAATAATTACAGCCAATTTGATCAGGCATAATTACAGACACCTTAGGGGGCTGGTATAGATATATCTGCTCCTGCCAAAAGCTAGAGTAGAACTTCCTGTCTCAACCCAAAGACTGTGTGTCTGTGAGAGATTTGTTTTGGACTGAGGGTTTATTGACGGCTGTAGAGAGCTCTGCGGTCATGCCTTCCTGCTTACCCACTTTTTGGGGACTGTGCATAGGTTTCAGTCCCTGTGGAGAAGGGGAAAGTATGAACCTGAATGATATGAGGTGAGGACATGACAAACATCAGTTCAGGGTAAACAGTGAGCAGGTCCTGCAGAAAAATATTTACTGTATCTCCATCATCAAATCCAAATGCCATGTGATGATGTTAATCTGAAGATCCATGAGTCGGGCGGAGGGGGGAGTGGGGGAGAAGAGTTTGGGAGTTTTGTCTTCTCTGAAACTATCTAATCTAAAAACTGATCTGCAACTCTTCCAGGTTAGACATTGAGTTCAACAAGACTTTTGAAATAAAAACAGAATACTCAACAGACCTGTACATCAGCAGAATGAGTGAGGCCAATGCACTATGAACATTAATCTCTTCAGAACCATTACCTAAGGCAACATCTCCTCCACAAGCAATTTCCCTACTGTTTACCAATTATACAATCAAATGTATCACTACATTGCATTTACCATTACCCCATCTCTCCCCAAGTCTCTAATTTCGCAAATGCAGGTGATACAGATGTTTTGCACTTTTCTAAGAAAGCATTCTCTTCGCATATGGAAGCATAGTAAGTCTTTTGCTTGAGGACTGTTAACCCTGATTCTGATCTATAGATCGTTTCTCTGCTGGAGAATATTTTTATTCCTTGGATACACTTCATGAGCACCTGGTCTGTGTCGATCTTATTATTGTTCCATTATCTTAGCTAGATGGTACTTATTTTCCTAAATTTCTTTCATAGGTGAACTCTTGTCTGCTACTTCATACAATTTCCCCATAACATCATCTGGTAGATCTTTAATCCATAAATGGTTGTCATAGAACACAGTTACTCTGTTGAAGCAAATACTTTCTTCCTTATTGTTTTAGATTTCTAGACTAGGCTCTCTCACTGGAAGCGGCAGTCTCTTTATTTGCATTATCCTGGATACTTAGATCAGGCAATTTCACCATTTTTTCCATGTCCTGCATCAGTGGACTTTGGTCTGGCTCCCATTAAGTCATTTGCAGCTCATTTCCCTGGAGTGTTGATCACACTGGATGGCTTCACTCACTGCCATGGATGTTTGACATGTGAAATAAACTTTTACAGAGTCTCAGTCATGTTGCTGAAATATTGCTGTTCGTTCAGTAATATCTCTCACTGGAAATTACTTCTATTTTAGAAGATAGAAATTTGAGCATTTTCACTAGTCATGTGAAGTTTGTTGCTTTCTCTATGACAATCACAATGTTAAACTGTTCATTATGTCAACATAATTTATGTCTCGAGCCCACTGAATTATCTATTTGCTACTTCTTGACACACTGTTGAATGACATTTAGTCATGGACCAATATTTAGACAAATATTAGCTTCCAGATCAGTTGTTCTGTGGGGGTTTATCAATCCAATCTTCTGATGAAATTCAGGTTGAGACATGCGTGCAGGCTTAAAAGTGAAGTTGCTTGATTGTGAACAAGTTCCCCTCCAAGCCACTGGCCATCCTGACTTAGAAATGTATTGCTGTTCCTTCACTATCACCGGGTCAAAATCCTGGAATTCCCTCCCCACCGGCATTGTGAATCAAGCTACAGCACATGGACTGCAGCATTTCAAAAAGGCAGCTCGCTACCACCTTTTCAGGGGCAACTAAGCATGGAAAATAAATACTAGCCCAGCCAGTGATGCCCATGTCCCATGAGTGAACTAAAAACAACTCAATTCAACTCCCATATTTGTGTTGTCTTGTATTGTGACTTGCGATTCACCTACACATCTCATCATTCTACAATATAGCCCTCTTTATTTGTATGACTACAGGTACTCCTGCTGTTTTGAAACTGTCTTTTACTTCTGCATATGCTCGGCATGCTCCTGTGTGCATGTTCTAATGACCTACAGTTTTGTGAATGTAGCATTTCTTAGTGATGTCTGGATTTTGTCTATGCCTGTGAGCCCTTGTTATCCAGTAGAACCGATCTGGATTTTAGCATTCGGTGTTTAGCTTGTTCTGGGTGCAGGCTTGTCATGAGCCTCGCTAGAATGTCCATAACTTATAAAGTAAATAGATTTTCTTGCCCTCTTGATGTAATACTTTTGGCATTGTGTCTCACAATTGGTGTGTCAGGATGCATTTAACAGACATGCTCATGGTATCATCACTGCATCGTAGCACGTGACCTGAGAGTTTAAGGGTCTCAGAATTCATCATAACTCAGGCCCCTTGCAGCATAACACACATGCTGCCCTTTGTAACCTCAAAGCTTAACTTTCGCCCCGGAAATAAAGTGCCTGTGAAGGTAATATTTTTATATATCCGTGAGATCAGATAAACGTCCGTTGGATCTGTCAATACCATGTTACCCATGTCTGGTTCTCATGTGGCGAAGGATAATGTAATCATTGCTGCATCAGGTAAAATAAATACATTGCTGGAGGCAAAACACACCTCAGTGTTGGTCTTCTCCTCTCTGCAGCTGTCCATGACACTTTCTGGTTTTTGCTTCTGGCTTTTGCTGGAAGCAAAAATGGCTTCCTCCAAAGATAACTCTTTCCTGGATTTGAAGAAATATGACAAAGTTTCATGAAGAATTTCAACAATAATTCTGACACTTATGAATTTGATTTTCAAAGCTTTGTATTCAAAGTACTTCACCAATTTCAAATAGAGTTTAATAAAACCATTTATGGATTCTTCTTCTTTTCCAATAAATCTTGCTCACACAATTTCATCTGTAACAAATTGAAAGTAATTATTAAAAACCTTTAGGACATGGTTAAAAGTGTTTGTACTCTCAATGCTTTGTCTGTTAAGAACATTATTTGCAATTGACCACTGGATATAATAATCTATTAACTTGAACAGTTCTAGTCTTGGTAACTAACTTTGAAGCAACACTTAAGAACTGGTGCTGCCATAAAGTCTAGTCATGTATTCTGTACAGTCCTTCCCTGACATTGAAATGGCTGGGAATATTATGTCTGTTTCCATTTTTTTTCTTAGTGAGTAATGTTATTTTTGTAAAGGTATTTTAAATCTTTATCATTCCAATATTACCTTAAATCAGCTGTTCTTGCTGCTTGCATTCTTCTATTAACCAATGCTGCTTTAATTTAAATACATTGAATAACTTATAGGGTCTTCATAAGCGAGTATATCCTTCATTCTTTTTCACTCTATGTAATATTGTGTTGAACTCTTTCAATAAAACTTTAAATGGTATTACTGGTCAGTAATTTATTGCTTTAAAAAATTTAAATCCGTTCCTGTGTATTCAATTCTCTACAAGGATTCCCTGCCTTTTTAAAACAATTTAGGCGTACAAAATGATCAGAGGTATAGATAGAGTGGACAGCCAGAGACTTTTTCCTAGTGTGGAGGTAGCTATTACGAGGGGGCATAGTTTTAAAGTGAGTGGAGGTAGATATAGGGGAGACGTCAGAGGTAGGTTCTTTACTCAGAGAGTGGTAGGGGCAAGGAATGCTATGTTCTATCAAAATGGTCATTGTTCATCTCATCAAGGAATTTCCCACTTTCTGCAGTGAAGATGTTGTTTCCTATCTCTTCACAACTAAAATATACATGTTACCACCTTTCCAGGTCTAAATTTGCTATGGAATTTCAAAGGGGCAGAAACTCCACCTTCACCAATGGCCTAGTAGGGAAAAAAGATTCTACCTGATGTGGTACTCAGGTACACAGACTAGAGGTAGATAGCTTGAGGTTCAGTCTAAGCTCAGTCAGCTGAACTTGACCACAAACATATTTGAAATCAGTTTTGTGTTTTCATTTGCAAGCTGCGCTGTGAGTCTGTGTGAGTTTGTTTCATTTGCTGTGGACCCCACAGTGAAATAGCCAATCAACACTTCCAGTTTCTGCCTAGACATGGAAGATAGGTACAGCTGGGTCAAATGTCAGCCACTGGTTCAAATGGAACCAAACCCCATCAAGAAGCTCAGGAGAGGAAAACAAAAATGGGAAATGCATCTAAAAATGTCAGAATACGATTGTCACACAGTAATCAAAAGCTTGTTTATGTTAAAATGCTTCTTTACATTAAGCATTTGGTGAAGTAGTGTACCAGTATTTGCAGCAGATCCTCTGAAATGTTTGATACAGGAAATATTGTAAATGATGTCACCAATCCTGCATCAAAATAATTCTAGCAGCTATCCCTAAGGAACAGAGCATGACCTTCTATAAATTACAGAAAATCATGTCTTCTCTTAACTGAGTTCATTATTTCAAATTCTGAGGAGCAATCTCTGATCTCACCAATTCTAAACATGACGACGATACTGGGCGGACGTTCTGACTATATTAGAGCCATTTGGCAGCAGCTTTCCCTGCCCATGACTAAACTGAGTAAATATGAGTCAGTGTTTGAATGTGGTGGAGGCGCGAGATATAAAGACTGAACGCAGCAAGGAAAGGGCAGAGCAAGAGAGAGAAGCAGCTCCTTTACTCTGAGAAAGCAGCCAGCTGATCACACAAGAGGCAGAATGAAAGCCTTCCTCCTCACCATTGCTGCAGTGCAGATTCTCCACTGCTCAGGTAGGTACCAGAGAGAGCAGCACCCCATTGAGCAACAAGTTATTGCCAATGAGGCTCACTCGCTGAGATATCACCAATGTGTAAAAATAACTTGCTGAAGAACTCCGGAATGTTTTGTACAACTTTCTTTTTCTCTTGACAGGAATACCGAGCCCTAAGGATGCTCTGAGGGCATCTGTCATTAAACTGAACCAAATCACTGAGATCAGCAATCTGTGTGGGATAACCAGGAGAAGAGTGAAGGATGTAAGTGTGCCCTGGTCTCAGTCCGTTTCACTGTCTAAACTCGACAAGAATATTACTGAGTGCAGTTCGACACAGATATTTAAGCAGAAGCAGAATGTTATACTACACTTATGTTGATGAGAGAATGAGAGTAAGAATATCAGATAGTCAGACACTAATGAACTGTTTTCCTCTCATTAGATTTATCGCACAGGAAAACTGTCGTACAATGTGGATTTAACATTCTCTGTGAAAGAAACCATCTGCTCCAAGAATTCTGGACTGGAATTTGATGATCCCAGCTGTTACTTCCATCCCAAAAAGGCTGCAGTAAGTTCTGAGTTACATTTTCACATCCAAACCCTCATGTATAGGGAGGTTTTTAATAAAAAGGATGGAGTGTACTGGGTTATATCATAGAAAAGACATGTGTACTTAGTGATATCACAGAAACTCACCGTATCTTAGCAAAATTTGCTGCCAATCAATAATTTTTTTTAAAAAAAACTCTCTTTTATTTTGATAGCAGAAAGGTTTGTGCAAAAGCCATGTTGAATATTTTGCTAATGAGGTCGTTGACATTGATGTACAGTGTCAAGGGTTGAAGATGGTTGACAGCAACAGTGACTTATTAGAATCAAACGAAAACAGCAATGAGGTAACCTCACAATTATACTCATCAGGACAATTGAAGTCTTATCATTTCAGATAAGGTACAAAATCTTTCATTGGTTTACTCAGCTAAATTGAGAATTATTAATCTTTTAATATAGGTCAAAACCAGATCAAAACAGATATCAACTGAAGAATCATTGGACGTGAGTATAAATTGAAATTTGTAAAAATATTTTCTTGAGCATAATTATGAACAAAAATTTAAAACTCAAGGCCCCAATTGTGTCTGAATGGAGTGCAAGATGGCACTTTATTTTAAGCTGAGGTATTGTTGGATAGGTATGGGAGGGAGTGGAGTTTCACACATTCTAATGCTGAAACCCAAATACAGAGAAAGTCTCCGCTAAAGAGAAAATCAGCTGAACATTCACAGAGCTGGACAGGTACAAATGGGGGCAGTAGGAGAACAGTTACTCTTACATTTCTATCAATAACAGACACAAATCACTGGACAGTGCTGGAGGGACCTGCCGATTTAGCACAACAAAGCCAAATTGGAGCAGAATTGCAGCCTCCATTAACCTGTCCAACAACATCACAGCTACACTGTCCCAGGGTCAGAGAACCGAAGATAGTTGGTCAGAATTTCTTCACTCCAGCACTGAGTCACTGAATCCTAACCTGGAAATTCAAACTGTTGATACTTCCTATTTATAATCTAATATCAGTTAAACCTTTTGTTGGAAGGTGGTTTTAAAAATCAAGATTATTTACAAAATCCTAAATTTAAAAATCTGAATATTTTCTTCCAGTGGAAAAGCAAGTCAGCAGAGACATCACTCGAGGACTCTCCAAATTTGAGCATCGATGAGGTATTGTGTCAGATAATTATCTCATTTTCTGTTATTTTGCATTCTCATTGACTAAGACTTGCTAATTGTGCTTTACAGCATGAGGCATGGTGAGGAAGTTAGTAACAAGAAGTACCTCAGCTTGTGCAGGAATAGGGCCCACACTTTTGTCATTATTCTAAATCAAATTCTAGCCATCTAACTTACCAATCCACTGCTGTCCCCGGGCTGCATTGATTACTACTTCACTGGAGAACAGTAAGAGTTGGAGAGGAATTATCACAGAGTGACTGAATCCAGATTCTGAACTTCAAAATGTTCTCATTTCCTCATTTATAATCTGATATCATTTAAACTTTTGATTTATAACTGATTCTAAAAATCAAGATTATTTCAAAAATACTAAGTACTAATCTTCATATTCCAGGTGAAAACAAGTCAACAGAAATACCACTGGAAAGCTCTCTAAATGCGAGTTTAATCTGAGATTCTTGATCAGATAATTATTGATTCAAATAATCTGCTGAAACTTGGATTCAGTTGCATCACAATAAAGTGTGAGGCAGCTCAGTGTTTTTATGCAAATATTTTGTATGTGTAGGAAATTTAACTAGTTAAAATTTCCTCATTTATGGTTTAACAATCAGAGAAATCTTTGGTTCAAAGATAATTGCAATACTCAATAACATTTGATAGGTGAGTCATTGATTTCGCTCAATAACCAGATGATTCTTTTTTTTTAAACAGTTGAATATTAAGTCGTCAGAAAGATCACTCGATGTGTCCTCAAATGTGAGTATAAACTGGGATCTGTGTCAGAGAACTGTCTCGAGATCATGATCATCAACAGCAATAAAACAATGAACTCAGTCTATCTGAAAATGACCATTGTCTTCATTCTGTTCACTCCAGGAATACTACGATGATTCAAGATCCCGACACTAACCAGGAATGAAAATTCTGAAAGACTGGACTTGGTCTGAACACAAGACCTCATTCCAAATAAAGAAGATGTATTGACTCTACTTGTTCCTATATAAACCTGAGGCCTGTGGCTGTACGTTTCACTGTAACTGGGAGATTCTATAGTTTGTAAATGTTCTGTCCTTTAATGTATGTTTGTTGTATTCTGTGATTCACATTAAAAGTGTAAATAAGATATTTTCTAACATCATTTAGAACTGAAGGTAATTTTGCTCTGCATTCAAGATATTAAATGTGAGCTCGTCTGCTGGGATTTATCTCTCAAATTCTCTTCTGAGATGATCTCCTCTACCAGCAGTTTACTGTTCATTTACTAATAGACCAATAGTGTCAAATAACCTCTGAATATGATGGTTGCATTATCTTGTTAATGTATGTTTGGATTCAGATTATAATTTTAACAGTATCATTACTGCAGATGTGGGCAGTACTTTGCTATCCTAAAAACAGTTGAATAAATGACTTTCCTTGAGAAAGTGTGTTTTGTAGTATTTTCAGTGTTTACTGCCTTCAGTTTTCATTCTTCACTGTGACGTTGTTTTCACTAAAATTACATTTGACAAAGTTGTGCACCACAAATATCCCTTCAGGGAGATAATGGATTAACTGCATATATTAACAGGATTACAGATAGTGTGACAGTATTGCAATTGTTGAAGAGAATAAGTCATATCCTTTAAGCCAAATTGACAATTCTGGCTCCATAAGGAGGTTTCCCTCAGAATTGCAAAATAAAATCACTTTAGCTTTAACTCAACGTTATGTGGGTTGTCTGAAGAAGAATTAATATGTTGCACAGCCACAGTGTGGCATTATAAATATAGTGGTATGGTTGCAGGCAGAAACTCCCAGCCATGACTTTCCCTTCTTACTTTCTTTGGAATTGTTAGGCCTGAACAAAATATTAATACAAGTATTCCAGATGGTTAGCAATTGAAGTTGTGTGTTAACAATTTATTGCAATCAGTCTCTTCTCAGTCAAATGGAATGTCTGACAACATTGAATGTAGCAAAACAAATTAATCCATTTTTTAATGATGTGATTTTAGATTCACAGAAATACCATTGTTGTATTGCAAGAATGTATCATCTTTGCAATCAGCCTTCAGACAGAATTTTCATTGCTAACCCTGTTGTCGTTGTGATGGTGGAAGTATTTTTGGTTTTTGCCATTTTCCTGTCTGTCTCTACTTGAGGTCTTTGCTGGATTATTGATCCACAGGCACGTATCAGGCTCCAGTAGCTCACTCAAAAAACTATTACTCTGTGGAATCACATTGAGCATGGATGGTCTTTCCTGGAGCAGTGAGCTTTGTTAACTTACAATAAGTTAGATTCTGGAATGCACTAGGCCAATTCAGTTGTATGTACACAGAATGAACTTATGTCTCTGCTACTTATAGCATTTTCCTCCTTTTTCACTTGCATCGTGATCTCTACCTCAAAGTGACTCTTACTCGCACTCAGCTCCTTCATCTGAAAAACAAAATTGGGGGAAAAGAACAAATGGAGCAAAGAATAGTCAGAAAATGGATCCTAAATGTTGGACAGTTAAAGAGTAAAAGCAAGCACTGCTCTTTCCTTTACTCTTTGTCTGGAGATTTTCTTGCAGTCCTTTCTGCAGTGTTGCTAACATCAACAGCAATGTGGTGGAATCCCCAACTCACACAGAAAATGCTGTTTGTGCAATCCTCCTGTGAGGCAGCAACATTGTAATCCAAGCTCCAAGGAAATTCATAGAAACATAGAATCTAGGAGCAGGAGTAAGCCATTTGGCCCTTTGGTCCTGCTCCACCATTCAGTATGATCACGGCTGACTGTCTATTTCAATGCCATATTTCTGCTTTCTCCCATACCTTTTGATGCTTTTAAAATCTAAAATTTATCTCTCTCTTTCTTGAATATATTCAGTGATTTGGCTTCCACAGCTTTCGGCAGTAAAGAATTCCATAGGTATACCACCCCTTTGAGTGAAGAAATGTCTTCTCATTTTAGTGCTAAATGCTCTACCTTGTACTCTGAGATGGTGTCCCCTGGTTCTAGACTCCCCAGTCAGGGGAAACATCCTTCCTGTATCTAATCTGTCCTGCCCTGTTAGAATTTTACACTTTTCAACCAGATCCCCACTCATCCTTCTAAACTTTAGTTCTACTGGGTCTGTATTAGTAATCTTTCCTCATACTACAGTCTTGCCATCCCTGGTATCAGCCTGGCAAACCTCTACTGCACTCCCTCTATGGTAGGTATTTTTTTTTGGGTAGGGAGACCAAACTGCATGCAATACCCCATGTATGGTGTTACTAAGGCCCTGTACAGCTGCAATATGACATCCTAAATTCCGAACTCAAATCCTTTTGAAATGAAGTCCAATATACAATTTGCCAATCATTTGCTTCCTGCATATTTTCACTGACTGGTATACAAAGACACACATTAATGTATGTCCACACTTCCCAGTATACCACAACTTAAAATTTATAATACATCCTGGCGCAGGATAAATTGCCATACAGTGGGGGGGAGGGTGTGTGTGTGTGTGTGTGTGTCTGCGCGCGCGCGCATGCTACCAATGTGCTCAATGATTTCTAGACCAGAGTACCAATTATTACGAAGCCAACAACACTCACTGGAAGGAAGGGCTATCCTTGGTTGTTCCCCTTCACGCTCTGTAACATACCCCAGGGCTAAACTCCCTTTCTCAGAAATGACAAAAAGACAAAGTAGGATGCATTCTAAAGAGTGGAGATGATGGTAGGGACGCTCTAGCAGCGTAAGCTTTATGTTCACATTTGGTGAGCTTTGTTATTTTTCAGCCCTACCAAGGCAAAAGCTACCAATAGTAGTGTCTCACAGATTAATTTGATAAGATTGTCTTTTTTTAAGCCGCTTTCTGACTCTAATGGTGCCTAGTGGCACAGTTCCGACCATACTTCCCTTTCCCCACTATAAAGAGTCTCTCCTGGATACTTTACCATCACCATCGACTTTCTTCTCCTCCGCCACTTCGTGTGATAGACTCTGAGAACTGTCATTCACAGTGCTTTGTGAACTATTAGTCGATGAGTCTACAGGGGCTATAGGCAAGAAAGGTGGGTAAAGATTATATTAGCATTTCAATTCAACAGAAACATGACTGTTTGTGAGAGGGAGGAAGAGGTATGTCAAACTTCTATTTATCATTAGTGTCCAACTCATCCTAAGATAACAAGGTGTAGAACTGGATGAACACAGCAGGCCGAGCAGCATCAGAGGAGCAGGAAAGCTGATGTTTTAGGTCTGGACCCTTCTTCAGAAATGACCGACATGGGAAAGACAAAGACATTTTCATCTAGGACCTCTTCAGACATTTCTGAAGAAGGGTCCAGACCCGAAACATCAGCCTTCCTGCTCCTCTGATGCTGCTCGGCCTGTTGTGTTCATCCAGCTCTACACCTTGTTACCTCAGGTTCTCCAGCATCGGCAGTTCTTACCACCCCCCAACTCATCCTAAGTTTGGTTTGTCTGTGGGACCTTCATGGTCTGAGTTACCCAAAATTATGCAATACTATTACTCATCCAATCAGGCCATTGGTATGGCCTCGTTGGACATGGATGTTGCCGGCAAGGCCTGCATTTGCTGACACACCTTTGAGAAGTTGGCTGTGAGCTGCCTTCAAGGAATGCTGCAGTCCATCTGGTTCAACATTTCTGCTGCGGTTTGGAACAACTAAGTTGCTTGCCCGGCCACTTTACAGGACAGTTAAGAGTCGATCACATTGAGGTGGGTCTGAGAATCAGACAACAATTGCAGACTTGCTTTTTTAAAAAAGGACATGAGTGAACCAGGCGTGTTGTAATATGGCACCGATTCACAATGTTCTCTGGAATACAATCACCTTCGGTGGCTATGTCATGGAGTCAATGTAATGTGTTTTGTCAACAAATTGTGTGCAAGTAATGTCCAATAACATCAATGAGTACAAAACCCAATATACGTGTAAGTCTGTGATATTGCAGCTATGAAAATAGTCAGCGTTAAGTAATGAGTAAATTAGACGTCTGTCTCAGCAAGAACCTAACTCTGCGCTATATGTTGTGCATACTAATATATAGAGAACTACAAACTGAATCAAGCTGGGTTTTTTTAGGATAGTTATTAATAGTTTCAAAGCCTCATTACTGAGCTTGGCTAGCAATTCTATATTTTGAAAATTAACTGAATTTCATTAATTTAGTTTAAATTTGAACCCATGTTACCAGAACATTAACCTGGAACTCCAGAGTACTAGCCTAGTGACATTATCACTATGCCACAGCCTCACCCTGAAAGGATGGTCAAGGTGACTGCAGAGAAACAGTTGACACTGAGTATGGCATATTAGTATTGAAGCAACTTGTGCAGAGGACAGATCCTACAGCCATACAGCAACTATATCTTCAACAGATCTAGGAGGTTTCTCAAATAGTCATATTGCCGTTCGTAAGTCATTGGAGGATATTCGGTGAGTATAGATAATGATATAAAAGTAGAAGTTGCTGGAACAGCTCAGCAGGTTTGGCAGCATCTGAGAAGAAACATCAGAGTTAACATTTCAGGTCCAATAACCCTTCCTCAGGACTGGATAATGATATCAGGAACAAAAACAAAGTTGCTGGAAAAGCTCAGCAGATCCGGCAGCATCAGTGAAGGGAAAAAATAGAGTTAACGTTTCAGGTCCGGTGACCCTTCCTCAGAACACTTTTACCTTCACAGATGCTGCCAGACCTGCTGAGCTTTTCCAGCAACTTTGTTTTTGTTCCTGATTTACCTCTGCAGTTCTTTCGGTTTTTTCTGAATAATGATATGTTTTTCAAACAGACCATTTTACAATTAGATTTCACATTTCCAAGATAATTTGTTGAATGTTATTATTGATTACATGTTTTTTATTAAAGCTGGTTAACAGTGAATAGTTTTCCACTTCCTTCCCTTACTCATTTGGCACATGTTGGATTCTGTTTCCACAACCATTCCACTGGCCAGGCAGAATGAGACTGAGCAATGGGAAAGCCAAATGACTAGGGGTAATGTCATCAGGCTGTTTGACCTATAGTAAGAGTCAGTAAAGATCTTCTAGAATAAGAGGAGAGAGAACATTAGAGTCTGTAACGGCCTTATGCTTAACCTAGTCTCTCCGTGAACATTTCAGCAGAGATGACAGGAACAGGAATGTCAAGTTGATTTGTTCGTTGGAAACTAGATCCTTGAGACTCATTTTAACATCTCAGTTGCTTCAACATAGAAGAGGTCTTGGGTCTGGCTGAAGTGTTTCCTAATCCATAATCAGTTTCACATCATGTGACACCTGGAAATTTTTAGAGTTAAGACCTGAGATACTTGAATAAGCTGTAGATCTTTACTTACTCTTACTATCTACTGTTGTCTTTTCTGCTTTCTCCACAGTTTCAGAGGGTAACAGTGAATCTAAGGTAACAAAACAAAGATAAAATATTAAACCTCGTGAGATTTGGATTTACATTATTTCTAATTCATGACTCTAACATATATAACATTGAACAAGTACTACCCCTTTGCCAAGTAACTTTTCACTAAGCTCATGCTCTTGCTATGTTTGCTATGTAACATCAACGACTGTATGCCAAAGGTAATCCAGTGGTTGTGTGAAATGCTTTGAAACATTTAGAGGATGTGATAAAAGACAAATTATTTTCTAGCTTTGAAAAATTTCAGCTAGAATCTTAGTTTTTAAATTGAACTTGTTTGATGTGAAATTTAAGGCACACAGATGGCTTAAAGCTCATGAAGCATAATCCTTTATTCCACTGGCATCAGCTATTTACAAACATCAAAGGGGAATCAAGTTTAAGTGGGAACACAATCAACATACACGGAATTAAGCCTGTACCTCATATCTATTTGAGGAAATTCTTTGTCAGTCTCTCCCTCTCCTGATGAGGCCTCTAACAGTTACCCTTACCTTCAAAAGGGATTCACTAAACTGCTCTAGCTTCCCTGCTCAGTGATCTTCCTCCCCTTTTGTCATCTGATGTTCAAAGCTCTGTTATACATTTGCCTGATTGAGACTTGCCTTCTCACAACTTAATCTAGCACACACTGACCATTTCCTAATCAGTTATGTGATCCAAAAGGTTCAATTAAGCCATGATGCCTAGAATGTTCAAGTACAAATTAGCTGCAGCATCCTTGTCTTACTTCATCAGGCCGAGTAAATGGTAAGGGTTGGGGTGATATTCAGCATTTGCTTTAGAAGACTTTTTGTCTGCACTAACACTGTCAGTGACTTAAGCCATTAAGCACTAACATCAAGTTATCGAGTCATAGAGGCATACAGCACATTAACAGACCCTTCAGTCCAAACACTCCGAACATAATCCCAAACTAAACTAGTGCCACAGTCAATAAATGTGGAGCTGGAAAAACACAGCAGGTCAACAGCATCCGAGGAGAAAGAAAGTCAACAGTTCAGGCCAAAACCCTTAATCAGGACTGGGGAGGGAGAAGGGACGCCAGAAATAAAAAGAGGGAGGGGGCTGGGGCTGGGGAAAGGTAGGTCGGATGGTGATAAGTGGATGCAGATAGGGGGTTATTGTGACTGGTCAGTGGGAAGGGTGGAGCGGATAGGTGAGTAGGAAGATGAATGGGTTAGGCACGCAGCAACTGACCCGACATTCCTGTTGCCATCCATTTTAATTCCCCCTCCCACTCCCCTGACGACATGTCCATCCTTGACCTCTTCCACTGTCAGTGTGAGGCCAAACATAAATTGGAGGAACAACACCTGATATTCCGCCTTGGGAGCTTACAGCCCAATGGTCTGAATATCGACTTCACCAGCTTCAAAATCCCTCTACCCCCAGCCTCATCCGATGTCCCGCCTCCCTGACCTGACCTAACCTAACCTGTCCACCTTCCTACTCAACTATTCACTCCACCCTTCCCACTGACCAGTCACAATAACCCCCTACCTGCATCCACCCTACCATCCCACCTACCTTTCCCCAGCCCCATGCACCCCCCTCCCATTTATTTCTGGGCTCCTTTTCCCCTCCCTAGTCCTGCCATAGGATTTCGGCCTGAAGCGTTGACTTTCCTCATCCTCAGATGCTGTCCGACCTGCTGTGTTTTTCTAGCTCTCCCTCCAAACCATTCCTATTCATGTACTTATCCAAATGTCTTTTAATTGTTGTAATTGTACGCACATCCAAAACTTCCTCAGAAAGTCCATTCCACATGCGAACGACCCTTGTGTAAAAAATTTGCCCCTCATGTTTTTTTAAAAAATTTCTCCCCTCACCTTAAAAAAGTGCCCACTAGTCTTGAAATCCCCCATCCTAGGGAAAAGACAACTGCCATTAACGCTATCTATATCCTCATTATGAGACAAACTTCAATAAGGCCACCTCTCAACCTCCTACACTCCAGTGAAAAAAGTCTCGGCCTACCCAGCTTTTCTTTATAACTCAAATCTTCCACACCTGGCAACATCTTGGTTAGTGTCTTCTGAACCCTCTCCAGCTTAATAATATCCTTCCAATAACTGGGCGACCAGATCTGGACACAGTATTCTAGAAGAGGCTTCACCAATGTCCTGTACAATGTCAACATGATGTCCTAACTCCTGTACTCAAAGGGCTGCAATGAAGGCAAGTGTGCCAAACGCCTTTTAAACCACTCTGTCTATAATATGATGCAAACTTCAAAGAATTATGTACCTGCAACCCTAGGTCCCACTGTTTTATAACACCACCTAAGGCCCTACCATTAATTATATAAGCCCTACGCTTTGTTTGTTGTACCATATGCAATACCTCGCACTTATCCCGATTGAACTCCATCTGCCATTTTTCAGCTCATTGACCCATTTGATAAAGATCCCTTTGTAATCTTCAAAAACCTTCTTCACTGTCTACTTTGCCACCAATTTTGGTGTCATCTGCAAGCTTACTAACCATGCCTTCTATAGTCTCATCCAAATCATTCGTAAAAGTGACCAACAAAAGAGGACCCAGAACCGATCCCTGTGGAACACTGCTGGAGACAGGGCTACAGTCCGAAAAGCAACCCTCCACCACCACTCTCTGCTGCTTGCCTCCACATCATCTACCAAAATTTTAGCCTCAAGAAATTCTCCTCCATGTATCGTTTTTTTTGAGATCACCCTCCAGCTACTGGTTCAGAAACAATTTTACAGAAATACCCATCTATGTCAGCAGCTATCCCAGACAAGTAACACCACTCACTAATCAAGGTATACTCCTTTCCTGTCTCTTGGTGTCCTGCTTGATCCCGAAGTGCTACCACACTTGAGGCAGCAAGGAAGGATGCGTTGCTTCACCTCTCTCTCCTTGTCATGAGACAGTTGATTGAAGGCTCCATCCTCCTCCCTGCTCTTCTTCCGGCACCTCAACAATTTCTTGCCTATTTGGGCTCCTTCATCACTGGCACTGGGGTGGTGGATGTTGGGCCTTCTGTTAAATGGTGCTGAAACTGTACGAGGTCCTCCTTCGAGATTGATGGCAAAAGTTAAACCACACCTGACTCTACCTGTCCAGATTTGGTTTGGATTTTATTCATAAGTACATTCACGACAATCCACTGAATCTTAGTCCAAATATCATAGGGAATTAATGTTGGAATGCTGCCCTTGACTTGGCTGGCATTTGAAAGTAGTTGAGTGGATTATGGTTTGTAAACACTCCAAACACCGCGCCAAAATCAGAATGTCTCTGAACTTCTTGGAAATAGTCCATCTCAAACCAATCAATTCGAACTTCATACTGGAGTATTTCTTCATATTCCTGTCATTCAGCTTGACACTCCATGTGGCATATGTAATAACTACTTTTCTGACCTAGAATCTGTGATAGCACCATTTCTTGGCCAAGGAAAACTGGCGTCAGTTTCTAGTTTGAAAGGGAGAGGGAAATTTGGGTGGCCAAGGACAGGCAATGAGAAGAGATTCTGCTTCAGACTACAATAGAAGTCTTCAAATGCTGGGGTCCCTGGACATATTTTCCTTGTTTTCATCAGCATGTTATAGAGTGGGGGGTTAACTATGCTTAGCCTTGCAGAAGCTATTTATGATATCCAGCGAGAGCAAGGAACTCTCCATCTTAGGATAGGGCCACACCTGGACCACACAGACTGTTTCAGCATTGACAGTAATGTCTCCCTTGGCCTAAGATACCAAATTTTACTCTGGAAAAGTTGGCACCTCTCTGGTTTGACTCTCAAGTTAAACTTCACCGAGCAGTTAAGATGGTGCTTAGTCTTTCAAGGAAAGATTGGAGATGAAGATTACCAAAAACTTTGATCCATACACACGTATGTCTTGCTCCACATGGGGTGGTATCTTATAACCAGGGGTCAAGCTGAGACTGCAGAAATACTTTCTTTGAGGACTTGCAATGTTTCCTCGGTCCTAGGTAGATAACAAACACCCCTGTAGGAATTTGCATTTGGTGTCTGGTAATTGACACAACTCCTCAGTTTTCCACCTTTCTTCCTTACGAGGACTATGGGGGAAGACGCACGTCAACTTGATGACTCTCAGATGACACCTAGCGCCAAAGAATTCTGCTGGTAATCTTGGACTTCCATCCAGTGATGGGTTGGGACATGACAGTAAGGAGTCTTTCCTGGGTAGTCACCTTTAATTACAATCCTGTGGTTTACCAGACTATAACACCTGATGTCATCATCACCTTCACTGAGAGTTGTCCCATATTTGTGTGAGAATATAAACGTGCTGTCTTCTCTGGGTGCCCTCCAACTCGCCAATGCCGACCTTTGAAACAAAATTGGAAGACATCTCCTCCAGTCAGTCTACTATCCAATACAGTGGCAGGTTAAAAGACACCAAAGGACATTTTTGGTTGGAAGGAAGCATCTTTGTTGTGGCAATCCACATGGTTACCGGACCCTTTTCACCCACAGTGACCAGGGTGGCTCCCAAAGTTACACAAAGTGAAACCACTCCTACATGTGACACATGACACTCTAGGAAGGCCTAACATCGACTGTTGGAGATGGCTGTCATGAGCCTTCAAGAACGGTTTTGGAGTGGGCGGCTAAAAGAACAGATTTCCCTGCCACTCAAACAGTTCTAGGATCCATACAGGCTGACACGCACTTAAACTGTACAGATCAAGGTCAAAAACTCTTGTGTCCCATCTGCTGACCTCGTTATGCTCCACTCAAAGCACAATTCTGTCCATCCTTTCCAAGGATGTCCAGATATCTCTTAATACGTTTGACTGCAACACCATCAGCATTCTCAACATCCTTACTTTCACTGGAATATTGAGTGTGTCACAAATTACCACAGGCTATGAAAAGTGTGAATGAGGACAGATATGGAGAGCTTGATGTAGGCATGACTGAGCCCTGTGAAGTGCGGATCCAGATTGGGGAAATGCGGCCATTGATCTACATATGCCCCTCAGCAAGATGTTCAGGGAAAAACTGGTGAGTCATGGCTGATGCGCCCACTCTTATATTAATTAGGCACAACACTTCATGCTCGTTGTTGGACAGGTCCCTATTGCTTTCTCACCCCTAACCCAGCATCATCCTCAATGCCCCCCCTCCCACATACAGGGAATGTTTAATGGAAACATTACCATCACTGTCCACCTTCTCTGCTGCTTCATAGAATAGACTCTGTGAACTCTCATTCACAGTGCTCTGTGAGCTGTCAGTGGGCGCGCCTGCAAGAAAGAAAGGCAAATAAAGATTTACAATCTTAACCACGTCTGTACCACCATTACGAGTGGTATTTTCACCTCCTTCATATCACTACAGTGTCCCCAAATCTCAGCTCATCTGCTGCTAAAACCCTCATTGATGCCCTTGTTATGTATTGATTTGACTATTACAATGGACTATTAGATGGTCTTACACATCCTACCCTCCACAAACCTATGTTCATTCAAATCTCTGCTGCCTTCTATCCCAACTCACACCGAGTCCTGCTTAGCTCTCACCACTGTGCCTACTGACATAAATTGATGCCAGTTAAGTCACGAATTGATATTAAATTTTTCATCCTCATATGCAAACTGCTCCATGGCCCTGTCCTTTCCTATCTCTGTAATCTCCTCCAGCCCCAAAATTCTAGAAATATCTGTGCTCTCATTCTGACCCTACTTTTCTCCTTTAAGGTACAAATTAAAACCTACCTTCTGCAGTTAATATCACCTCAAAGTGTGTGGCATGGTGTCAAGTTTTATTTTTGACAATGCATGAAACATCTTGGGATGTTTACTGCGTGGAAGATGCAATATAAACACAGGCGGTCGTGGTTTTGTATTTTTCTCAGCCTCCAGAAGCTGCACCATGCCAGCATTTCACAGAAACATGAACTGGATGTACTTACATTACTGACACCCACTAAACTTGCCACCAAAGGTACAAGCTTGTTTCGAGATTAAGGGGATTCAATTAAACTGTAGGTCTGTGTTTTCTTGAACAGTATGAAAAAAATAGCTGCACCTACTCTCATTATCTACTGTAGCCTCATCTCTTCTCTCCACTTGGTCAGTCTCCAGCTTTGCACCTTCAAAGCAAATGGAAGACAGGAAGGAAAAATATTATAATCATTCACACCAACTCATAAATTCATCACAAGGCACAAGATTGCTTAGCTTCACTTGCAGTCTGGTGAACATCCTCTGAAATCGAGATTTTTCTGCGGCTCAATCCAGGAGCTATGTTGGGGGGCTGGGTTGCAGACTCACTGATCTTGATTTCTGCAGAGTCATGAAGATGCCATGGCTTATTCAAAATTGCGTTGGGAACACGGGTCTAGAAATCCTACCCTGAATTTCCAACAGATCTCATTTAAGCTGGTTAGGTGGTGGGGCTAATTTACACTTAGGGGAAAGCAGAAATCTGCAAGGTCATTTAAACGCAATGCTATTTTCAAACAGACCGCATTTTCACTAGAGTAAGAGCCTTATGCCTCAATGTGTGAGTTATGACTTTTTTGTTAACAGGAGGCATAAATGGGCCATCAAATGGATTGTATTGCCATGAATGGACATGGAGTATAGGTGGCAGAGTAAATGGTGCAGAAATGGAAGGGCTAGAGAGCCAAATATTTATTAACTCTGCTTGGAGGAAGGCCGAATGAACTGAGATAAGCCTATCTTGGTAGTTGGCAGCCCTTGTGACTGTCTTTGAATGGTGGCTGGTTCCAGTACACATTCACCTCATGCAGAACGAAGACCATGCCATTTGACACACTTTGTCCCCCTGAGGTGAATGCATATGTCTTTGGGAGTAAAGGTCCAGGCTCCTGTCTACGTACGAGTGACTTGGTTGCACAGAGTAGCTCCACAAGATGTAATTCGATTGCTGGCTCATTTGTCACATTGAGCTCAGTCACTGAAAACTTCATTACATTTAAAAGAGGTAAGTATCCCACTCATGTTACAAGCATAACACACGTTGATTACAATAATGTAATATTACATTTACCATATATCTGGGTAAACATTGAATGTATAAGACAACTATAGTTCTTCAGTGATCACAGCCCGCCAGCTGTCCTTTCTCCCCTCTCCTCCCCTCCCTTCCACACACCTTGCCTCCCTCAGAAACTCCTTCACATATCCACAGGAGGAAAGGTGGGGGCTAGAAGATGCTGTTCAAGAAATCACTGCTGTTGATTTGTTTGTCCCTCAGGAGTTATTTGAATGGAGCTTCCGCTGACATCGTCATCACAGACAAAATCGCGGTGCTGTCTGAGTATGCACAACAGGTGGTCAATCTGCCAATCTCATCCGGTTGCAATAGAGCTTGGAACAAAACAGTGCAATCGGTCCAGTAGCAGCAGATGGGAGTTGGCCAGGTTGAGGTCATTCATGTCATAGCAACAGGCCAGGGAGCTCTGGCCAATCACTCTACTCATCTCGATTGTCAATCCATGTTCAGGATTCTGCCTGGGTCCATATCAAGCAAGCGCATAAAAGGCCTCAGAAAAAAAAGTCAGTTGTCTAAAATTGGACTCTTAGCTTTATGCCTGAAGCAATGTTCTCAAAAATGTGACTGTTACATGGGTAAGTAAATAATGTAGACTTTTCATGGCACACAGCTTCTGCATAAAATATGCATAACAAAACAACACACATTACAATTACATTAAGCAAAAGCATTAAGAGAAGAGTGACTTTTTGGTGTAAGTTGAATCAAAATTATTGCCTTTATGATGCAGTTCATTTAACTTGAACCTATTTGTCTAATTTAAAATTGTAACATTCTGAACATGATGCTTTGTCAAATATTCTTGAAGACCCAAGGGAAATCACAGATTCAAGTAGAATGATGATGTGATTGGCATACAGTGCCAATGTGATAGTCAGAGTGGAGGCCCCAAAATATGCAAAAACATGGTCTGATGCTGTCATCCGGTCTCCATTTACAACAAAACTCACTAATATTTGGATGGGGTATGGGGATTGGGTGTGTGTGTGTGTGTGCATGTGTGTTAGAGAGGGTCAGGTGCACGCGGTGTGCTTTGGTCCTAAGGTGGGCGCAGTGCTAGGGGATTGACTCTGGCACTTTAAGACACTGACTCCTGCAGCCAACTCTCAGAGCCTGACATACAATGCCACATGACAATACATCATTAGCATTACTGGGACCAGTAGCATTACCATTAGCATTACTTCTCCCCCCACCCCAAACTCCCACCAGCAGGTTTTAAGGTGGCAATGGTTGCTGGTGTTTATTGTAAAATCCAGCAGGTGGACTGCTTGTTTCACCCTACCTAGCTCTGGTCCATATGAATTTTCAATGGGAGCGCTGGATGCATCGAGAGGCCACTTAAGGGCCTCACTCACTGTGCACCTTGGCTATTATTTTACCCACAGCAGAGGGAAGCAGGTAGCCTGGCAATGTTAGCTATGGACAAGCCCTGCGCCTACACAGGATCTGCTCAGATGAGAGGGAGCACGACGGACACCTAAAGATGGTGAAAAACACCCTCATAAGAACAGGATACCACGCTCAACTCATCGACCACCAGTTCCGACATGCCACAGCGAAAAACCGCGATGACCTCCTCAGAAGACAGACACAGGATACGACCGTTAGAGTACCCTTCATCGTCCAGTACTTCCCCAGAGCGGAGAAACTACACCATGTTCTTCGCAGCCTTCAATATGACATCGAGGACGACAAACATCTCGCCAAGATCATCCCTACACCTCCACTTCTCACCTTCAAACAACCACCAAACCTTAAACAGACCATAATTTGCAGCAAACTACCCAGCCTTCAGGACAACATCAACCACAACACCACACAACCCTGCGACGGCAACCTCTGCAAGCCATGCCAGATCATCGACATGGATACTACCATCACACATAGGAACACCACCCACCACGTACACGGCAGATACTCATGTGACTCAGCCAATGTTGTCTACCTTATACGCTGCAGGCAAGGATGCCCTGAGGTATGGCATATTGGCGAGACCATGCAGATGCTAAGACAACAGATGAATGGACACCGCACAACAATCACCAGACAGGAATGTTCCCTCCTAGTCGGGGAACACTTCAGCGGTCAAGGACATTCAGCCTCAGATCTTTCGGTAAGCGTCCTCCAAGGCAGTCTTCAAGATACATAACAATGCAGAATTGCTGAACAGAAACTGATAGCCAAGTTCCGTAGCCATGAAAACCAAAAGAACTGCAGATGCTGTAAATCAAGAACAAAAACAAAGTTGCTGGAAAAGCTCAGCAGGTCTGGCAGCATCTGTGGAGGAAAAAACAGAGTTAAC
>NC_063338.1:20780928-20798028 GCF_021869965.1 Rhincodon typus
GCTGAGCTTTTCCAGCAACTTTGTTTTTGCCCGTAGCCATGAAGATAGTTTCAACCATGATCTTGAGTTCATGTCACACTGCATGTGATCCCACCATGCTGTTCTGTAAAATCTTCCTCACTGTCCTGTTTTGACATCATCACCTTGATAACTTGCTATGATCTCTCTACATTAATTAGTTTGTACAGTTTGGATTACTTGCTACTTTGGTTATACCCTTGCAATGCGACTCTTATACCTGGCATGTTACTCCAGTCATTTTCTTTGTCTCCAGCACCACCTTATTATTAATCTTTTGTAATTATCTCTCCACCTCAATTAATTGGATAATCGTCATCCTTTCACTTGTTATTTAGCTGTTGACACGTTACTCACACCACCTTTACTCACACTCTTGATCACCTGCAGAGACCTATTATTCGGTCTGTCGACACTCCACTCACACCATTTGTGTGATCTTTTGATCTGTCTGATTATAAAGTCTGTGCCTGGGTTCTTTCTTCACTTCACCTGACGAAGGGGGACGGATGCTCCAAAAGCCTGCAATTTCATATAAACCAGTTGCGACTATAACCTGGTGTCATGTGACTTTTGACCTTGCCCACCCCAGCCCAACACTGGCACCTCCACATCAATGTTAGCTGCAGAGGGTGTGGAGATGAAGGATCGTGCTCTCTGCTCTATCTTTCCTGACTGTCACAACAAACATTCTCAATGGTTATTAGCATGTTTTACATTAAGGTTATTATTTATTTATTGCTCACTTAAAATGTAAAATCAATTAACTTTGTTCTGTGGTTCAACGCAGAAACATCATCCCATCGACTATGCCTCCCTATCTAAATTATTTAATCATGTTAGCTATTTTATCAATATCATTCAGACATACCTTCAGACTCTTCCCTGGATTCTGGACATATCACCTTCTCCAAATCTGGTTCAATACCTACAAGCACATTCAGAGAAATGGCAGCACCAATAAGACCTTAGAATCATAGAATAGTTACAGCACAAAAAGGAGGCCATCTACCCCGTTGCTCCATGCTAGTTCTCTGGCTTGCAGTTAAAGACCATTAAAACATGGCTTTTTGCATCTCTTTATCCTTAAAAACTTAGTCCCATATCTGAATCAAAATGGTAAGTGTTCTGTGTGCATCGCGATTAGGGTAATCCAATTCCCGGTGGGTATAGGTTCAGAACACAGAACAGGCTTCAACGTGCCAAAACTGAAAATGAATTTTAACTGTTTTGCAACAAACCAATGAAAAACTTGTACAATGAGATGGATGGGTGCCTCGTTTGTGGAATGATGGTGGCAAGGCTGGAATTTGGAGCTTGTTGAGACATGAGGGGTAGTTTGGCCCTATATCTAACCATCATTCGACTTTTTAAGTATGCTTGATACCAACACAGGTTCTCAAAAGTACTGACGTCAATCATCTTGATGAGTGCAAAATCCACACAAAAGATTCATCGCGTTACAAATTGATTTTTTTTTCAAGTAATCTATAGCTGACGCATCCATCTAAGCAAAGGCAAATAATCTTAACAGCTCCCCTCTGAATTTTTCCATGGTGGTATGTTCAAGGAAGACATAATCAGAAATAAATTACTGCAAAATCTGGAAGTGTCAGATAACAGGAACTTGAATTCTTGGCTCTTTATGAAGGCCATTTATTTTTCTTGTGAGATTAAGTTGATGGGCAAAATCACGAAAACATCAAAGTTAAAAAGTATTCCAGGAATATAATCAGCCAGATGACCACACCTTGGCCTTTTTACTAATCTCTGAAAATCATAGGAATAAATCATGTAAGCGTGTGATGTCAAAATATCTTCACAATTAATAATTGCTTTGGATGTGAGTTTGAAGGATTGTGGAGATACCTGGATTGTTTTATTTTGAAGGTCAATAAAAACATATATTGGAACATTTTTTAAACAAGCTATTTCTTGGAAACCACATGATTCCAGGTAATCTGATCTTGATTGCTTTTACTCACTTTCGGGAAAACACCTGACCCCTTGTATTGGCCAAGTTTTATTGCTGTTCTGTTTGAACTGTGTTTTGCCGGCTTGGAGATTATTATTGGATTTTCAGTTGGGGGATGCCTGCTAAGCTTGTGTCTTGTGTTTCTGAAGCATCTTTGTTGCAAAACTAATGTGAAACCTGATTGCCCTCTTGCCCTTCTCAACCAAAGACTTCATGACACTGTGTTCTCTAAGCAAATTGTGTTTACCAAGATCCCAGAGATAACTACCTATGTTTGGCAACATCTGCCTATGCATGACAGAATGTCAGTGATGATGGCCATCTGACCCACTCAACCTTATCCTTTTTGCCGTCAAGAACCAAGACTTATTGGCCAAAAGGTTTTTTTTTCCAAACATTAATCTCTACAGAGAGAAATCAATTTTGTTTTCCTTGTCTTGATCAGTTTCGAGGGAGAAGTGCACAGAGTAATTTATTTGCCTAGAATTCAGAGGTTTAATGATCATAGTTTCAATCCGAGTAAAACTTCTGATAAATAGAAAGGTCAGAGGCTAGAAGTCAGAAGTGGATCACCTATTAGGTGGCCAATTTTTCTTCTTAAAGAGAGAGATACTTGCAATTAGAACTAGTTCAGAGAAAGCTCAAGGGGCTGATTCCTGGGAAGAAAGAATAATTTTTTGAGGAAAGGTTGCACAAAATAGGCCTATTTTGATTGGAGACTAGATGTATGAGAGGGGATCTACAGAAACACAAGATTCTGAGGGACCCTGGCCGTTCAGATGCTAAGACAATGGTTTTCCTTTTTTGGGGCAATCTAGAACCAGGGGACACAGTTTAGTAATAAGGGGTCCCCTCTTTAAGATGGAGATGAACAGGGATTTCCTCTATTTGACGGCCATTAGTTTTTGGAATTCTCTTATACAAAGACCAGTGGAGAATCCATGAAGCATCAAGAGCTATGGGTTGGGGTTGGGGTGGGAGTGGGATTTGATCTGAATGGAAAATTGAGTTAAAGCCACAATCAGGTCAATTATGGTTTTATTTAATATGAAGCAGTCTCAAATGGGCCGAATGGTCTACTTATGCTGTTACTCCTCATGCTATGATTGCTTAAATTTGCATTTGTTCTACACAAATGCTTTGAAACTTCATGAACCCGGTGTACAGTATCAATCAGATCCCCAGGGCACTGATCCACACCTCAATCCCTTCTCACATTAATTCCTACCTTGGACAACCCCATCTGCTCCAATGTTGATGTCCCCAAACACAAACTGGATCTTTTCCATAGCTTGGAGCTGATCAGGGCTGCCGTGCAAGGCATTCTGCAGGATATTCTTTGCAAACTTGGCTCGTAGAGAGTCTGGTGCAGTTTGTTTGGCTTCCTCGGGGTCTGTGGGGCCCATTAAATTTCTCCATTCTTCCACTGCATTCTCCTTACTCAAAATCATCATCAATAATGGACCTCTGAACCCAATGAAGAATGGTAGGAATGAGTGTCAAGTAGCATTGATCATCTGCCTGTCAGAAGGGCACTTGGTATAAAGCAGGTATAAACCTAAGCAGAAAGTGATCCTGAATGTTCGTATACAGTGGTTGTTTCTCATTGCAGACTCCTGAGCCTCCAATAATGGTGGGTGGAAAGCCCACACTGATTATGTGCCAGAAATCCACTGCCCGCCATATTGGTAAAAGGCTAAGGAGATTGCAGTCCTGTGAAAATTGTATTTGCATATTGACATAAAGGCGTCCAATGCCAGTTGGAGGCCTATCTCTGTGGTAACAAGAGCACCAGGGTAAAGTTTAATCTGGGCAATGGAAATCTTGCCCACTGGATGTCAGGTGGAGACCCACATTGCTTCCTTTTACTGCGATTTGCCACATTAAGTACCAGTGGTTGGGAGGTGATGTCGCTGCTCACCATGTTGTATGGGCTATCAGGTAGATTTGCTGCCAGCATTCTCTTTCCTGTGGGATCTATAGGGCCCACTTGGTCCAGTGTAAGAGAAGAAAACCACCAATGAGAAGAAGCTCTTGTCTTAAACAAGATTGACTTTATTGCATGATAACAACTATGCACATGTTACATTCGTATAGTCATACAGTGATAAAGGTATGACTCTGTGACTCTATATCAACGTAACATAATATGATGATATGCTAGACTGTGAGGAAGACCTAGTTGGTAGGCCTCACTCCTTCAGGTTTGAAAACTGTTCGCCAACCAGGCCCTTATGACATCCTCACAGTAGATGATGCCTAAGGCACTCCTTAGCATTAACCCTTTCAGACCCTTACGCAACACCAGTCAAGCATTTCACTCTCCAGGGGCAGTGAGTTCTTAATACTCTCAGTAAATGCTGCAATGTCTGTATCGCCCATATCACAATCACCATGTTTTAACAAGGTTACTTAGGAACGTATGAACAATTCAGGGAAAAGAGGGAGTCATAAGCCAAAATCAGGCTCACCCTCTAGCACCAGTAACCAAGATCCTTTTGAACATCCAATAATACACTTGGCTCTCCTGACATTCCCTTTGGCAGATCATTTTGAATGTTTATCAACCGTTGAGTTTAAAAAAAACATTTGCAATAGCTTTTACATGTTCTCAACCAGCTCAGCCGCACGGTCTAAACGGTGTCCAGCCCAACTGCTATTTATACAAGCTTTTCGTGTCAGAGAACATCGTTTATTTGGTCAGAAAGAAAATCAACAGAAACAAGCAGAAAATAATGTTGAATCAAATTGTAGTTTCATTTTTCTCATCCTTCTCACTGTAGATATTGGTTGTTTTTTTGTAGAGCTTGGCTCCATATGAGTTTTCTTTGGATGACTTACCTGTTGACTGCAAGGATAGAACCAAATGCTTCGATGATTTTCTCAGTCCAGCGTAAAATTCTATAATTGCAATGTGCCCGTGGGATTCTATTCCTGGATCGGTCTTTGGAGCCTTTGTAACATATAGCTGCAACAAACAGTTTGTTTGCCTGTGGTAATCTCTGATGAGGATAGAGTCATTGAACCATGTAGTATAGGAGACCATTTGAACCATCATGCCTCTGTCAGCTTGTTGAAAGAGTTTTCTAATTCATCTCATCTTAAATCAGGGCCCTGTCACCTTGCATTTTTCTTTTTGTTTTTAAGTCTTCATTCAATTCCCTTTTCAAAGTTACCTTTGCAACTGCTTCCTACACTCTTTGCATCGAAACAACTCACTTGACTAACATAATTCTTATCTCCCCAGTTGTTTGTTTTTGCCAATTTTCTTTAATTTGTGTCTTCTGGTTACTGATCTTGCCTGCCATTGGAAACAAGTTCTCTTTATTTAGGCCATCAAAACATTCATAATTTGAACTCTGTGTATAGAGATATTGAGGTTAACAAAATATTGACACTTACTCAGACATATAGTCAACCAGTTGTTCAAAGAATGGTTTGCCCTTGTGTTCCTTATAGAACTCTTCTGCCATTTCCCTGCTTAGAGTTTTTTCATCCATATGTGATATAATGAAGCCTGCTTGTTTAATCTTCTGTATAATCTCATCTGCCAAAAATGCAAAATATTTAGCAGTTCAGTTAAAGCAAATCCTATGTTAATCTAAAAGCTTGCAAGAATCAAAGTGTGAGAGGAACAGAAATGATGCAGTAAGTGTTTGCATGTGACAAGAAGCCAGGATATCAAAGATGAGGAAACTTGAATACGGTTTCTTGTCCATTTACAATAGACATTACTCTGCACGCGATTTTTTGAACTTTCACTGACCACAATTTATTAAATGTAAAAGGTGAATAGTGTATCGCATCTGTTTCTGGTTAATTGTGTTAAAACCAAGGGAAATCACAGTGAGTCAAAATACTAAACTATCAGTCAATTAAACATTGGCAATCTCTACTGCACTCACCTAAAAACCCTCATCCTTGTTTTCAATTCACTCTGTCAATGTTTCCCATCCCAGCTTTGTAATCTCCTCCAGGTTCTTGTGCTAGACCACACCCTCTGCTCCTCTATGTATCTTTCTATATGTCTACTAATGATGGCATAGCCTTCAGCTACTTCATCCCCTATTGAACGGAGCAGTCTCCCCAAATCTCTCCAACTTGTTCCATTTCATCCGTCACCTCAAAGCCGTCTTCAAAAACCTGCCTCGCTAATCATTCTCCAGTGATTTTCGTTTCATACTCAAAGTTCCGCGTGTCCAACATACTTTAGAATATCCATTGCATCCAATGAGCTGTATAAATGCAACCCCCTGCTCTTCAATTTCATCATTAATGCTCTCTGATCCCAGAGATCTGCAGCCACTGGGTCTGTTAAAGGATTAAAACATCATTGTACCCCAGTTTACCTCGATGCTCCTCCAGAGTATCAGGTTTGATAGCAGCCAGTGTGTGCTCCATTGAGAAGAAGAACTTCAGCTCCTTTTCTGCTTCCTGGGGTGTTCCACTACCATGCAGCTGGTTAATTGGAACAGTTTCTATTGAAAACTGTGCTCTGAGGCTACAGAAGGAGTGAAACAAGTCCATGAACTAGAACAATACCAGTTTTTTCACAAGGACATTCAGAAATGTTTTGGAAAAGTCTTTCAGCAGGAACAATGTGAGATTCATTAAAGATTTACAACACATCACATTAGATTTGCAAATAGTTAGAGAATTAAGCTCAGACCGCTCAGGAAAGATGTTAGGAAGCACTTCTACACACAAAGGGCGTAGAAGTTTGGAGCTCTCATCTGAAAATGGCAATGGATGCTGTTGTTAATTTTAAATCTGGATAGGTAATTTTTTGTTAAGCAAAGGACATGGGCCAAAAGGCAGGTATATGGAGTTAAGGCACTAGTCAGCCATCATTTAATTGAATGCAGAACAGGCTCAAGGGGCTGAATGGCCTACCTGTGTCCCTACATTCATATTTACAGAAATTAATATTCTTTGACAAAGCCACCTCAAGGATTTGTAGGTCTGATATAACAATAGGATGCAGCTTGAAATTTCATCTACACTGTCCTATGCACAATTCCTAGCTTCAACATAGTACAGGGTACATAGTAGAATTTGATCCATAAAGCAGATAACAACAAATTAATAGGCACAATGACCACTATTACTGGTCTCTGTAGAGTAGGTTGAGCTGCACAGCCAGGATCAAAAGCCTGGCTTCCACCAGACCCCTCAGAACTGGCAGATTACTGGCTTCTTTCAAAGACTTTGAACCTTCAGAGCTAGCAGTACCATGCCATTTACATCAGTGTTGCTGCAAAACAGAAATGCCATCATTGGCATTGTTCCCAGTAACTTCATCGCTAGACAATGCACAGGCATGCAATATGGTTGGTTCCTAATTGCCTTCTGAAATGGCCTAACAAGTTCAAGGCAACAAACGTTGGTATTGCCAGCAATGTTCCAATTAAATAACTCAATTAACTCATGCTGGGGTGCAGTTCTGTGAGCAGAGACAGACTCTGTTCACCTTGCCACACGGCCCTCTTGTCAAGTGTGAGCTGAGACTGACTGCTTTAAATGTAACACTGTAACTGCCTTTTTGTAGGATATATAAAATACTTCATGTTCTACTCCTGCACATGGTCCCTCCCTTACTTCTTTTCCCACTGCATTGGTTACTGTATTGATACTGTTGGTTTTTTCCCCTTGAACTGGAAAATTTCAACAACTTTATTTCCAATGTCCATCCTTCTACTGCCTGCAGGCTGCTTGACCATTTCTACCCAGGCTGAGGTACTGCTGAGGTAGTCCTCACCCAGCATCCCTGCATGTGCACTTGTGAACTAGGGTCATGAGGCATTCATTTGAACCATAAAATGCAGCAAATTTCTTTCCTTTCCATCCCCAGGGTAAACAACACAGCGACCAATTTAAGAATCTTTGTGAGCATTGCCTTGACTGGGATAACGTGACTCAGTGTTGGTGATAAATCAAAACTTGGCTCCTTCTGAATCACACGCACTTATCACTCAGCATTGTAGAATATTGTGAAGAAAGCATTAAACTTTCTAAGATTAAGGTTAATTTAAAGGACAAACCTCTCAGGATCTTCCTCCTTTGCCTGATTCACATCCTTTGGTCCCAGCAGATTCCGCCAGCGTTCAACTGCGTCCATGCTAGCAAGAGCCAAGGCTAACACAGGTCCACTATAACAAAATACAGATTTACCATAGTGCCAGATCTCAAGATTATGGAGCAAAAGCAAAAACAAATCAATTGGCTTCTTAAAAGCATAAATAATTGAGAGATGAATGAAATTTGAACAAGATGGAAGATCACTCATCATTCATCTGTGTAAAATTTGCACGTCCTTTGAGGAAACACATGGCCTCCAGTCAAAAGAAAATGCTTTAGGTGCTGAAAGGATTGGATGTAGGCTCTGCTGAGAGAAGTTAGCACCCATCTCAGCCTCAAATCCTCGGGACAGAGTCATTCCCAGGGCTGGTATAGGCTGTTAGCATCTGAGATTGGAATTTCAGTAACATCTATCCTCACCCAACTTTGTAATGTCCAAAGTTGCTCTGACTTTTGCTCTTCTCGTTTCAGTGGAAACTAAGTAAGGACTGCTTCCCTGTAGGAAGTCATCAAGCCAACAGGAGAGGCTTTGGATTGACTACCTTGTGTCATAAATGTTTGCAGCCTTTCAGAATTCCTCAAATTATCTCAAGTCCTCTCTCAGTTGCTTTAAATTCTGCTAAAGCATCTCTGGAAGTACAGAATTTCTCAGAAAAAGCACAGGCTGGGATGACATAGGGCACCAGGGGAAGATCCAGCATGACAAAGCGTACTGATATTCTGTCCTGCAATTATGGGAAACCTCATGTAATTCTCCCAACAAAACAGTGTTGACATCAAACATTAAAGAAGACGATCTTCCTGAATTAATCCAGGATTGTATATTTCGCCTGGGTAAACCCAGGAATCACTAGTTTGTTTGTTGATGTGGTTAGAGGTAGCCTGGAGGCAGATGCCTGTGAGAACACTTTCTTACATGATACATGACAATCTGCTCCAGGGACATTAGAAACAGATGACTGGTGCCCACACATCTGATGTTCCCTTGGGCGACAGTAAATACTTTTAAGAGATAGTAGGAACTGCAGATGCTGGAGAATCCGAGATAACACGGTGTAGAGCTGGATGAACACAGCAGGCCAAACAGCATCATAGGAACAGGAAGGCTGACGAAGGGTCTAGGCCCAAAACGTCAGCGTTCCTGCTCCTATGATGCTGCTTGGCCTGCTGTGTTCATCCAGCTCTACACCGTGTTATCTCGTAAATACTTTTAAATTACCTTTAAGCTGTGAAACATTGTAACCAGGGATGCCTGAAGCATACTATCTGACCATAAGAAATGAGTGAGCCATTCCACCCTTTGACTCTGTTATGTCATTCAATGAGATCATGGTTGATCTGACATTCCTCATGTCTACTTTCCTGCATTTTCCCTGTAACTAACAGCAAAACAATATCTTTTTAGCGCCCCAGACGTGAAAGGCATTCAGTGGCACATATTATGTGCTAAACACATCAGTTTGAATTACTAAAATAATGCGTATTTGTATAAAGCTTTATATGTAATATTGTAACTGCCCTTTTGTAGGATATAAAAAACACTTCATGTTCTAGTCCTACACATGACCTTCTCTTACCTCTTTTCCCATTGCACTGATTACTGTATTAATGCTGTTGGTTTTCTCTCCCTGAACTGGAAAACTTCAATAACTTTATTTCCAATATCCATCCTTCTCCTGCCTTTCACAAGGTCCATTGCCAACTCTTCCTTTCTCTTCCTCAACATTTTCTCTCACCATTTCTGGGGATAGACTCTTGACTATATTCACTATCAATTTACTCCTTCTTTCAGCTATCTTCATTTCACATTCTCCTCCTGGAATGCCTGGAAGAACTCTGTTCTATTTTCCCAGTTTTGCAGTCTCATTTGTATCCTACAACACCACTATTTCTGATGTAGCTTCACTCCCACGCACACATTCTCCATTTGCTGACTGGGTTCTCAATCATATGTCAGTCATTTCCACATATCTACTTTCACCCATTCCCCTCCCCAAACAGAACCATGATAGGATTCCCCTTTTACCCAAGCAAGCAGTCTTTGCATTCAAAGAATCATCCTTCACCATTTTTATCATTTTCAGCATGATCCTTCCAATGAACACGTTTTCCTCTACAACGGCATTCCAAAAAGATCACTTCATCTGAAACACCATGGTCCATTCCTCAATCACTCCAAAAAAAAAACGCCCAGCCCGTCCAGACAAAGCAATGATTTACTGGTACTCCTGACAATTTAGCATACAACACTTGCTGATTACAGTGTATTACTTTCTACATAAGGGACACCAAACACTGATTGGGTGACCACTTTGCAGAACATCTCCATTCAGTCCATAAACATAAGCTTGAGCTTTCAGTCACTTGTCGTTTTACATTTCAGCCCTATTCCCGCTCTTAGCCCACTGACTCAACATCGAGGTCAACCATTTCAAATGATAATTTCTGCCCACGTTTTACTTGGAAGTAAGGATACGTTCAGGTGATTAACAAGAAGAGTGTTTAGCAAGTTGAGAATGGAAATATTGCTAAGCGGGTTAAATGGTAGGGATGAGATCAGGAGGGTATTTGACAATACTATAAAAATTGTAAAAGACTTAGAATTTAACAATATTGATAACCAATTGAATTTGCTATAGGCAGTTAAGTGATTACCAATTAGCGAATAAGCATTTTTAATCTTTGGAATTCTTTCCTGCAAGTAATTCAGTAATGAAGAATCCTCTATCCCACAGGCAAAAATTTAGTTCTGATGCCTGTCATATTAATTATACCCATTGGGGATCCAATGTACAAAATCCCTGTGAGATTGTGCAAGAAATTCTTCAATTATAGCCTTTAAATCTATACACAGGTTGTAGATACCTAACTAGGAATTGGTACCTGGTCATGTTCTGAAGAAGAACTGGGAAGTATTCTTCCTGCGTGTGCTCACTGTAGAATTCGTAAACTTGTTTTTCTGTGAGTACAACCTCCTTCTGCAGGGCAATCGTAAAACCAGCTTCTGCAATCTTCCGCAGGATATCATCTACACATTGAGGATAAAGGATTAACATTAGACAGATCTCCATGAACAATGTGAAACGGCAGAGAATTTGAATAGTTTTCAAAATCAATGTCTATTATTGATACTGCTAATGATATATTAATGAATACAACTGAATCATAAACCACAATGTTCTCACTAATCATAAATGCTGTACACAGTAAAATGGCCTCAGAAACAGAAAAGTTCTATACTTTTAGCAGGTTACATTTACTCTGTGCTCACGATGCCTCATCCGGTCTATAAAGATCTTTTATTGTACGAGTCTCAAGGTTCACATCACCCAGAAAGCAATCTGTGGTTTAACGCTAAGGAAATGGTTCTCACCTTTTCTCTCCTTTAAGAGATCTGGCCTGATTAGAGCGAGTGTTTTCTGAACCCTCTCCTCTTGCTGAATCGGAATCTGGGCTTCAGATGCTTTTCCAAAGCTGGGGAAGAAGAAGGCCAACTCCCTACTGGCGTGGTCCATGTCATCACTCCCATGAACTGCATTGAATACATGTTCAGTCCCGTACAGAGCTCGGAGACTTTGGAAGAAAATCTACACTGTCAGAGATGACTGGAGAAACCAACTGAGGTCACATCAGTGTTAGTATTCAAAGCAGTCAAGGAGTTACTAATTAACATACTTAATTTTTTTATTAATGTTGGTGCTCTTTATTTTAAATTGTTTTGTTTATTTTGAGGGCTAGTTTTAACACTTTTGATGTATTCTCTCCCCTTCTGAAATCTTACAGCACTGCGCAGTGGATGAGAAGCTGACGTCCCAATCTAATGACAAAGGCTCATAATGAAGCAGAGGCTTGTGCATACACAGAGATGGATTTATTCAAGTTACTCACTGCCACGTTGTTTAATTTACCACTGGAGTTTGAACAATCTTTGAAACATGCCCCTGGACCCCATTACCTTTCAGGCTTCTCCTGTTTTGCAACTTCGACATCTGTTGGACCAATAAATTCTCTCCACAGTGGAATGACATCAACTGTTCCTTCAGGTCTGGACAGGATCAGAATATGACAAGGACCGCTAGACATGAACTGAATCAGCTCCTCAAAATGAGCCTATAAATTTGACAACAAACAGAGTTATGGAAAATCAGTATGGATCATTTGAAATATCTTAGTTTTAATTGTGTCAATTTTTAATGATTTGGCATTTTCTACTTTCTTCATCCTTCCAGTTTCTAATTGTTACTTGCCAATTGATGACCAGGTGACTAGCTTAGCGACAAGCTGATGCTGCTCAATCTTGCCTGTCTCCACCTTTCTGCAAATATCATACTGAGGTGCACAGAAGTGATAAGCTATCCACTTTTCTCTCACTTAATATAGGCAAAGGGTTGTCCTGTTCTCAACACCTTTCCCAGGTGGCATGGTACAGTATGAAGGAGGTCTATTGCAATCATCACTGTGCCACCTTAGGGCTACGTTTCACATTTCACTCAATTTTTTTTCCTGAATTTAAGACTGAATCAGTGTTTACGTATGGGATGTTATTTTCACGATAAAAACACTGACACATTCTTTCCAATTCAAAGTCTTTCCCACTCACCTCTTCGGCTTTGTGTCGGTAGAAATCGTGGGCGTCTTCCTTGGTTAATGTCCGTTCTTCATGAGCTAAAATTTTGAAGCCTGCTTCCCGAATCTGAGAAAACACTGAGGAACTTTAGAGGGAACCTTATTTCCTTTGTTTGGAGGCTCTAAGTAGACTTTACTCTATCATGGATTTGGTAATTCCAACATTAAAACAATCCAGGCAGTAAAACAGACCAGTGCTGGGACCCCCATCTATGTGTTCTTGTGAACATTCTCCATTTAATGTGATTTTATTTTCTATTACATCCTTATTATTTTTAAGTGGTTGTTAGGTAAGTTGGGAGGTGCTTTGATACACAAATGTTTGATAAATGTTTGACAAGGACTGGCATGGTGGCTCAGTGGTTAGCACTGCTGCCTCACAGCGCCAGGGACTCGAGTTCGATTCTACCATCAGGCGACTGTCTGTGTGGAGTTTGCACATTCTCCCCATGTCAGCATGGGTTTCCTTCAGGTGCTCTGGTTTCCTCTCACAGTCCAAAGAGGTGCAGGTTAGGTGGATTGGCCATGCTAAATTGCCCTGTGGTGTCCAGGGATGTGCAGGCAAGGTGGATTAGCCATGGGAAATGCAGGGTTATGGGAAAAGGTCAGGGACTGTGTGTCTGGGTGGGATGCTCTTTGGAGGGTTGGCGTGGACTCGATGGGCTGAACAGCCTGCTTCTACACTGTAGGGATTCTATGATCCTAAGTAGGAAGAACAAAGTGACACCAGGTAACACCATTTCTGTCTAGAACTGTTCATGCATTATAACCCTGGTGGGTCCTGCAGCTATCTTTGCACATGGCACAGACTGTAACATCTTACTAACAAACTGAGTCTTCAAATCACAGTCTTGATGATGAGAGTCAATGCAGCCATTATGCCATGCTAACTTCGCAGTCATACATACACAGGTTCCAGTGAGGGTGGTGTGGGGAGTGCCATGTCACAAATGTGAACATACTTGCTTTATTCTGAGCTACCTGCTAGAGAGTGCAGTCAGACAGAGGTTGTGAATTTAACTGAATAGAGGATGAGTCAAGAGTTTGACAAGATCACAAAGTATAGGGTGCAATTTTATGAGGTAATTAGGTAGATTGTACACCACACCCACCGTCCCAGAAGATAAGCTGGCCAGAGGCCGAATTGCTCCATGCGAACCTGCCCTTCAGCAATTACATACTGGGATGGCCTAAACAGGCAAACAGTGAGAGTTCTACGCCCTCAGTTTGAGGGAATCCCAATGCTAGCAAATCATTACTCTTGGCAGCTAGAGATGTCAGAAGTAAGAACTGTCAGGAATGCTGGGAGAATCCAGAGGAGGATCGTGGTTGCCTGAGAATGCAAGTCCCAGGGTTTTAAGGGCTGGAACAATTCAACAGAGCAAAGAGTGAGGAGAGTGGGGTTGGGGACGAGGTTTTGGGTTCTGGTTGGATAAGCAACATAGAAAGAGGTGTGGGTAGCATCTTGGGGAGGGCAGTGCACCCAATTTGTGTAGAATGCTCTTGGAATGAGGTGCCCCTCCTCCTTTCTTTGTGCTTTTGTTTATGTAGCCCGTAGAAAACAGACTATCCACTCCCAAGCAGCTGCCTACACAAGCTCTATCATAGCATGGGCAGTGTACACTTCAGGGAAATAGACTTACTCAAATGCTTAATTGATTTTTAATCATTTATTCACATATGGTCAACAGGCTGCCTGTTTCGGTGCCTACCTACTTTGTACATTATGGGATTTGCTCAGGGCAGAAGGGAAGTTGTGGGTTAGTCATGTGACCTATTGCACTAAAAGCACGGCCACTGAGGGGAGGTATAATTAAGCCCGTAGAATAGCTGCAACACAGAAAGAAGCTATTCAACCCATTGAGAGAGAGTGTACCAACTCTCTGTGAGAACAACATAGCAAGTCCTAGTTGTCTGCATTTTCTTCATAGCCCTGTGAGTATTTTCTTTAAGATAATAATCCAAGTTTCTTTCTAAAACTACAGATGAATCTGCTTTCCCCACATTGGAAATTAAATTCACAATCTTACCACGTAAAAAGGTTCACTTGCAACGTCTTTGGTTCTGGCCGTCTTAAATCAATGAATTCTAGTTTTTGATACTTCCATAAATGGGAACAGTTTTTCCCTACCTACTGTATCTAGATCCCTCAAGACTTTGAACATCTCAATCAAATCTTCTCAGTTTCTTCTTTCGTAAGAAGAATGGTCTATAGTCTTAACTAAAGCTCCAAATTTCTGGATACATTCTTGTGAGTCTTCTTTACTCTCTCTCATGCCTTCACACCTTTCCTAATGTGCAGTGCCCAGAAGTGGATACGATACCCCAGTCAAGGCTGAACTAGGTTTAGCATAGTTTATTTGCTTTTATACTCAATGCCTCATTCATAAAACCTAGAATACTGTGTACTTTATTAACTGTTAATTCATTCTGTCCTGCCACCTTCAATGATGTGTGTACATACACCAAGTCCCTCTGCTCCTGCATCCACTTTATATTAAAGTATTTTGTTTTATATTGTCTGTCCACATTCTTCATAAAAAAAATTCATCACTTCACATTAAAGGAAAGACTGAAATGTTCAGTTAAAATTGAAAACATTTATCGTCAGTCGTCAAGATTTACATTAAATGAGAAAATCACTAACAGTTTAAACCAGGAAGAAATGACTAATTTTGTATTTACAGACTTCAAGGGTAAAATGGAATCCAATCACCTTGAATCTCAATAGATTGAAACAAAACTTTAATCGCAAACAATTTGAAGTTCTGCTTCTCACCTTCATTATTATTTCATTTGCTTTCCCATGAGCTACGGCATCAGGTTTGATGATTGCTACTGTGTACGATTTGTTGGTAGTAACTGTATTAAAGTAAAACAAAACTTGTAACTCTCAAATGCAACAACTAAAACATAGGGAACAGGATCTGGAGTGGGCTATTCAGCCCCTTAAATCTGCTTCTCGGCTAAGTACAATCATGGCTGCTTTGTGATCTTAACTCCAATTTCCCACTCCATCTCCACAATCACTAAATTCTACCACAATTCAAAATCCATCAGTCTCAGCCTTGAATTTACTCACTGACCAATCAACAGACCTCTAGGGTTAGAGAATCATAGGTATTCACAAAGTGAAGATACTTCTCCTCAAAATCCTAAACGACTGACCAATTTGGTTTTAAAATGCCTCTCTTTAGAAAAAAGTTCAAAGTTGTGCCCATAAAATTTGAACTAAGCCACTAGTGCTGTCTTCAATTGTCTTATTACTGATGCCTATGAACAGTTGTACCATCATCTCCAACATTAAACGAAAAAAGTTCACATTTTTGTCAGTTGTCTCTCCTTCAGTTCTCTCCTGTCTCTGGGTGGTAGCTGTGATTTAGTGGGTAGCACTGAAATTAGAGGGTGTTGGTTCAAGTCTTATTTCAGAGACTGATGCGTAAAATTGTGGCTAACATTCCTAATGCAGCACTGAAGGGGCACACTCTCAGATGTGCTGTCTTATGGATGAAATTTTAAACTGAGGCCCTCTTAGATTGATGTGAAAAATTCCACAGTCCTAATTCAATGAAAAGCAGGGGAGTTATCCCTGGTGTCCTGACCAATATTTATCCCTCAAAAAACGTTGTGAAAAACAGATTATCTGCTCATTAGCAAATTGACATTTGTGGAAGATTGCTGTGCACAAATTGGGAAACATGGAAATTAGGAGCAGGAGTAGACCATTTGCTTCTTCAAGTCTATTCCACGGTTCAATATGATTATGGTTCATATTCTCGCTCAATACCATATTCCCATCTATAAAATCTAAAAGATATGAATTATTTTTCTTGAATCAGTGACTTGGCCTCCACAACCTTCTCGATAAGAGAATTCCTCAGGTTCACTGTCATTTGAGTGAAGAAATGTTTCCTTATCTCATTTCTAAATGGTTTACCTCACATTTTGAAACTACATTCCCTGGTTCCAGAATCCCCAACCTGGGCAACATCCTCCTTGTATCTAGTCTGTCTAGACCTGAGATAATTTTATAGTTTCAATCAGATATTCTCATCCTTCTAATCACTAGTGAATATAGGGTAGGTCAAATCAATGTCTCCATAATCCTGCCATCCTTGGTATCAGCCTAGTATACCTCCACTGCACTGCCTATATGGCAGGTATATCCTTTCTTAGGTAGGAAGACCAAAACGGCACAGAATACTCCAGGTGTGGTCTCACTAAGGTCCTGTACAACTGTATCAATATCCTGTTTCTGAACACAAAGCCTCTCTCAATTTGCCTTTCTAACTATTTGCTGAACCTGGTGGTTTATTTTCATTGACTGGTGTACAAGGATACCCAGATCCCTTTGTACATGCACATCTCCTAATGTAAATAGAGATAACAAGGTGTAGAGCTGG
>NC_063338.1:20808028-20825028 GCF_021869965.1 Rhincodon typus
CTTCAAAGAAATTTGGGGATTTACATATACATGTACATATTAATCAACTGAAACCTTCTAACTGATTAAATATTTAACAGCATCTGAGATTTGTTTAGTACACCCTCAGCAGCGGTGTGACCGTTTGATCTTTTACTTATAAATCATGTGCCTGCTACTACCTCTCTCATTAACACCTGAAGAAGGAATAAGACTTCGAAAAGTTGTGTTTTCAGATAAACTTGTCGGACAATAACCTGGCGTGATGTGATTTCTGACCTTGTCCACCCCAGTCCAACACCGGCATCTCCACATTTCTTGGCTAAAGCCTTTGCTTGGCCTTCCTTCATGAAGAATGGCACTTGTTTATGCCATAAAGTAAAAGCAAAATACCGAGGTTTCTGGAGTGCTGAAATAAAAGCAGAAAGTGCTGGAGAAACCAAGTTGCGTATGATAGAACCTTGAGCCCCAAAGGAGAGTCATACAGGACTCAATGTTAACTCTCTCCACAGATGATCCCAGACGAGCTGACTCTCTCCAGCACTTCGTTTTCTTCAAAATTCAGATCTCCAGTATCCACAGCACTTTGCCTGAATATTTAATTCAGTGCCACGTGTATTCCAGGTATACCCTTGAAGTTCTCTTTCTGATTGAATTCTGTTCAAACATTTCAGCTTTGGGCTCTGAACAAGTCATATTGGTCTCAAAATTTAACTCTGGTTCTCTTGTTTTAAGCCATCTTTGAACAATGTGACAATGATATCCAGTGGTGTGGGAAACAAACTGCCTCTCCAAAACGCCACAATAATATTGAGTGACTTACCACAGCAAAATGCAAGTGATCATCCCCTAGTTCATTTTTAATCTTCCGAAACAAACTGATGACTGCCTTGCATGGACCACACCAAGCCTGATACACATCCACCACTGCCAAAAAGAGGTAACATAGTTGCATATTAATTCCAGCTGCCTGAAAAGGATAAAAATTTGTTTTAAAATAGATTATCCAAAGTAAGTGAGTGTGAAATTATCAACTGAATTTGTGCCATTTTATGTTTATTGTGAAGACAATTGGATATCACTATGTGTTTGGCATGGTCAGGTTTTCTTTCATTATGCTTTCAATATTCTGCTATTATTGAGATACAGGCTTATCAACAACTATTGTACAACCCCCAGCTGTTGCAAAGATATTACGAGCTAATCATGTCATGTTGACTGATGTCGTGTGTAGGACAGAACAAACTGTGCCACTGCTTCTCATTCGTAGCTGAAACTCTCAAGACCTTTGAACCTCTAGGCCTGAATATTCCAATGCATTCCTAGCTGGTCTCCAGTGTTCTATTCTCCTTAAACTTACCTTAAATTCTGCTGGCCATGTCACTATTTACAACAAATCCCATGTACCTAAAATCAGTGTTTGCTAATGAAAATTTATAGTAGGATTACATTACAAGAGCAGGGAAGACCTGCTCCAATTGTATAGAACACTGGTGAAACTGCAACGAGTGTTGTGCGTAGTTCTGGTCCCCTTGCATAAAGAAGGGTATACTCACCAGACAGGGTGTGCAGCAGAGGTTCACCAGACTGAATCCTGGGATAATGGGATCTTATGAGTGGGGATTGAGGAGGCTGGGCCTGTAGTCACTTGAGGTGAGAAGCAATCTCATAGAAACTTATGTAGACAGATAGAATCAATGCACAAGGGCTGCTTCCTTGGCTGTGAGGTCAAAAACCAGGGGACACAGTCTCAGAAGCAGAGGCAAACCATTTAGGATTAAGACGAACAGCAAGTTCTTCATTCAGAGGATGGTGAAGCTTTGGAATTATTTACATGAGAGGACTGTGGAAGTCCATACATGAAGCAAGTTCAAGATATATGTCAATAGATCTCTAGGCACTAATGATATCAAGGAATATGGGGATAGTGTGGGAATTTGGTGCTGAGGTGAATGATCAGCCAGGATTTAAAATGGTGGAGCAGACTATGCCCAAGCAGGTTGGTGGGGCTGAATGGCCTACACCAACTCTTATGTTCCTATAAAGGCTGGCCGACTAGCTTACAGCCACATCACATGAAAACAATAAAAGACATTCTCCTCTAAGCCTACAACCTTCTAAGATATCTGTGCTCATCTAGTTTTGGCATTCTGCATATGTTTGATCTTACTCTTTCCGCTCTTGTCTCCTGTGCCTTCAGTTGTCAGGGTCCTGACTGTGGAATTCATTCCTTAATGCTGACCACCTCTCATTAAAACCTGCTGCACTGACCAATCTTTTACTCATCTAAACTTCAGATCTCCATACCTGGCCCAATATTACATATGGTTAGATAACACCCTTGAGGAAGGTCTGAAAAGTATTTCACTAATTGCCTAATTGCAAGTTATTATTGTTATTGTTTTCTGATGGACATCATTGAATTAACCAAGGTTTTACTACAATCCAACACCTTTCCTGATCAATAAAAGGAGCCAGCTCATAAACTGCCAGATTTGTTTTAATCACCGTGGTGGAATTTTTACCTCATGACGTTCTGGTCAGCTGCTCTACTATCAATACCTATTTCAACTTTGTTCCTCTCTGGTGTTTAAACTACTAAAGCATGCAGGGAAAAGCTCCAGAATTACTATCAAAGCAACCAAAACCTTGCTCATTAGTCAATTACAACATGTCACCTCAGGGCATACATTATCAAACTGAGCTTCCACACGGAATCACATGGTCATTTGGGTTCTGTCATCACACTTCTAATTTCTTCTGTGGCTACTGATTTGTGTGCATGTCAACTTTCTCTCCTAATTTGCTGAGGGTGTGGTGTATGAATGAGTACATGCTGCTAGCTTGAAGGGGTATTGACGTGGCACAACTTGTATCTGTTTTGCAATGGAGGTTGTAATATACTGGTGTTCACCAACGCTGGCAGACATTCATTGGTAATGACTACAGTAAGGAGGAAAGTGTTTGCAATTCTGGAAATGCCATGATTACAAATGTATTTTTGTTGCGGTAACCAAACTAAACAAGGCCTATCTCCTGCCAATTGTTGACGTAAACTGGCAAAATGTTTGACTTTAGGGACTGAAAAGAAACATGGCTGCTGGACTTACAGAGGAATCCAAATGTTGTTTTTGCCTTTTCTTGACCTGTTAAAGGTTCATTCATTTGAAAAATCAGTCAGGTTTTTTAAATGTTCATCGAATGTCAAACTCCTTGGAGAACACCACTCCCATACTACAATCTCTCAGGATGGAAGTTTCCAAGCCCCTGAATGGTGTGGGCATTGTTGAGTAAGTTGGGAAATTGGTGTGGGATGGCCAGTAAGGATCTTCTTGCTGTCACAAGAAAAAACCTCTCATTTTCCAACATGCTGAATGCTGACTATTGAGCAAGGTTTTGGTTGCTTTGATAGTAATTATGGAGCTTTTCCCTGCATGCTTTAGTAGTTTAAACACCAGAGAGGAACAAAGATTCTCAAGATTACCTAACCTCACCTCATTATTATGCGGTTTCCTATTCTCCCACCCCCTGGATGGAAATAACACAGCGACATTTCCTAACATCAAAGTCAGAGTGACTGTAGCTCTCCACTTGCTCCACCAGACTTCCATCTTGGGCACCAACATCTCAGGGTACATTCCACGGGCAGCAACCTCACGCATCCCTCCCCGTACACCGTCCTTGGCACCTGACAAGTACCAGCCCCACCGACCCTCATGGCACATCTCTGTTCTGCTTGCAAGAAAGTTCTGCACTTTAAAGGTGACCTTTGGAGTGCACTGGCACCTATCATTGCAGTGCTGTTGCCAGGAGACTTTGCGGACAGGTACCAGTGTAATGGATGGGATCAGGCAACTTCTCAGGCCTCCTTGCTTGCTCTCTGAGTACTCAATCACTTTGTGCCTCCTTGGAGGCTTACAGCATCTGTACTTTGCCTTTTTTATGCTGTTTGTCCCCTCAGCCAGAGCTTAAATGTTCACAGTGCTTCCATCTTGCCTTGCTGTTGGCGCAGACACGAAGCCAGGCAGATGGTCAAGGCTGACAGCAGTCATCAGTGAAGGGTGGGACATGTTGCTGTACATCACCATGCTACATCAATCACTCACCTGCACCATGTGCCACCAGCCAGGCAGCAAACAATAAGCCTGTCTGTCAACCAAACGGTCATGTCCCAAAGTCTGGGAGTAGTCTCCAGTCAAGTCAAGTGAGATATGCTCCAGTGAGGGGTCCTGGCACAAAGGCAGCCTTTGATATCCACCTACAGGCTTGGTGACACTTAGCCATTCAAGGGTCCATATCTCTATAGTCTGGGGAGCAGGCCCCACTTAGCCCTACGGATCCGGGGCAACATGTCTGGGAGTTGCAGTCAGTCAGTCAGGGGGTGGCTCGTCATCAGATGGGGGCCGCCCATCCAAAACTGTCAAAGGGTCGGGCCACAACCAGTCCTAGGGTTCCATCCACCGAAAGTCAATGGAGTTATCAGGACCCAATGCTGCGGGAGGGAACGCAACGGTGGGAGTTGGAGGGAGAATGCTGGGATACAAATAACAAATGTGAAGGGGGGACAAGTCAACATATAAGGTAGGTGGCAGAAGATACAGCATAGAAGGGTAAGGGGTAATGTGCGGGGTTGTCATCAACAATCAACACCACCTTGGCTCTGGTGCAGGGTGAGGCTCCAGCGTACTCCTATATCTGACATGTCGACTCAATATCGAGGTTGGGAGGGAATGTGGGAAAGTTCAAAGCCAGTGGATTGATAGGGAGGGCTACCAAGAAGGCACTGTGTACATTTGGCAGCTCCCCTGATGGTAGACATTGAGTCCGTGGCTCTCTGCGTGAGGAGTAACTGTTGTTTCCTTCCATCGTGACACAAATAACAAGGGTGCAATGGAGCTGAAAATGCTGTGTCCACACCTACAGTGGGCAGTGTAAGTGTTTCATTCTGTGAAGGTGGAGCTCCACTTTCAACAATGCAAGGCCCTCCAAGGGCAACACAACATTACACAGACCCCCATACAGTACAGGTGAAAGACATTTGTGAGCACCTCACAATGGATGTGAACTTTAGACATTAATCGACTGTGTGGATTACAAATCCTGGTGCAAACACTCTTGATCACGTGCAGCATCAGGAATCAATCCCAGTAATGGGCTGTGCCGCACAATGTACTGTAACCCAGATAGATACACCATGGATGTGGTGGTCATCTTCCAGGTTCCCATAGCCTGCATATGGCGCAGGAACCACTCACTCCATAGCTTGGTCTATAAAGGTCTATGAGGTGCTAAGGATAGCTGGGCCCTGCACATTGAATCTTATACATGCTGTTAGTCAGCACGCAGTGAGAACCTATTTACAATAAAGTGTCACCCTTGTCACAAATGTGCCCTCAGAGAGTCTTCATTTGCCCTTTTTCTCTCACTGTGTCTTGGGAAAACCCAGCAGTGGCCAGTAACTCTGCCTGTGGAAGTTGGACCCACGGGGACATAGTGCAGAGGTGATGAGGTGAGTTCGGGAAGGTAGCATTTGAAAAACCCGCTAGGCCTCAAGGGGAGAAATCCTCAGTGAAAATCACCAACATTTACACTTATCCAATTTCTAGTTTAAAAAAAATTCAGATCTCAGTCGCCAGTGGACATGTCGGAAATGAACTGTAGTACTTGCACTGTTCCTGTGTGGAGGATAATTACCTCATCAGTACTAACTTGCTCTGTGAACCTTTAAATGTAGGTGATACTCCGTATAAACCAAATAGGTCAGTTCCTGCATTTAAAAACAGTGCCCATGGCAACCTTATACAAACAAAGCCAGCATTCTTACGGAAATAGCACCAGTTAGAAAATATGGAATGGAATTTCCTGTGGGGGCTTATTTGCAATGTTAAATAAAGTACTTCCGATTGTAAACCCATTTTTACAACATCCATTTTCTCTTCAATTTCCTGCCAATTTCTAGCATGCAGCAGAATGTAAAGTTCAATGGAAGGAAAATGAAGACAGCATCAACAATTTGACACGTGGGAAGCGCTGAACTCAAAACAGTTATTCCTTCTTCAAATATCAGACTTATAGTTTTAGGCCAGCTATCAGTCTGCGCATTAAGCAAAGCACAGGAATCTGTAACTGCAGGAACTTTTCAATTTTTTTAATGAGACTTACAATGATGCCAAAAAAAAGGAGCATTTGGGTAACAGATCATAGTGAGGAAATGTTATTTTAAAAACCATTGGCTCCCCTTAAGATGTGTTCGAGCGAGAGAATTAACACAAATGATCAAGAAAATTTGGGCATAATTAAGTGCATATCAAGCACTTGTGCTTCAGCCTGATTGAGTTCATCAGCTGTTTGCTGTACACTCTGATTATGTGTTTAACTGGATGCAAATTCACTGAAATAACGCCCTCCTCACTCCAAACCCATTCTAATGTGACATCTCCAAAGCACCAAGTTTCAGTGCTGTTACAATGCTTATGTGGCATGCAGTCTTGAATGACCTGCAGTTTCCTGCAGCTAACTATCAGGAAAGCTGAAACCACTGTATCTGGCCGCTGCCATGATCTTTGTTCCTTTGACGTGAATTTGATCTCCCTCCTCAGCTAATGTCAAGCTGAACTGGACTGTTTGTAACATCAGCACCCTATTCAACGCTGAGCTAAGCTTATTTATCACCCAGACAAACATTGCCAATCTCTATTTCCAAGCACTCCCTGCCTCTATCCTGTCTGCCACTAAAATCCATGTTCATGTCCAGATCCTCTCCTGGTTGCCTTCCATTCTTGACACTCTTTGGGCTGAATTTTCCCAGCCATGCATGACATGGATTGTTGAGGAAGTTGGGAGAATTGCATGACATCAGCAGTGAGGAGCTCTCTGCTGTTGAGAGCAAAACATCCTATTTTCCAACAAGTGTTGAACAACGAGATAAGATTCACTCTGTGAACAGTGAGAAGCTTATTTGCATGCACTAGCATCTCATTTTTGTCATCATGCCTCACTGATACACAGTTCCTCATTCTCTCACCTGTTGCATGGAGGGCGACAATTCCTGACGTGAAAATTGGAGCCGTAACCTGGCAACTCCAGCTTGGGGCTAGCTCCTCCGGTCCATATCAGTCACCAACCTTCCAGGGCACACTCCATGGGCAGTGACTGCACATCTACCCCTCTGCCATCCAGCAGGACCTCCAGGTCCCTGTTGGCAAAACAGGGTGCCAACTGCCCTCTGTCCAACATGTCCAAGGAAAATAAAACCAAATGCACCAGGGCATCTGCGAACTGCCTGTCCTTGACTGGGTGCTGGCTGAGCTTTAAAAATTATGCCAGGAATTCCAAGAGGTCGTGGCAGTGGACAGAACTTTAGCCTGTGGCAAGTTAGACAAGACAATGAGTTGGGCGCCACAGGAAAGTTGCTAGAGCTCGTGCAGAGAAAAACTGCAGGAAACTCACTGAAAAGCCCTAACCCTAGCCACTTTCTAGTAAGATTCAGCCCCATAAGTGATATCTCATTCAAAACCTTGTTTCTTATATCTATTCTGTCCAAACCCTGAGAGCCATTACCTCTGGCTTCACTGAAAGTCATTAACTGCTTATCTACTAATGCCTTAAATTTACAAGTGTCATTTTTAAGTTTACATCTTTCCGTAGTTTCACCCTCCCTATTTCTTTAACCTCCTTCAACAATTTCACCCCCTGTATCTTCGGTTATTCACAACTCAAGCTCGGGATTACTCGGGATTAATTTAAGTTACTTAAATTACTCCACCTTTCCACTTTCTTCTGCTGCTTGAAGATTTAATACATACCTCTTTCCCTTGTAATCTTGCTCACTCAACATCCAGTGTTTCCATACATCTGACACGCCTGGAGATATTTTGGGCATGAATGACATAAAACAAATACATTTTGCTGTATTATTTACCGGTTGCTATAAAAGATGATTTGGAGGAACTCTGACTTTCATGTGTGAACATTACCTGCATGCTAATTTAAGATGGTTTTTACTGTGCAATATTGGTATCAAATATTGTGATGTATTGATAGTTGCATCCTTTCTATTTCAGCAAAGGTGTTGATCTGTCTATTCTGAAAACTTCCGTTAAAATAGTGGACACAATAGTTTCATTCAAATGATGTAATGGGTTCATTATTACCCATTGTAGAAATGGCTGAATTTAGCTTGGACAGGTATCTTACCAGTTAGTCCAGTAATAGCCAACATTTCATCCCATTGCTCCTGGCTCAAGATGGTCATCTGCACCAAAAATAAGGGAGTACTCGTTGAGTGTGATTAAGGGCCATTGCAAAGAACAAAAGTCAGAATACTTCATTTTAAAGTTTATTTCCCATTAACAGGAAGTACTTTCCTAGTCAGAGGAGGAATACACAAAACAATTTGAAATGGAAAGAGCAGTGGAGATTAACATCTGTGAAAATTGGTGCTATTTTAGTAATCTTAGAAAATACTACTTCCCCCCGCGACTGTGTTCTAAGTGCGAGTAGTTTAAGCCCTGCTCCAGTCATTAAAGGAGTTTACAATGTTTGATTTGCAACAACACTTCAAATAACATCCATGGCTGCTCTCCATCGTCAGATATTGCATTAACTGCCTCAAATGTGCCATTAATTCTTGGATCCAATCCACATGAGTGCTGACAAATTTAGCATCCCTTAACCAACATTAACACCAAAAACAGTTAATTGATCATTCTTATTTTTGGTTAAAGGACCTTTTTTTGTGTATAAACTAATTGTTGGCCCTCTTGTGGCTTAGTAGTAGTGTCTCTGGATCGAGAAACCTAAGTTCAAGTTCCACGTGCTCCAGAGGTGTGTAATAACATCTCTGAACAGGCTGATTGGAAAAAAAAAGTTAAATTTTTTAAAAAAGACTAATTGTTTAAATTGCCAGTTCGCCAGTCACTATTCTTTGAATTACGCCATTAAAATATGCAGAACTTATAAGCTTCTGATATGGTCTTTCTCTTTTTCCTGTTCCACTCTCTTATTTTTTTCTTCTTGAAGAAATTATTATATGTTAGATTATCCTGTTATTACTTTTTTAATATAAAATGTTTCCCATGTTTTGTAACACTCAGCAAGTTCTCTGAATCTGCACAATCCTCTCACTGACTGAAATATTCCGTTTAATGCTTTTCTACGAACATTAAGTACAAGATATTAGAGTGCTGATAGTAAATGAGCCCAAGATAATTGTCAATGCTGGCAGTGTGGAGAAATAAGATTAATATCAGCAGAGATACAGTTACTGAACAGCGCTGTCTCAGCATCTTTAGTTTTTGGGTTCATTTATCTCCCACACAAAGGGAGAATTTGTAGTGACTCATTCAGGCTGCGTTCCTAACGTCATTAGCACTCATCTAAACAAGAATATATAAATATGACCAACAAAAATGTGCAGAAAAATAGGCATGACATGATAGTATGACTCACTGGCAGTTTGAAGTTTTAAAAGGAATATTTACAGATGATGAAGCAACCACTGGCAGTTGGTTTAGTTTCATCTCTGCCCCAGTAAATACATTTCCACAGATTCCTGTTTTTACCATTCTGGTGAAAACCATGTTAACCCATTTAAAATAAGCAGGATTAACAGCTGTGCTCAAATTATAAGATGGAGAATCACACAAATTTTAAACAGTGCACTTGAATCTCAGCCTGAGACAAATCAAGCCCGTTTATACATTCCCAGGTTCAGCATCTTTGCCTTTAACTGCAAATGTTTCATATCCTGAGTGACATCAATTCTAAACAGAGGTAATAATGTTCTTTTTGTACTGTCTGATGGACAGTTAGGACATTTCCAGTGATCTTTTGCAAATTTAATGATTAACCATGTGACAACAGATTTCATCTCTGTCCTCTTTCAGCATGTTGAATGTTAAATATTCGGAAAACATTCTGAATTGTTGTCATTGCAAACAAATACATTGAGGAAGTAACAGCACAATGGCCCTGTCAATGATCAGTATGGATAGCACTACAGGAAGGAAGCAAATCCAAAGTAAACAGGCTGGAGGAAATACAGCATTGCGGCTTCAACCTCGTTCCTTCACTCAATGACGACCATTTTTTCTCCCTCTGTTGGAAAAACTTCTCATAAACAGCTTTGCCATGTTAGAGGAAATGTCCATACATAATCACTGAAATATTTATATGCCTACAAGATCATAAGAAAAACTTACAGGAATAGGTCATTTGGTCCCTTGAGATTCCTCCAATATTCATTAGGATCATGGCTGATCCAACACTTTCCTGGCCTTTACGTGTAAACCTCTTTTCACCTACTGTTCAATAATCCATCTACCTATCTCAGCCATAATTATACACAAGGATTCTGGTCTCACAACTCTCTGCGGCAAGAAGTTCCAAAGATTTACAATCTCAGAGGAGAAACTCATCCTCATCTCAGTCTTAAATTGGCACCCTTTTATTCTGTGACTATGCCCTCTGGTCCCAGACTTTCCCACGAGGGAAACATCCTATCAGTATTTACTCTGTCAATCTTACTAAGAATCAATGAGAATACCTCTCCTCTTTCTAAATACTCCAGTGATAGCATCCTAAACTGTTTAACCTTTGCTCATAAGTCAATTCATCCATTCCAGCAATCATCAGAGCAAACCTTCCCTGAACTGCCTCTTATGAAACAGACTAAATGTCTTAGTAATTCAAATCAATTAACAAATAATCCAAGAAAGTAGGAATTTATTGCCTGTAATAGCCAGGTTTACTTACTGTCTTGAAGTTAAGAATTGACGATATTGCATATTGCATGACAATGTATGCGCATTTGGAGGAAAACGGACTAGTTAGTGATAGGCAGCTGGTTTTGTCTGGGGAAGGTCATGTCTTACAAACCTGAATGAATTTTTTGAAGAGGTAACGAGGATAATTGATGAGGTAATGGCAGTGGATGTAGTTTATATGGACTTTAGTAAGGCATTTGATAAAATCCCACATGGCAGGTTGGTACAAAAGCTAAAATCATGAGGGATTCGGGGTGGCCTGGCTAGATGGATCGAAAACTGGCTTGGTCACAGAAGACAGAGGGTAGCGGTGGAAGGATGTTTTTCAGAATGGAGAACTGTAACTAATGGTATTCCACAGGGGTCAGTCTTAGGTCCTTTGTTGTTTATAGCATATATAAATGATCTGGAGAAAAATGTGGGTGTCCTGAAAAGCAAGTTTGTAGATGACACGAAGATTGGTGGAGTTGCTGATAGTGCCAACGATTGTGAAAGTATACAACAGGATATAGATAGATTGGTGACTTGGGCACAGAAATGGCAGATGGAGTTTAATCCAGACAAATGCAAGGTGATACGTTTTGGAGGATCAAATTTAGGTGTGAATTATATTGTAAATGGCAGAACCCTTAGGAACATGAACATTCAGATGGATCTGGGCGTGCAGGTCCACAGTTCCCTGAAATTGGCAACACAGGTAGCCAAGGTGATTAAGACGGCATATGGCATGCTTGCCTTCATTGGCCGGGGCACGCAGTACAAGAGTTGGCAAAGCATGTTAGGCCGCATTTGGAGTACTGTGTGCAGTTTTGGTTACCACACTACCTGAAGGATGTGGAAGCTTTGGAGAGAGTACAGAGAAGATTCACCAGGATGTTGCCTGGTCTCCAGGGCATTGACTATGAGGAAAGGTTAAAAAGACTTGGATTGTTTTCACTGGAAAGACAGCGGCAGAGAGGAGACCTAATAGAGGTCTACACAATTATGAGAGACATAGATAGGGTAGATAGTCATAGGCTTTTTTCCAATGTTGAAGTTTCAATTACAAGGGGACACAGGTTCAAGGTGAGAGGGGGAAAGTTTAAGGGAGATGTGCGAGGGATGCTTTTCACACAGAGAGTGGTAGCATTTTGGAATGCACTAACAGAAGAGATGGTGGAAGCGGGCACATTGAAGACATTTAAGAGGCACCTAGATGGTTCATGAATAGAGAGGGAATAGAGTGATACGGATCAAAAAATGGCAGGTTTGTTTTTAGATTAATTAGGACATGATGGTTTCGCACAGGCTTGGAGGGCCGAAGGGCCTATTCCTGTGCTGTAGTTTTTCATTTGTTCATTTGTTCATTTTATAAAGTAAACAGAAATAGAAACAGAGTCAGATTTTTCATCTTGGCTATAGAATTCCAGAAGTGTCTGCTTCACTTATAATCTACTAACTTCCATTGGGATGCTCTCAATTATCAGCCAGGACATCAAAAAAAAATCTGTGGAATCTGTAGAGAAGCATCAACGTTCCTCATCATGCTTTTACTCTGGGGTTTCAATAGATCTGACACCCATGATTAGGTTGTGTGATTGGGAGAACCATGCATACATTCAAGCTTATTGTTAAACAGGGCCATTCAGGAAACATTCTCTCAGCATTTACCCTGTGGTATTAAATGCGGTCTCTGTCAGGTGGGTCAGGGAAGTGCTGCTGGTGCTCTGATTCCCTACAGTAATGCGGAATAGGATGGAGAAGGTGCCAGAAATGAGGGGTAGCAGGGAAGAGAAAAGGTGGGAAGGAATTTAGGGGGTTGTTGCACCAATTTGGTATTGCATTAGGAGCAGCAAAAATATTCACAATTTGACCAAGGGAAATCTACACAAACATCGTAAGGTATAATCTGTTGTACCCCCCATAATGTAAAGTGGATGATCATTAATATTGATGAAGGGTTGGATAAGGAGTAACAATTGGGATTGAGTAGTTTATAGACAATTACCGTGTAAGACTAGTATATCTACTTAGTGAGCCACTGGGGAGACACTGTTTTCTACTTTTTTTTGAGCTTCACATATATTTTCATATTTAGTTCTTATACTGTGAGGAGTGATGAGGGAAACTGCAATTCAATAATGTACAGATTGTGTAATCTACTGAGTTCCCAAGATCAATTGCCTTGTTGTGTTCCATTTCTCATTTCAGCCATTTTTGTAGGTGGCCTATTTAACAGTAAAGGTTTTACACTTTACACCATGTCTGTGTTGATAAAGTGATTTGCTCTATTTTATAGACTTTGTCATTCCTTAACCAGAGTAGCTGAAACTCTCAAATTCTTTAACTTCACTTCAATCTTTATTATTTTAAAGAGTCTCAGTAACATTTTAACTAAGCCACTCCACACACTGCAGGCATTCAGCCATTGTCAAATGGAATGAATCCATTCATTACTGAAAACATTTCATTATTGGGATGAAGCTGTTTGTTACCGGTACAATTTGCTCTGCCTGATCAGTATCACCCTCACTATTCTGAATCTTCAAGACCAGTATTACTTGGTTTATGATAGTTCATCACAAATAGCATTTTGAGCCACATCTAAAACACAGTTGACTATTCCCCATGCATTTCTGGAGTTCATTCTTTTATTATCCCTAATTCCTGCCATCTGTTCTATTTGCCAATTTTATCTCTTTTTAGTTATGATTCTTCTTTCATATTGATACTTCTGGTTTATATCTGATCAGTCCCACATTGCTACTGCCATTGATTCCTCTATTCTTTGTACTCACTACTGAACATCCCATTTGAGCCATGAAAGCTCCTGGAATAAATGTCTCCCAGATTTTTACTTGTTTGTTAAGACTTTAGTTACTTGTCCCAGTGCAGACTCAATAGGCTGAGGAGCCCTTTTCAGTGTTGTAAACCTCTATGACTCTATACTCCAGTCAGAGAGATTTCATAGGTGTGTGTCTGGTCAATGTTAACAGTCTCAACAGACTTCAGATAGAAATACAGCTGCCAGTGAAAGCAACTCTAAGGCCACATCAATGGAGTGGAAGAAGTGAGAGGTTGTACATAATGCCACATTTATGTATGGAATTATGTGAATTCTTGAGGTATGAGGCATATCTACGACGTCTGGACTATTTAAAGTGAAATGTACTTTTTGTTTGAAACATCATTTGTGAGTTAATTAATGTTTGAATTATGTTGATTTTAGTTGGTTTGTTACAGTAAAGAGAAAGGAATAATTGAAGACAAAATAACAGAGAAATGGAAACCAGCTAAATTTCTAACCAACATAACATTGGAGGTGGCGTTGGCTGGGAACACGTGAGGTTTGGCGATGAATTTCAGAATATGTGAGAAGATATGAACATTGTGGTAAACAGCACAGCAGTGTAGAATTCCTTTAACAATGAAGCATGTGAAATAAATCACAGCGTGACAGATAAGGTGCTTCACAAAATTTTAGAAGACCAAGTTTTAAATTAATTTTAACATTTAAATTAACATTTCTGGCATCTCCTGCTAGCTGTGATGGTGTTTTTAATGGTTAATGCCTTGATTTTTTTTATCTTTAAACAGTTCTAATATCTATGTGTCCTACCTGATTAGTTATACTTATTTCTCAATCAAACCAATATTCCCAACCAGATACTTTTACAACATCTTGTTGACACTCAATTGGAAGGAACAATGTGCATTACAACTCGAAGTCTCCACTCAACTTTCCTCCTCTTGCTTTTTGTCTTTGCAAACATTGCTCCCATACACAACACAAACTGATGAAGACTCACAAACTGGTTGACACCATTCATGCTACATCTCACTTACCACTATTGATGACCTGTTCAATCCATAAGCGTGCCCATCTTTCAACTCAGTCTCCACACATGGAGCAACTATCTTGAAGAAGATCCTGTAGGAGTCATGCTCTGGATCAAAGTGGTCACTAAAAAGTTCCTCGTGACATACCCCACCTGCTGAATGGCAGTCTTTGACCTACCACAGTGAGAGCACTCCTTGCTTATAACAGGTTCAGGTCAAGCCATGAACACTGCACAGGCAACAGTCACTGCAGGGGCTCCCAGTACAAACTCCTTATGCACTTGTGGAGAGACACAAACACTGCTGAACTATACCCAAATGCGTCCCCCCACAAACATACTAATCACTGTAAGTTTTGCAAATGAAGACGCTACTGCTTGACTTTGGAGACTGGTAGTCACTAAATAAAATAATCATGGGGCACAATCTTGTTGGTGAGCACTGAAAGCCATCACTATCAGTGCATTCTCAACCTGTCGATGATTTGCACCATGATGGATGACCATATGACTGATTGTAGCATTCCTGTGTCTCATCTGCAGTTTCCCCATAGCAATCAAGCTTGAAGGTGTTGTCCCTAGTCTCCAACAAGACAGTGCTTAACATCTCTAACTTCTTTGCAAAGGAAATCTCTGCCTCATTGGAGTGAGGGGTCAAGACAACATCCAGAGAACATTATATTGAATCTTATCTGGTGGTTGCACACCAACTCTATATTGATAGAACAAAATTCCCCATGGCTGACGAAACAACATGATTGATCTGGCATTGATCCTCAGGTTGCTGTGTATATCTAATTGATGGTACTCTGTATCCATGGAAAGCAAGAGAGAATTAGCATTTAATTTGGCTATTGTTGCCACAAGAGATCTTGACATAAGTCACCACCCTGGTGAACAACCATCCATGGCCTGCAGGATACATTTGTGAGCACTTTACTGTGAAGATCTTGAGATGTTGCTGGGTAGTGCACTAGAGAGAGCCAGAGATAAAAAAAAATGAGGCAATGGGCAAAGCATGACCATTGGGTTCAGCAGGGAAGAGTTCTTCTTAGATGTCTGGGATTGATAATCTGCATATACATTAAAGGAAGGTGAGTCTTTCTCCTATGACCTTGGCCCCTCTGCTGCCCCATTTGCAGCTTTCTCCATATTTACGGTCCCAAGATTTGTTTTGTGTATTTCATCCTTCTGTATTTTCAGAAACCATTACACAGTGATATTGCTGCCAGGGATGGTAATTGGTCTACTTGTCCTACCAAATACAACATTTCTGGCAGGCCCCGAATGATATTTCCATTTGAAAGCCTCTAAATTTCCTGATAAGAACTGCTCAAAAATAATTGCTAAAAGAAACCGAGGCAACGAATTTCCATGTGAGATATTTTAAATTGGCAATCTTATTACACACCTCCGAAACAGGTGGGATTTTGGACTCAGGCTTTCTGGCTCAGAGGTAAGGACACCACTACTGTGTCACAATAGCCCATAGAGATTGCAACATAAGCATTAATCTTTAATGAAGATCTGCATTTGAAACATTCTTGTGAAACACTGCTCAATTTCTATTTCCTCCACTTTACTAGCAGATTCCTAGAGCTCTAGGAAATACTTTCTGAATGCGTTTAACTCAAATCTCTACTGAAATCATTTAAAAAGTGCATCATGACTGGGGAAATGATCGTCCAGTTTTTGGCAAGCCAATTATTTCTTCTGAAGGGTACGAAGATAAGAATCTTAAAGTTCAAACCTTCCTATCTGTCATTAGGGTTTAAATTATCCCCATTGTCTCTTATTCCTACCTTCTCATGCTACCGAAAGAGATACTGAATTTTCTGGAAAAGTCATTGCTTAGAAAATCCATCCATTTTGGGTCAAAATGAGAAGTGAAAATAACTGCAATTTTAGAATCTATGAAGTGCTTGATAAAAAAAATGAGTAACAAATATATTGGGACCATTCAATCTGTGATTATTGCTTTTCTTTTCAAGTCCTACCTGTAGTGTTATTTCTTTCTTCTTTCCAGCCATGGGGATGTTTCCTGATTAGAAAACAAATTGACAATCACATTAGCAAGACTCAATCTATCTTCACAGTCTTGATCCACAGCAGTAGGTTATCCAGAATGGCTGTTAACTGAGCTTAGAAACTAATGTCTAAATATTTAAACATCTCCAATTTAACTTGCTTAGATTGGAGTTCTTTTCATGTTTTCAAATGTGTTATCTTAAAATTATTTTTGTAGTTGGAGGACAAGGCAGCACCATGAGTCAGGCCATTGTCATTTTGCTTCTGAAACAGTAGGAACTGCAGATGCTGGAGAATCTGAGATAACAAGGTGTAGAGCTGGATGAACACAGCAGGCCAAGCAGCATCAGAGGAGCAGGAGGGCTGATGTTTCGGGCCTAGACCCTTCTTCAGAAAAATTTTCTGAAGA
>NC_063338.1:20825428-20852586 GCF_021869965.1 Rhincodon typus
CCCTTCTTCAGAAAAATTTTCTGAAGAAGGGTCTAGGCCCGAAACATCAGCATCCTGCTCCTCTGATGCTGCTTGGCCTGCTGTGTTCATCCAGCTCTACACCTTGTTACCTCTTGTCATTTTGTTTCTGTTGTCTGAGGTCAATTCTAGACAGTTGGGATGAAAACCTCCACTGTATCTACTGTAAAAGGATAAAATGTTTTGGATACTGAAATAACTGCACAGAGGCTAATATCCTACCACCAAGTCACCCTTTATTTAAATGTACACTGGCTGTGGCCAGCCAGCTCGGAGTCAGTCCCTAAAGTCAGGAGACTCTGAGTTAACACATAAATGGGACCCAAAAGGTCAGCTTTCATGCTCCTCTGATGCTGCCTGGCCTGCTGTGTTCCTCCAGCTCCACACAATGTTATCTCTGACTCCAGCATCTGCAGTTCTTACTATGTTTGAGACTTGTTGAGTGCCCTGTTTATATCTGTCAGCCAGGGCTCCCTGATTGGCCCAGATTAACAACCCCAATCAGGGATCTTATTGTCAATACGATCCACCTGGTTCTAATCACTAGATGCCTCCCCCCGACAACCCTCAAGTCCAGGAATGTAAGCCTGGTCTTCCTATGGTAGCTTCTCCTGGGATGTTTTCACCCCAGATCCATTTCTTCTGACACAGACTTGGACACAGGCAGCAAGTACTGGACCATAACCCATCTCTTTCACCTGGAGCGTCCTGGGAGGTTATCCTCCTCTTCTGCCAGCAGTACTGGTATCGAGACTACATACATCTCGGACTCTGGGGTTTCCTCGACACAAGATGGAGGGGGAGAAGCTACAGTTTCTGACAGGCCTTCTGGCTGTGTTGAGGGTCCGGGTATGTTTTGCTCCTGCCCCGTTTGCGAGGTAACAGCTTTCAGGTGATCCCCACGTTTGTTCAGGACCACCTCACCTACCTGAGCTTTCTATGTCATGGGACCTGACCTCACGTTGACCTCGCCTCGTACCCAGGCCAGGCCATTTCCATGGTTGGGGCATCAAACTTCTTCCCCTGAATTAAACTGTCTGTCTCACTCAGAGGAAGCATTTGTCCAGCATTGACGTTCCTGATGCCATTTCACCCTCCCCCCAAGGTCCAGAATATCAGGTTTAACCTGGTCCGGAGTCTTCTGTCCATCAGCAACTCTGCTGGAGCTATCCCTGCATTTGCGTGAGGGATGGTTCTATAACTGAACAGGAACCGGGACAGTTTGGTATCTAGTAAAGCTGTAGGCTGTTTCTTTAAGCCTGCCTTCAATGTTTGGACCACTCTTTATGCCAGTCCATTGAATGATGGATGGTATGGAGCTGTCTAAACATGCCAAAGGCCATTGAACTTTAGGAAATACTCGAATTCCCTGCAAGTAAATGACGTCCCATTGTCCGTGACTAATATTTCCATGAGTCCGTGTATTGCGAACGAAGCTCGCAGCTTTACAATTGCCTTCCCAGAGTTTGCCGAATTAATTCTGTGCACGTCCATCCACTTTGAACGGACATCCACAATGACCAGGAACATTGAGCCCGTGAAAGGACTGGCATAATTGGCATGTAACCGAATCCACAGTTGACTCAGCCACTCCCACGAATGTGGGGGCACCGCCAATGGCAATTTTTGTCCTTGTTGGCGTTCTGGGCACGGCCCCGCCAAGGCAGCTATGTCTGCATTCAATGCTGGCCACCAGACATAACTTCTTGTTCAACATCTTCATTTTGGAAACCCCTGGATGACCCTGATGGAGTCAGCCAGTATCTGGCAGCGACCTTTACTCTGGACAATCACTCTTGCTCGCCATAATAATATGCTGTCCTCTACTGTGATCTGATCTCGCCAGGTCCAGAAAGGTTTCAATTCTGGTTGTAATGGCTCTTTTGTTTCCCCCTTTGCCACCTATGTTTTAGTTTGGCCAGGATGTGTTCTTTTTGCATCCACAGACGAATATTGTCAGCGATGAACGGAATTGTGTCCAGAAAGTTGAAAACCAGAAGGACTCTTCCAGGGAAGGCACCACCGGTGGAGTATCTGCCAGTGGGAGGCCGCTCAAGGCATCTGCATTAGCCACCTGGCCTCCTGGACTATGTTCCAACTTGTAGGTGCCGAGAATAAGGGCCCAATGCTGAATTTGACCAGAAGTTATGGGTGGCACAGCCCTATCTTCTTTAAGTAACCCTAGCAGGGGCTTGTCGCCCGTTATGACAAATTCACATCTGTAAAGGTATTGGTGGAACTTTCTCACCCAAAGATGACTGCCAAACCTTCTTTCTCTATCTCTATCTGGTATTTGCATTCGGCATCAGCCAAAGTCTAGGAAGCATACGCTATCGGGCTTTCCTCTCCGTTTAACCACCAGTGAGCCAACATTACCCCAATACCGTGTGGGGAGGCTTTGTATGTCAGCACCACCGCTTCTTTCAGATCATAGAGGGCCAACACCTTGGATAACAATAGCTGTCTTTTTCACTTCCCTAAAGGCTACTTCTTGGCTACGTGACTATTTCCAAGGCTGACCCTTTTTCAATAGCAGGTGTAAGGGTGCCAAGATGGAGGCCAGGTTACGTATGAATTTTCCACAATAATTCACCAACCCAAGGAAAGACCTAAGCTCTAGTACAGACGTGGGAGCCAGGGCACCTTTGATCTTCATCTCACTTTATCTTCCAAATGTTGTAACCCAGTTTTGTCAACTCTGCAACACAAGTAGGTCATTGTGGTGCCTGGAACACGCATATTTCCCTTCTACGGCGTACACTTGGCTGGAAGAAATGATTAAGCACTATGTCCGAGTTCTTCGCGTGCTCTTTATTCATCTATAGGTGTGACGCCGGAAAAGCCATACAGGTCAGACAGCATCCGAGGAGCAGGAAAGTCAACGTTTTGGGCCGAAACCCGTCGTGGTTGTTAGCATGCCATCCAGATAATTGGCAACCTGGGGCAGCCCTTGTAAAATGTTCTCCATGGTTCACAGGAAAAGGGCGCAGGCTGATGGTACCCCAAACGGCAATCCTGTATATTGGGGCCTTATGGGTATTAATTGTGGCATAACTCTGGGACTCCTCATCTCGCAATTGCAGGTAGGCATGCCTCATGCCCAGCTTCGTGAAGAACAGCTCCCCCCTCCAAATTTGGCATACAAATCTTCTATGCAAGGGACTGGATATTTATCCAGCTGTGAGAAGCAGTTTACCGTTTGCTTAAAATTCCCACAAAGGCGAACTGAGCCATCGGGCTTCACAATTGATAGGACCAGTGCTGCCCAGTCCACAAACTGCACTGTTTTGGTATTTCCTTTGCTCTCCAGCCTCCTGATTACTGCCTCTACTTTTGTTCACAAGGCAAATGGTACTGTGCGGGTCCTGCAAAATCATGGAATCACTTCCTGGTCAACACGTAAAGAGGCTTTGGCCCCTCTGATAGTCTTCCTGAAAATATCCTTAATATTTCATTAGAACTTCACTGTGAAAGCCATTTTCTAATCGAAAAATGTGGGGCTAATCAAGTTTAATCTTTCTCAACCAATTCCACCCCAATAGGCTTGGGTTCGAGCCTCTTACTACAATCAGTGTAACTGTACTGATTGCTTCTCATAGGAGACCTAAACCAAAGTCGTACCCTTAACCTGTAATGATTCTCCAGTGAACTTTCTCAATCTGGCCTGAGGTCTTGCACTAACTGAAGGGTTGGAGTCTACAGCAAATCTTGTTAAAGACTGGTTTTGCAACCATTGATACAGCTGCACTGGTATCGACCTTATGAGAACCAGGTGACCGTTTTACCAGACATTAATCTTAATTACTTCTGATTTGGATGTTGCTAAGCAATTTAACTGTTCCAACCCACATGTAGGTGGACTTTCCAGGGTATGCATTCTCCTGGATACAGGCCTATGAGTTTTCTTACTTGAGTCAGGCCTAATAGGATCCCTTTGCGGATTTGTGTCCACATACCAACAGCAACCACAATGGCTTCCTGGCCCAGATCCTGAAGAGCCTTTTTTTGCCATTTGCCTAAGGCTTGTCTTTGCTGTGGACTGGCCTAGAGTCGCTCTGCTCAGGTGGGACTTTTATCAGCCATGATTGAATGATGGAGCTGACTCAATGGGCTGAATGGCCTAATTTCTGCTCCTATGTCTTATGGTCTTTGGGTATGCCCTGTGTGAGGCTCTGCGATTGCCTACACTTGAGTGGTGTTCCCCAAGCTCAGTCAGACAGGTGAGGGCGTCCACTTACATTGGGAATGCCCTGTAGTTCCCATGCTCCACCTGCTGTATTTTCTAATGACAAAGCCAGTTGTAGTGCCTGTTTGAATTCCAATTGGGCTTCAGCTAGTAGGTTCTTTTGCATGGTTACATCATTAATTCCACATCCCAAACGGTTTCTCAGTGTCTCATTCAGTGTAACCAAAAATCACATGCAAATGGCAGTAATCTCAACTTCGTCAAAAACCCTGATACATATTCTCCTGGTTCTCAAACAGCCGAATAAAACCGATAGAGTCTCCGAATTAGAAGAGGTTTGGGGTCGTAATATTCTTTAACCAAACCTGTCAAGGTTTTAGTGGTCTAATACCTCTGCGAAAGTTAAGCCCATAACAATTGAAAATGGTGTGGGTCTGCAAGCAGTCGGAAGGATTACTCATTGCTTTTCATCTGCCCCAGTGTCATTTTCACAGAAAAAGTATTGCATTCTTTCTGCATACTGGGCCTCGACGGCAAGATCGAATGAGTCAAGCTTCCCAAATAAAGGCATGACGCCAGAAATGCTTACTCCAACTCAAAGATGACTCAAAGAGCAAATGCTCTTCAGGCACATGCTGTTATCTTCCATCGCCACTGAAATAACTGTACAGAGACTGGTATCCCATCATCAAGTCACCTTTATTTACATATGCACAATACACTGGCAGTGGCCAGCCAACTCAAGAGTCTATCCCTGCAGTCAGGAAACTCTCTGAATCCCCTGTTTATATTTGTCAACCAGGGTGCCCTGATTGGTACAGATTAACAAACCCATTCAAGGATTTCATCGTCAATGAGATCCACCTGGTTCCAATCAATACAGATTCTTTTTGCAAGATGAAGTTTTGCTCAATGAGACACAAACACCTATCAGTTCCCTTTCTGGTTATTGATTTTGATGGAAATGGAGGTATCTGAAAATATACCGTTATGGATGTTGATTGAAATAATTTTTGGGCTTCTGAAGCGAGTTGCTAATCAGCTTGAACCTACAAAATTTCTCATTATTGAATGATATAAAGTATTAAATTAGCAATTGTAGATATTAAGATTGTCTGACTGATTGAACGGCAAGAGTACACTGGTGTTGAGTTTGGGTTAAAACATAGTAAGGGAATAGTGTTGAAAGGGTTTCAGCCTGCATCCCCCCCAATGCTTTACTTGATCTCAGAGTATTCATTCTACACCATTAGAAGATTTAATTGTCATCTCACTTACAACTATTGAGAGATGCTGATGTGGCAGGTTAGAAGGCATATCAATTTGCACTGTACTTGCCTCACATTTGAACTCTGAATTCTAACTTTTACCAGGTTAAAAACTGGATATTTGTTCCAGAAAATCTGAAGAAGGGTCCCAACCTGAAACGTCAACTTTCTTGCTCCTCTGATGCTGCCTGGCTTGTTGTGTTCTTCCAGCTCCATTCTGTGTTGCCTATGAACTCCTCATCTGTGTTACCTTTGCCCAACTGATTTTCTGAGTCTTTACACAGATTAAAATCCCCCATGATTATCACTATACCTTTCTGACAACTTCCCATTTTTGTTCTTCCTTTATATTCCATCCCCTCTGTGGTTACCATTGAGGGGCCTGTCCACTGCACCTCCAAGTGACTCCTTGCCTTTATCATTTCTCATCTTTATTCAAACTGCTTGTTTCCTGAATTTAGATCATCCATTTCTATCAATGGCAATATCATGAGTAATTAACAGTGCACTTTTTCTTAGCTTCCTATCGTTGATGATGGTAAGTTGCTTTCTTATCAGAAGGTGATGAAGAGGTGCCTTATCGGAAGTGTGTCTTGCTCAGTTACCAAGATTCTTATGGGGAAATGTCTCAAGTTTAAACTCTCCGTTCAATTGTGCCAAGTTGGAGTCATTTAGACCCAAAAAAGAACCCACTTACCTCCTCCTCTCGAGAGCTATCTCCCACCCTCCTGACTAACAGCTGCTTCACATCAGTGTGCCTTAGATCTAAGCATTTCAGTAGTATGAGAAATTGGATCTGATTACTGCTGATGTATCATTTTAAATTCCCATTGTATCCTCTCAGTTACCACAAATGTTCCATAAATCTACAGTTATTCTGTTGTAACAATGTATAAAACCCAATCATTGATGGACAAGGAAATAAAACGATAAATTGAAACAATATTCTTAGGATTCGCAAACAAGTGTTTCCATTTCTGTTACTGCCGGATTATGAAACTTATTGCGAATACCTGTTTGAAATCGCTTATAACTATTATTGCACGGAAGAAATTTTGGGTTAAAAATTTGAACATAAAATTGGATCTGGAAACTCCTTGGATTTCTAAACCAATTATTTAGTTATAATGATTCCGTGGCACTTTGCCTTAAGCTATAAAGTACAATGTTAAGACGGGTTGCAAACGAAAGCATACCAGCGCAGTGGGTGAGTGTATCTGAGCTATGCTCGATTTGAGGCAGAAACTGAACAGGCTGTTTAAGATAACAAGGTGTAGAGCTGGATGAACACAGCAGACCAAGCAGCATCATAGGAGCCGGAAGGCTGACGTTTCGGGCCTAGACCCTTCTTCAGAAAAATGAAGAAAACAGGCTGTTTTCTGGGTTTTACTTTTTTACCTTGTTGTTGGGAGTGCAGTGGTTCCCTGTCCTACCAGCACTTCGTGGAGCCGTCCTTGCCGTCGGTAGTGTGAGGCCGGTTGCAATGTTACTTTGCACTGGTAGCGCAGGAAACCCTCAGCTTCACAGACGGAAATGTAAACTGCTGTGGGTTGCCTAGGTTTTCTTGCATGTGACGGGGTTGCTTAGAGAGCCAAACACTGTTTGTATCTTCATATCCTTTGTGCAGAGTGAGCTCCTGGTTGTTTGCACAGAGTACAGCGGGTGTTGGAAATCTAAAATTCCCGACTCTTTGCATTACATTCGATGACTTTTACACATCGTAACGCTGAATTGTAGAGGTCTGAGTATTTTCTCTGTCCAGCCGCACTAACGGATGCAAATGAGTAACAGAAAATAAGTGACCGAATATTTGCATTAGTAAAACAAACATAATTTTTTTTACCATCTTTTCTTATCTCTGCTGAAGGCACTAATTCAAAACACGATCACAGGGATCTTGTGAATTTTATTTTATATCCGGAAGTACTCTTACATAACAACAGAACATCACCAAATCACCGTGACATTTTTTCCTACTACCAGTAAAATCGCCCATACGGCCAATTAGATATGTACATGCAAAGCTTGTTATGGGCAATGCAAGCCCCATCAAAAGTGACGGAGGGCTAGGGAGAGCAGGATGGGTCTAAATCAAAATGGATTTGGAGGGGTAATAAAACACCATAACCCCTGCAGCGCTCACTTCTCTTTAAAGGCATTGAGAGCACAGATGGACCCTCTACAATATCACACAGGTACGAATGTAACTACAGAAATGGGGCAAACAGTTGGCAGATATGATCCAACCCCGTGCATTTGTCTTATCTCTACCCACATTGGTGCCATCTTTAGCAATCAAAAATGAAATGCCCTATTAGCTGTGGTTTTAATAACAATCAACTCATATCTGTGTTTAGATACTTTCTAATCAACCTATTCAGTGATTTTGTTTTACACACCTCTGGAGCAGATGGGTCTTGAACCCAGACCTAAAGTTGCATTTCATAGAATCCCTAGAGTGTGGAAACAGGCCATTTGGACTGTCACTTGACACAGACTCTTGGAAGAGCATCTCACCCAGACCCACTCCCCCACCCTGTTACTGTAACCCTGCAATCCCCATGGCTAATCCACTTAGCCTGGACATCACTGATCACTGTGGCTAATTTAGCAAGGCCAATCCACCTACCTTCACATCTTTGGACTGTGGGAGGAAACCAAAGCACCTGGAGGAAACCCCTGCAGACAAGGGGAGAATGTGCAAACTCTAGACAGACAATCACCCAAGGTTGGAATCAAACCCAGGTCCCTAGCACTGTGAGCCAGCAGTGCTAACCACTGAGCCACCATGACCCAAAATCTTGGGACAAAACAATAATGCAGTATGACATCATACTCATGGTAGCAGCCCAAATAACCCCCTTCACTGTACCACACTATCACTGGTGTATGTGAACTGTCATCTTTGTCAAATAGTAGGTCGTCTTCACTGCCATCTAGATCATTGCAACTAGTACAGTTCTTGAATGACTACAGAACTGCCTTGTCATAGAGTCATTCACTACTTGCCACATATTTGTTATCCTTTCACGCTCATTCACAATTTCTCACTCACTCACTCAGACTCCAGTGAAGGTGTGGGTAATTTGCCCTGTTGGTGTCAAGTTGCAGCTTCATGCACCCATCCGTTTGGCTACTCCTCTGGCATGGATGCTTTGCATGGTTTTTCCATTTAAAGGATCCAAGGGTTGTAATTGGCTTGTAGACCTGCCTGGAGTCACAACTAGAGACAACTTTGATTTTGTCATCCTTCTTTTTGTGTTCTTAGTTATGCTCTTTTGATAAACAATTTTTAGTTCAATCAATTAAATACCATTAAATAAATTAAACAATAAATATCCCTTAAAGGGACACTAACAATGGTCAAATGCTCAAAGCAAAATTAAATTTAGATTAAAATGTCAATGTGGATGGAGATAATACACTGAAGTGCCCACTGATTGTGGAAGGTCTCAAGCATACCAGCGAACAGCTCATCCTCCCTCTCCAAGGGCACCCAGGCACATAAACAAACAAAATTGACAGTGGCCTCAGTTACATACATTTATAACTGATCTCACAGTGATGGAATTTGATTTCTTTAGAAGGTCACCTTCTGACCACTGTTTGTTTAACCACAATTTCATCCCTTCTTCAATCATACATCCTTTAGGATAAATGTAGAAAAATCAAATTTGGAATTTCAATCTTAGATGTCCTTTTTCTGTAAAAGACCTGTAAGAATGCTGGTTTTTTTTTTTGCCACCTGAACAACACACCAAAACAACAATGTAGTGGGTCTTCTCATGACCAAATATTTTTCATTGAAAGATGTTGTGTGGCCTCCTGATTATTACAACATTTTCAGTTTTAATTTTAGACTTCCACCATCTGCAATATTTTGCTTTTCTATTTGTGTTTTTATTAGTATTATTTCAACAGCTTTAATACCAACATTTTTGTAAAGATTGCCAATATGCACAATTCCCCCTGACTTTTAATATTTCATTGAGCAAACATTAAATGTCAAGGGGACTTTGTTTGTATTCCTCATCTTTCCATATTCAAATCATTATTTTCACAAATCTGTGGAACTGAGAATTTCTCCTGCCAAAATCTGTAATGGTATTTACAGCTCTTCTTGTTTCACAAATGATTAGACATTCCATTTTACCTGTGGTCCATTGTGCACGTTTTCACCTTTTCTTCCCCTCATGGCTGTTCTGCAAAATCCCCATGATAAGTCTGTTTGCCTTTTTCTATTGCCACTGTCTCTTCCTCTTGCCTTTTCTCAATATAATTTCCTTAATGAGGGGGGAACAAAATATCTTTCAGCCACTCTATTTATATGCTTTATGACACACCTTCCAGTTTGAATTGGACAGTACAAGAGACATTTTAATGTTTTAAATTCATTGATTTCATGTCAGATTTTCCACAAAACAGACACTGCTTACTATTGGTATGGTCATCGCTGTACATAACTCTGAAACAAGTGATAATGCTGTCCATGACAGGGTAACCTTTGGACTAGAAGGTGCATGGCAATTAAAGGAACTTTTTTCTTGAAAATGTGTGAACTATGGTTCAGAAAATATGGGAAATGTATTCAACCACAGGCTTAACGGTAGTTACTGCTGTTTAAACATTACTGGGCATTAAGGTCTGTCAAAGATATTTTTAATCACCCTGTTCAGGGATGTTATTACACATCTTTGGAGCAAGTGGGACCTGAACCAGAATCTCCTGGTTCAGAGATAAGACACTTTCCATAAGCCTATGAGGTTTCTTGAAAGAAGATATGCCTAAGCTCAAATAAAAAAAACGCAGTTGCTGGCAAGCTGAAGCAAGCACAGAAACTAGGAACATAGGAACAGAAGTAGGCCATTCAGCCACCCCTGCCTGCTCAACTGGTCAATGAGATCATGTTGATCTATGGCTTAACTCAGTGTATCTGCCTTTGTCCCATATCCTGTAATGTGTGTTCAACAAAATTTATCTATCTCATATTTAAAATTAACAATTGCATCTACTGCCATTTGTGAAAGAGTTCCAAATATCTATCACCCTTTATCTATAGAAGTGCTTTCTAACATCACTCCAGAACAAAACAAAACTGTGGATGCTGGAAATCAGAAAAAAAAATCAAAAAAATTCCTGGAAAAAACTCAGCAAGTCTGGCAACATCTGTGGAGAGAAAGCAGAGTTCATGTTTCGGGTTCGTTGCCCCTTCTTCAGTTTTCTCTCCACACATGCTGACAGACCTGCTGAGTTTTTCCAGGGAATTGCTGATTTTGTCTCTCTTGAACAGTCTGGCTCGAATTCTCAGACTATGCCCCCTAGTTCTTAAATCTTCAACTAGTGGAAATAGTTCATTATTATACCCTGGAGAAACTTACCATTTTACTCCACACTTGCTGCCAGACCTGTTGAGTTTCTCCAACATCTTAATTTCATGTTTAAGCTCAATTTGAGCAAGTGAAATGTAGCTAGTCAATTTCATCGTAGATTATCCAAATCAGAGGTCTAACAACTTGAACTTAAAAGGTAATGTATGAATGCTGTATTCTGGTTAAACCTGTCCCTGCACCGTTCCCCATTCAGAGTTGTGAGTACACCCCTGCGGGGTATCACTGCAGCTTTGTTCTGTGCCCGCCCGACGGGGCAGCTGTCAATAGACTATGTGGCCATCGGATTGGTCGAGATGGCTGTCAGTCAGGGAAGGGGGCGGGGAAGTTGTCGTGGTGAGAGGGCAGTGAGTGGGCGAGGCTGGGAGTGGGCGTGGCCGGCTCTGGTCGCCAGCCAGCGGCCCGTCTGTGGTCTGTGGGGACGGGAGACGGGGGCTCGGCGGCGGAGCAGGAGCAGGGATCAGGGATCAGGGATCAGGATGTCGGAGTCGCCCGAGACTCGGAGCCTGGCTTCGGCTTCCTCCCAGCTCAACCTGACCGAGGCGGAGGGGGTGAGTAGAGGCTGGTGTGTAACTCGAACTCCAGCCCCAGGCCCCGGGGCCTGGTGATTTCCTTTACCCACTCCCTAGGCCAAGTGACAGGTACCCACTCAGCATCCCGGTGGTACATTATTTGTCCCTTCTTCAATGCACATTGAAGTCTGAGCTCCTGCAGTCATTCACTCCAGCTGCAAACCTGGAGCCAGACTCAAACCTGTGTGCCAGGTATCCTCCACACACTTGGACACACAGAATTGTTGTCCTTCTCATTTGGGTCCTGATCCGGGTGGGGTTTACATTGCAGTGCCAAGCAGCAGGTGGGAGATGACCACACCGTTGTCAATGTAACTTAAACAATGTTTTGACAGCTGACCGTGTAACTGCACCTTGTCCGGGACTGCGTTTGTGACCGTGATTCTGAAAGTGACATAAAACTGATGCTGGCAATCAGAAACAAGAACAGAAATCGCTGGAAACACTCAGTGGGTCTGGCGGCATCTGTGGAGAGAAAGTAATTTTTTTTCAGCAGTTTCTGTTTTGATACTGAATGTGACATGTGGTGCCTCTCAGAATAAAATAGCTAAAGTAGCGCCTCAACTTGGTTAATAAAAACCAAAAGAACTGCGGATGCTGTAAATCAGGAACGAAAACAAAGTTGCTGGAAAAGTTCAGCAGGTCTGGCAGCATCTGTGGAGGAGAAAACAGAGTTAACGTTTTGGGTCCGGTGACTCTTCCTCAGAGCTGATTACCTCAATTTGGTTAACAGGGTGTAGCGCTGGATGAACACAGCAGGCCAAGCAGCATCAGAGGAGCTGATGCTGCTTGGTCTGCTGTGTTCATCCAGCTCTATACCTTGTTATCTCAGATTCTCCAGCATCTGCAGTTACTACTGTCACCTCAATTTGGTTACCTGGCTCAATGGTGAACTCCATGAATACCAATTTTCTGAAATTGTGAAACTCTGAAATCCAATTCAGGCCTCTTCATTATCACTGACTTTAATCAATTCACCATTGGCTACCTGGACTGTAGGTTCTGGAATATTGTCCATAAACCTCTCTGATTTTCATCCTCACTTTGTTCCTTTAAGACACATCTTAAAAGCTACTTGTAGAACCTCCAGCCGCTCTTATATCTTTTGCGACTCAGTGTCTTATTTAGCTCTTTAAAACTCATGATAAGTGTCTTAGGATGGTTAGTTATCATCAAGATGCAATATAAGTGGTGTTTGATGTTCTCTAGATGACTGTCTAGTACAACAATTCAGCAAAGATTCAGGGATAGCGTATTCACAATTATGTGTTTTTGTAGTTCCAGCATTAATTGGTTTCTCAAGGTTTTGCTTTCACTTTCATTTTTTTTTGTGTTGTGTATGTAATTGTGTACATGTATGCCACCATCTGTGTTTCTGTTGTTTGCATGCCCTGAGGTCAGCTGTTTGGAATGAATAAAAAGTTGAAAAAGTTGAATGACCGCTGAAATGTTCCCCGACTGGGAGGGAATACTCCTGCCTGGCCCTTGTGTGGTGTCTGTTCATCTGTCATCGTAGCATCTGTATGGTCTAGCTAATATACTATGCCTCGGGGCATCCTTTCCTGCAGTGTACGAGGTAGACAACATTGGCAGAGCCGCATGAGTATGTACCGTGTATATGGTGGGTGTTGTTCCCACGTGTGATGGCAGTATCCATGTTGATGATCTGGCACCTCTTGCACAGGTTGCCGTGGCAGGCTGTGTGGTGTTGTGGTCGATGTTCTCCTGAAGGCTGGGTAGTTTGCAGTGAATGATGGTCTATTTGAGGTTAGGCTTTTGTTTGAAGGCGAGAATTGGAGGTGTAGGGATGATCTTGGCGAGATGCTCGTCATCATCGATGACCTGTTGAACGCTGCAAAGAACATGACGTGGTTTCTGTACTGAACAATGAAGGGTACTTTATCGGTTGTGTCCCATGTCTGTCATCTGAGGAGGTCATTGTGGTTTTTAGCGGTGGCACGTTGGAACCAGTGATCAATGAGTTGAGCATCATATCCTGTTCCAATTATGGCATCTTTTACCGTTTGTTGTTGTCTGTCGCATCCTTCCTCATGAGTAGATCCTGTGTGTGTGCAGGTCTTGTCCGTGGGTGATGGCTACTTCAATATGTTCAGGGTGGAAGCTAGAGAAGTAAAGCATTGTGAGGTTATCTATGGGCTTGCAGTAGAGTGAACTTCTCTCATTATTGTACAGTTGAGTTTGGGATGAAGAAAGCTAGATTTCAGCTTCATGTCCTTAAAAGTGACATGCAGTTTCCACCAGAGATGAATGATGATCCTACCACCAACCTTCACGTCCCCTTTTGTGTCCCTGATTCCCCAATGACTTTTCAGCCTCCACACATTTCTGTTCTGCTCCTTTATTGTTGTTAATTTTCCTCATTTACCCCAAAGCCCATGATTTTGTGAGTTGTCATACCCTTGTTGGTGATACATTCTCATCATGTTGAGGCTATAGTGAGAATGTATGAGAAACTCCCTTACTCCTCATGCTCCTGCAGCTTCATGTCTCTACTATGCTATATGAGATCCTAACCTATCTTGAATTGCCCACCTTCATTATTACCATTCATTCAGCCATCCAGCCCCAAACTTGAGTTTCCCGCTTTCCCATGACTCCATGGACTGCTTCCTAACAAACCCCGGATTGTCAATACCCAAACACTCAAGAGAGACCATGGCATGAATGCACTTTGACTCTTAGCAGTGCAAGCTGCCATTAGTAGTGTGCTTGATTTTAATGGGAGGCAATGGCCTGGTGGTGTTTGTGAGTAGTGTCAAAGGCATTTCCTGTTACAATAGTTGCAATGCTGACCTTGTTGGCGTTTTTAATGTATCACTTATTCAAAGATGATTTCATCAAAAAATGAATTTCTCATTTTTTTTCCGTGCAGATTGATGACAAGGAGTTTGATATTCCCCAAGTCGATACTCCACCTACTCTAGAAAGTATACTGAATGAGGTAAGCCCTGTGCTTAGATTAAGATAGTTACACCTTTTTAAAGGCTGGATAACAAATATTTCACCTTGTGTTCTTTGGAATTGTAAATTAAGGAGAGGATCACGGAAGGGTCAGTAAGTTACTACTTCTCTGAAAGGGGTTGTGAAATTGACCGATTTTAAAAAAAACGCATTTCCTGAAATCCACATTCCACTGATCCACAAATAAAAACAGTAGCTTAATGTTTGCCTGAGGCCTCCCCAGAATTCCTAAAGGCTTTGGTCGTGATTTCTTGTCCACTTTCCGTCATTTTGTGTGTGTAATTTGCGATGTTTAATTTTAAAATTTCATAACAAACGATTACAAAGGCTACAATGCTAAGGTCACCGGAGAGGTGGTGGGGTGGGGGGAGAAGGAATGGACTGCACTGCCTGGTCAGAGGCTGTCAAGAGTTGCCACTCTGTGACAGTTCTTTGGAGTCTAGAGTGGAAAATTTGTGCTTCCTGGTCCCACAAGCTAGCTGTACTCCCTAACACAGTTTCAGCGTGCATCCTTCCCCAAGGTCAGAAGACTGTCTGGCGTATCTCCATGACAGGTGGAAATTCTACCGTGTTAGAGATGTATGTTGATTCTGTGAAAATGGAAAATCTGAATTTGTATTTGCCGTGCTCAAAAGTGTGAATTGCAAGTTAGGTATTCTAAGAAAGTTTAATGTAATTAATGTAGTTAAATAAAAATATTGAGATTTCCATGCAATGCTGCGTGGGTTATGCATTCTTACCAGCCGTTGACACTGCATTCCACAATTATTGAGAAACATATCAGCGAACAGAATATGGTTAAGTGTTCAGAAAAGTGTACCATCTTTTGTGTCAAGAGCCTTCATCAATCTAATTTGATTAATGTATTTACGTGAAGAATGTCCATTTTTGTATTATTGAATCAGATTGCACCATGTGTGTGTTTGTGTTATCATTGCTCCCTCTTCACTCCTGTGTTATTCATGTTTCCTTGTTCACTGACAAAGTACTGTACCCTATCTTAAACAATCACATGACACCATATTTAGAAAGTGGAGCAGCTACAGGAGGCAAAAGAGGAATTGCTTTATTTTGTGTGTGCTTTTAGCTCTGGGTAAGAATAAGGTCTATGCTAGGATTACAGTAGCATTGTGGTTGTGTTTCTAGACTAATGATCGAGAGATATGAATTGAAATTTGACCACTGCAGCAGGCAGATTTCAATTCAAAAAGTAAAATCTGGAATGAAAAATTAGTATCAGTAATGAAGGCCATGAAAGTACTGATTAATGTAAAAACCCATCTGGTTCACTAGCATCCTTTTAGGGAAATAAGCTTGCAATCCTTTTCTGGTTTAGCTTCTATGGCACCAGCCCATTTGAAATGGTCTAGCAAGCTACTCAGTTTTACTCAAAAAGGTAGTTCACCATCAATTTCTTAAGGACAGTTAGGAACAAGCCATAAATGGCTTTGTCAGTGATGCCTCCATCTGTGAATGAATTAACAAAAGAAGTGAGGTAGGACAAAAATATACATAAACTGTAAAGCCTTTTCTTTTCTCTTTCTGTGATTTCCATCCCCACGCAGACGGAAGATGAAGATGAGTCATTTATATTGGAGGATCCAGCCCTCTTGAATATGGACAGCATTGATACGCATTCGGGTGAAACTTCATCTCTTGCTAGTTCTGATAGTGGAGACAGAACAAATTTAAAGCGGTAAGAGTTTACAGGGAGCATTAAATTATTTTTATTCAATAAATAAAAATTGATGAGGTGAAAAGTACTGAAACGTCTTGGAAACCATTTGTATCGAAATTAAGCTTAAAAGTGCCTTTACTTTGTGTGTATTTTTTCTTACTGAGTTTAAATTGATTAGCAGTCTCTGTTTTAACTACTGATGGCTCTCCTGCTTGTTACTGTGCCATGAACTAGACATTTAATAGGTACTCTGATGGACTATGTAATGGACGGCCAGTGAGCCTACAAACTGAAATCTACTCAATGAGTTAGCTTTAAGTAGAATAATAAATAACTGGGAGTGTAGCAAACACTGTGACTTCACTAAAGGTTCAAATGTTTAGTGCGTGGAATAATTGTTTATATTAGGAATAACAAATAGGAAATAAGTCAGAGTCTGGAATTTAATTGATGTGTTTCTTGATGTGTCTGGGACAGCATGGTAGCTCAGGGGTTAGCACTGCTGCCTCACAGCATCATGGGCCTGGGTTTGATTCCAGCCTCTGGTGACTGTCTGTGTGGATTTTGCACATTCTCTCCATGTCTGCGTAGATTTCCTCCAGTTGCTCTGGTTTTCTCTCGCAGTCCAAAGATGTGCAGGTTAGTTGGCTTGGCCGTGCTAAATTGCCCATAGTGTGCAGGCTAGCTAGATTAGCCATGGGAAACGCAGGATTCTGGGGTAGGGTGGGTCTGGGTGGGATGCTGTTCGGAGGGTCAGAGGGCCGAATGGCTTGCTTCCACACTGTAGGGATTTTCTGATTCTTGCATGTCACAGGTACTTGTTAAAATAATAATGATACAGTAATCTTATATATATCTTATATTACCTATTTGCATGATTGTCTGCTTTCTCCATAATTACAATTGACCATGACTTTTACAAAAGTTTAGTGACAAACCATTTGTATTAATTGTAAGGATTTCAGAAAATTAAGCCATCTATCATTTCATCACAACAAATCTTGGGCTGGATCATTGTAGGTTGCTGCCTTCTGTTTTACCAATGGGAATCTACTTTGGGAACGGAGGCAGAATATTTGAAACTTGATGTTAATAGAAGTTATGATTTAAAAAAGAACTGTTCATGTTTGTCAGAGGATTATAATGACACTTCAACTGTGAAGTAAGTTGCATAATGCCTGCTGTTGACTTCTGTAACAGATACCATTCACTGGTCTTGATTGATATTGATTTATTCTGAAGGATCTGGATTATAATTTCTTTTAAAATGTGGATGAGTTAGTGACAGAATAAAGTAAAGCTAGGAAGATGCGCATCTCACTGCTATTTTTTCCTCCCCAATGGCATCATCCAGCAGGAAAAAAATTTCAGATGCTAACTCAGGCATTCATGGTTCGGTTGTACGACGATCAGTCCTTAAAGGAGTTTCTGCACAAGTGGTGTCTGCAGCAGTAAGTATCTCTCTTTGCTTCTCTGGAAATTATTTTACATATTTCCTCTGTGATGGTGAAAGATGCATGGAATTGTGTCTTTTGGCTAAGCATGGTTTGGTTCCTGCTTCATTGTAAGTATAGTGGATTGGTCATGATATCTGTTTTCCTGTTTTTGGTAGAAAGAACGTGGAGAGACAATACAAAATAAAGGATAATATTCTGAAGGATGCGCAGGAGTGGAAAGAACTAGTTGTGTTTGTGAGTAAGTCAATAAAGGTAGCAGGGCAGGCAGAGAAAGCTGTTAAAAAACACACAGCATTGTCAGCTTCATTAAACAGGGCATAGAGTACAAGAGCAGGGAAGTTATGGTGAACTGAGATAGGACACTGATTAGATATCAGCTGGAATATGCTGTTCAGTTCTGGAATATTCTATAGGAAGAATGCTAATGCATTGAAGAGAGTGCAGAAGAGGTTTCCAAGGATGAGAAACTTCACTTATGATGATAGAGTAGAGATTTGCGAGTTTTTTTTTGGGGAAGGAGAAAGTTAAAGTATTTGATACAAGCTTTCAAAATATTGAGGGGTCTATATGGAGTAGAGAGAAATTGTTCTTGCTCATAAAAAGATTGAAAACCAAGAAGTTACATTTTTAAAGTATTTTACAAACTAAACAGACACGAGGTGAATAAAAACCCTGTGACAGGTGAATAAAAACATTTTCTCACAGTGAATAGTTAGAGTCTGTAATGCACTATCTGGAAGTGTGGTGGAGGAAAGTTCAATTGAGATCCTTGAGAGGGCATTGGATGATTATTTTTATTTAAACAATGCTCATGGATTTAGGAAAATGCAGTGGATTTGCTCATAAAGTCAGTGCAGATACAATGGGCTATAACAATTTGTAAATTGGAATCAGAAGGAGAGGCAACAAAATGGTTGAAACCAATTCATATTTTTGTTATCTTCGGCAATTAAAACTTGATGGATTAAAACTCCAGGCTTGTAATGGTTAATTTTCAGTACCAGTGAATAATGTCGGATTCGTTGTTAAATGGGTAAGAACATTAGGAGTATGCTGCCTTTCAACCTTCCCACGGTATCCCTACATCCATTGTTAACCAAATCTTGATTGGTCTCTGTCTTGCATATACTCAATTTCGTGTCCTCTGCCTTGTGGGTTTGAAAATACCATGAGATCCGTTACCTTTTAACTGAGTGATGAAATTTCATTACTTGGACAGAAATGGACAGGACTTAATTTTTTGTAATGCATTTATCTTGCATTTTCCACACAAGTGTAGTATCTTCAAGATGTTCAATGCATTTAACTTGGAAGCAGACAACAAGGTAATGCTTTTATGAAGCTAACTGTCGAATAGCACAACTGGGACAGAAACCTTTGGATTTCCATTTTCAGCTGTATATTTAACACTAATATTTGCACCTGAATACTAGTAAGCATTATTAATCCTACCATTTCATTGACAGAAATGTCTGGTTTGTTGTCTCATGTATAACTTACACATCTTCCTGTTTAGTGATCTGATATTTGTTTTTTAATTTAGTCACATTAATGACACTGTGCATTTTGAATACAGTTGTTAGTCAGTGAGATGGGATTATTCCCATAGTCAAAATTTCAACATTTTATTTTACAGGATAGAGTAGACGCAGGATTGCCCACTGCTGTTGTAAGTACATGACTGCACAATCGTACAAGCCTACATGATTATACTGATGTAAATATTTTGTTAAAGCGTAGAATTTACATATATGTGTCAGTCAGCAAATGGGAATTATTGAGAGGCAAGTGAAATTGGTTATTTTATGAGCTGGATCTGTTTAAAATAATGACAACACAAGGTATGATTGTAAGTTAATGAAAATTCGTGCTTTTCATTTTCCATAAAGAGCATATTGAAGTGGTCAGGCAATAATTAAGTGGGTAATGTCTTTAGTTGCTCAGTAGCTCAGAGGACTCAATGCTTATTTAACCCATGCCCCTTTCACCTGAACATTAGCAGTTATTGGGCTATTAAATGGAAGGACCACTATTGCATTCAGCTGCCTGCCTCAAAACCAGACTGGTATTTGCACTATGTGATTGGTGAGCATTTATTTCTTCTGACAGTAGTTTTGATTTGATTTGATTTCATTGTTTTTCTTCAAAATTGGTTTCAGAGAATCTCCCCAGCAAAGCTGTGTTGAAAATGTTTTACACTAGCTGTCAATGCTTTTAGTCAAAATCCAGGATGATAGCTTTCCAGTTAGGTTTATTTCAATGAACCATATACCATGAAACTCTCAAACCTTCTGTCTGACACTTCTGAATATGCGTTTAATAGATACTTAACTGGGTTGGACACTACCACTGCACCACAATAGCTGGAAGATCCCTTTTATAGTTACTTTAATGAACTTGTTCAGAGATGTTATTACACACCTCTGGAGCAGGTGGGATTTGAACCCAGGCCTCCTAGCTCAGAGGTAGGGATGCTACCACAATACCACAAGAGGTCTTTATATGTGCATATATTTTCATATTTACATTTGATAGCTCCCAAGTATTTTAACATCCTAATAACAGAATTAGATACCATGAGGAGAGATGCTTATTAATGTTGCTGTGGCCTGAGAATACCTGGTTCCATTTTCAGACTGGCTTATCTCAAAGTAGTGCTCAGCTTTGGAGTCAGGCCCTCTAACAGTGCATTTTCAAACAGCACACAGTGCTGTGACTTGTATCAAGGGAGGTAAAGGTTGAAACAGAATTCACTAGTTATTTTTTGGGGGATTTTGTTTTTGAATGGAGCTTAAGAGTAGGAAATGAATTAAAGCAACATAACTAGAATCGACGGAGCTTTCTTTTAAATTCACTCGTGGGGCATTGCTGGTTGGGCCAGCATTTATTGACAGTCTCTATTTGCCCTTGAGAAGGTGGTGATTAGCTCCCTTCTTGAACCACTGTGGTCCATGATGCTATTAGGAATTGAACTCCAGGATTTTGACCCAACGACACTGAAGGAGCAGCGATATATTTCCAAGTCTGGTCGGTAGGTGGTTTGGAGGCAAATTGCAAGTGGTGTGTTCTGATATCCTTAGAAATTATGGTATTTGAAGTGCACAGGATTTCATCTTTGCTGGAACAGGAAAGATCATATTGAAGCCAAGAATTTCTGAACGTACTTGTTTATTTTTAAAAACCCTTTTTGGTTCTCTAGGTTGTATCAAATGTAATAGCAGTGGGAACATCACATGGACTGGCACTTGTATTTGGTAAGGTAGAAATCTTCCACCGTCTTTCTAACCGTTCAGTTACTTGAAGTGAAAAACAAATGATGGTTGTAATATTGAACTGAAAATTCTTCTACCTGCTACTAATCTGTGATCTGAACTCTACTTTGCTTAAGCCTGTGTTGTGATGTATTTTCAGGAACTCTTGTCTGCATTTACAATTTAATGATGCAAATTTATGTTGTATGTTTACTTTAATAGTTCTCTTGAAAATCGTACAAAAATAATTAAAGGGGACTGTTGCTTCAGTTGTGTAATTATAGCAAATTGTTGCTCTAGGAGGACATGGCATGGATCCTTGCAGAACCCATGATATTCTATCCAGTAAAGTGAGCATTAGAAAATCATGGGCTGTGGATTTTTGATTTTCTAATATGTTACTTTTGGAGGTGTTGGGGGGCCCATCCTGGCAGGACTTGACTGTAGAATTTGCCCAAATATTAAGATGGTTTCCTTTGAAATAGCTAAAGAAAGTCTCTGATATTTAAAAAAAGATATCCTGATCATGTGTTGTCTTTTTTTTAGTACATTGATAACACACATGTCCTCTCTGCATGGACCTGTAGGGTCTCGGCTTATATGGCCTTTAAATTGGTTGCACTGAGTTGGGTGAAGGTAACCTCTCTCACTGATTTTGCACAATCACTGTGGGGAACTATCCAGTTACCACTTGCACAAGATTGAGAGATCAATAGAGTAGATCAGCGATTCTTATATTTCAATTGGATCTTGAAAAATGAATGTCTTGTACATGGGGTAATGATGGATGCTATTTTGGCAACACTCTGTCATGACCATTTTACAGTTGGATTCTGAAATTCAGGATTGTCAACTTAACTCCAAATTTCCATGTGCGTTCCAGAACAGAAGGTAACAGGAAACAAAACTGCAGCCTTTGGTTTTGCAGCATGTATAAGGGAAAGTATTTTGCAACTGTTTAAACGTGAGATCACATTTTAATTTCTAGATTACATTTCTATATTAGAAGGCTTCTGGTCCAAGTAGACGGAGTGATGTGATGTTGCATTTTTAGGATAAACAAAGTGATCTGTATTCTAAAATTAGAGCTGATTGAGAAACCAGTAACAAATGATTATTATTCATTTAAATAATAAATTGCATCATCACTATGAATGCATTGCTTTTGGAGTACAATGATTTGTGATGTGGGCTATTCTCTTCATCATTTTCACCATACTTCTGTACTTGAAGTGTGAGCTTGGCTTAGTATTGTGGACTTGCACCACTGAATCAGAAGTTTGCATGTTCAAAGCTCATTTCAGAATGTGTGACCACATAATTTTATGCTGCCAGGAACATAGAGTCTTGAGGTGATGCAGCAATGCTGTCCTTTAAGTGAAATTCTATTTTCTGCTTTAGATACAAAAAAAATCCAGTACTGCTTTTTACAGAGAGAGTAAAATGTTTCCAAACCAATTTTTCGCCCATAAATGACCATATCAAAATTAATTATTCAGTCTGTCATCTCTGTGAGATCTTTGTATGAAAACTGGATGACATTTTCGTTCAAAAGAAAAGTGCTCCAAAAGTAATTTGTGGAAGCATTTTGAGATTGTGTAAAGTGATGTATTATGGTTGCATATGTCCAAATGTTTCTTTTCTGATTATGAAGCACAAGTGCGTACAATGATCTGACTTGTTTGCATTCTTTTGATGTGAAATAATACATTTATGGAAGGTACTTTAGCTGCTTATATTTTCTCTTGACTTTGTACGGAGATGCTTCCTGTAATATTGCCCCATCCTTTCTGATTTGCTGTTTTTCTTCTGTGTGCAGAGTGTTATATTCTCCTTCTATTATAGAGGAAAGGTTTATCAGTTTTTTTAGTGATATATGCTGATGATGCTGAACACTGACTTGTGGTCTCTTCTTTCTCCTCCTGTCCTCGTGGATATAATAGGAAAAGGTACAGAACACAGAGTTGTGGGTGTACCTTGGGGTTTGCTTGCTTTTAATATAGACAAATTGCTGCTTCTGTAAACAGCATGAAGTGGGATTATATATGCTGGTGTCATAGTTGCAAAATTCTTAAGAATATTGTCCATGAATTTAATCTGTTTTCAATCTGTTCACATGTCTTTACTATGCAAATACAATGGGTATATACCATAGCTGAACAATATGTATAAAAGAATTCTAACCACAATGTTCAGGTTTCTGATCTTTATATCCTTTTATTGTAAATGTTAAGGAAGTAATAATATTTTCTTCTTAATCTGGATTTAAACCCAAAAGATAGAAGGCGCTGGGGATAATTTTATTATTATCATAACAGGAGAGTACTGGACCAGAAAAAAAAAACAGCTTTGATTTGCCTAGTAGCTTTACAATTGAAGCAATCAGTAGAATGCACAATTCACTGCTTGCACCCCTCAGTTGTTTTTATTTGTTAAATGTCTGCAAACCTCCTTCTGGAAAAACACTGAAGGTGTAATATTCACTTTTCAGGACAGCCTATTCCAAACTCGCCACTCTGTGTAAATTATACATTCATATGTCTGATTTGTTCATTCATCTTGCCTATTTCATCTTTGTTCAATGCACTCTTTTTGCCATTTTTAAGGCAATGCAGTCTACTTCCCCCTACCATAACTGGCTGGTCAGTTGAACCTGAACAGTCCACTTCTGTTAACTGAATGTTGCTTAATTCAAATTACTGTGTAATTTCTTTTAGAATACAAAGTAAGTTTCAATTAAGAGGAAATATATTTGAATAAGGTCCGCCAGTAATCCTGTCTTTTCTGTTACAAGTCAACTTGGCCTCTAAAGATCTCTTTTGTAGCTTGGATGCTTACCTGTGGGTATTAGACAGGGAGCTAGTTCATCCTTCTCAATGCCACAACGTCCTTCCTGAAATATTATGACCAAAGCACGTTCAACATTACATCTTGTATTCCATGTTCTATGCAGCCCAAGATCCTATTGGCCATACGACTCTGCTGCACAGCATTTCTTGCTGTTGCACACTGTATTGTTGGTTTCAGTGATGGATAATATGAAGAATTAAATTTGTTACCATAAGTTTGTAACATTTTGCTGTAATACTCCTTTACTGGCAAGCATAGCCATAGTCTCCCTTCACAGAATTGATGAATTAGCTGTTACTATTCATTTGGAGCGAGAGGAAGAGTAGTAGCAGATTGTTGTTGGTAAATTTTGAGATATTTGAAATTATTGTATGTTTCATTTTCTCATAAAACAGTTTCTTTTAACCATTGCTAAAGTTTTCTTAAAATAATTGTGGAATGAACGATATTCTGGCTGGATAAGAGTTTTATATCCTCGAATAGCTGTTAGTGGTTTTGTTACTGGTTTGTTGTGTTGGTTTCCTGGACATCTCAATTTCTGCTCAAGAATTTTTTTTCAAGATTCAAGCAAAAGCAAAGTACTTAAGTATCAACTGATTTATTTTTGTAAATGATTTTTTCAAATGAATTAAATGCTCTAAAAATGCTTGCATTATCTGTGTAAGGGAGAGTAGCAGTAGTTTGTTGATTTGAAATCTGTTTGTTTAAAAAAATAGAATTTTTTTTCTCATTTAGGATGCTTGTCAGTAAGTTAGATTGAAACAATGTGGCAGATTTGAAGTTTACCCAATTTATAAAATGCTATGGTATAATCTGATTTTGCCGATTTTTACCACATGAAGGCCATTTCCTCCATTGTGTACATTAAATTTGTTTCCATCACATACCTGCTTCCTAATATTGACCATTTTTATTATTCAGTCATGCAATGTAAGTTTTTATTGCCCATTTCTATTGCCCTTGAAAAGTTGGTGGTGAGCTGTCTTCTTGAATCCCTAGAGTCCATTTGGTAATGGTACCCCACAGTGCTGTCAGGAAGGGAATTCCAGGACTTGACCCAGCAACACTGAAGGAACTGAGATATATTTTCAAGTTGACATAGTGAGAACTTGGAGAGGAATGTGCAAGTGGAGGTGCTTTCATGTATCTTCTGTCCTTGTTCTTCTAGATAGCAGTGATCATGGGTTTGGGCCATGCTATCGAAGGAAACTTGATTCATTTCTGCAGTGTATCTTGTAGATACTAGCAGTGGTGTGCACTGTGCATTGGTGTAGACCATTTCTCCACCTCTTTGACAGAGAAGGGTTTTAGATCACAATGCTTTTCCACAATTTGCTGTTAATTAGAAAGCTATTATATTTTAAATGAAGTTGGATAATATCTCAAAAGAAGGAATGTAAAAGAAACAATGAAAGCAAAATACTGTGTACACTAGAGCTCTGAAATATAAGTTGATAGTCCTAGAGAAACTCGGTTTCTCGATCTAGGAGCATCGGTGAAGAGATGCTGCATTTTTGAAATAAGAATAGAACACGTGCAAAAGCTGTGACCGATGAGGCAGCATCTATTGGGAGATAAATGGTTAATGTTTCAGGTCACTTATCTGCTGAGTATTTCCAGCATTTCTGTGTTTATATTTGAAATCTTGGCTTTGGTTTCAGAACTAGAAATTGAAATGGTCCAGTGAAAACCTTTAAATAATACCTTTGAATGTTTTTTGAAAGAAAATTTCTTACTACATAGAAGAAGTAAATATTGATCTTATTGGTAGGAATTAATGAAACAAAATGATTATTGACATTTTTAAAAATTGTTATTATTTTTTACATTATCATTAAATTTTTAAATAATTAATTTATTATATTTCCTAAATTATTAGAGTTAAAACCTCAAGCTTTTTGATGTAAACAGTTACCTTTAAAATTCAGAATGTAGGACAGTTTTATTATTGTAATCAGGATAGACCACCATATAAACTGCTGCTGGAAAGTACAAGGAATTAGAGAAACCTGCTGAGGTACAGTCCACCTCGGCATTACTGAACTCACAGTAGATGACAAACATTGAAGAATGTGATTAAAAATACTCTAACAGTTACCAGCGAAGAATTCTCTCCTTAATTCAACTAGTTTTTTTTTAACCTCTGTAAACCAGCACACCATTTATACAAACTTATAGAGTCAGAGAGTCATCCAGCATGGAAACAGACCCATCGGTCCAACTTATCCGCGCTGACCAGACATCCCTGACCATCGCTGACTTGGGCCAAAAGCTGGCAAATGGGCCTATAATCCCTCTAAACCTTTACTATTCATATACTCATCCAGTTGCCTTTTAAATGTTGTAATTGTACCTGCCTCCTCCATTTCCTCTGGCACCTTGTTGCAGACACGTACCACCCTCCTACGTGAAAAAGTTACACACCCCCCCCCCCCCCCCCCCCGGTCCTTTTTAAATCCTTTCCCTCTCAGCTTAAACCTATGTCATCTAGTTTTGGACTTACCCACCGTCAGAAAAAGCCTTGGTTATTCACCCTATCCATGTTCCTTATGATTTTATAAACCTCTATAAGGTCACCCCGAGCCTCCAACGCTCCAAGGAAAATAGCCCCAGCCTCTCGCTATAGCTCAAACCCTCAAGTCCTGGCAATGTCCTTGTAAATTTTTTCTGCATCCTCTCAAGTTTAACAACATTCTTCCTATAGAAGGACGACAAGAATTGTATGCAGTATTCCAAAAGTAGCCTCACCAATGTTCTGTACAGCCACAACATGACGTCCTAACTCCTATGCTCAATAATATGACAAATGAAGGTAAGCATGCCAAACACCACCTTCACTACCCTGTCTACCTCTGACTCCGCATTAAAGGAAATATGCACCTGCACCCCTAGGTCTCTTTGTTTGACAGTACTCCCTAGGGCCTGACCATTTACTATATAGATTCTGCCCTGGTTTGCCTTACTAAAATGCAGCACCTCACCTTTATCTAAACTAAACTCCTGCCACTCCTCGACCTGCTGGCTCATCTGATGAAGGTCCCATTGTACTCTGGGATAATCATTTTCACTGTCCACTACACCAGCTACTTTGGTGTCATCTGCAAACTTATTAACCGTACCTCCTATATTCACATCCAAATCATTTATATGTATGATGAAAAGCAGGGGACCCAGCACTGATACTTGTGGCACACCGCTGATCACAAGCCTCTAGTCTGAAAAAATCCCTCCAGCGCTACCATAAGTCTCCTACCTTCAATCCAATTTTGTATTCAGTTGGCTAGCTCCCCCAGATGACATGTGATCTAACCTTACTAACTAGTCTGCAGAACCTTGACAAATGCTTTACTGAAGTCCAAAGAGACAATGTCTGCAGCTGTGCCTTCATCAATCTTCTTTGGCACCTCTTCAAAAAAACTCAATCAAGCTGGAACAAAAACAAAGTTGCTGGAAAAGCTCAGCAGGTCTGGCAGCATCTGTGAAGGAGAAAACAGAGTTAACGTTTCGAA
>NC_063338.1:20852986-20884855 GCF_021869965.1 Rhincodon typus
TTCGAAACGTTAACTCTGTTTTCTCCTTCACAGATGCTGCCAGACCTGCTGAGCTTTTCCAGCAACTTTGATTTTGTTCTTGATTTACAACATCTGCAGTTCTTTTGGTTTTCAATCAAGCTGGAGTTGATTTCCCATGCACAAAGAAATGCTAACTATCCCTAATCAGCCCTTGCCTTTCCAAATGCATGTAACCCCTGTGCCTCAGAATCCCTTCCAACGACTTATCCAGCATGGATGTACGGTTCACCTTATAGTTCCCTGGCTTTTCCTTGTAGCCTTTCTTAAATAATGGCACCACTTTAATCAACCTCCAGTTTTCCAGCACCTCATCTGTGGCTATTGATAGTAGAGATGTCTCAGTAAGGGGTCTAGTAATCTCTTGCCTAGTTCCCCACAAAGTTCTAGGAAACACCTGATCAGGTCCCAAGGATTTTTTTCTACCCTTATGCGTTTTAAGACCTCCAGCACCTCCTCTACTGTAAGATGGGCACTTTTCAAGATATCACTACTTATTTCCCCAAGTTTTCTAGCTCTAATGACCTCTCCACAGTAAATACTGACATGAAATACTGGTTTAGTATCTCATCAATCTCCTTCGGTTCCACACATAGATGGCCTTGTTGATCTTGGAGGGGCCCAGTTCTCTCCCTAGTTACTCTTTTGCCCTTCATGTATTTGTAGAATCTCTTTGGATTCTCCATAACTCCATTTGCCAAAGCTATCTCATGCCCCCTTTTTCCCCTCCTGATTTCCCTCTTATGTATACTCTTACTGCCCTTATACCCTTCCAGGGATTCACTTGTTACTCGCTGTCTGTATCTGATAAATGGCCCCTTCCTTTGTTTTTGACCAGATCCTCAATTTCTCTAGACATCCAGCATTCCCTACATCTACCAGCCTTGCCCTTCACTCTAATAGAAACATACTGTCTCTGAGCTCTCATTATTTCATTCTAAAGGCCCTCCCACTTCCCAACTGTCACTTTACCTGCGAATAGCATCCCCCAATCAACTTTTGAATGTTCTTGTCTAATACCATCAAAATTGGCCTTACTCCAATTTAGAACTTTAACTTTTGGTTATGTCTATCCTTTTCCATAACAATTTTAAAACATAGACTTATGATCACTTACCTCAAAGTGCTTCTCCATTCACATCTCAGTCACTTGCCCTGCCTTATTTCCCAAAAGAAGATCAAGAATTGTTCCTTCTCAGGTAGCTACATCCACATATCCAATAAGAAAATTTTCTTCCACACACATAACAAATTCCTCCCCATCCCAAGCCCCTAGCACTATAACAGTCCCAGCCTATGTTTGGAAAGTTAAAATCTCCTACCATTTCAACCTCATTTTTCTTACAGATGTCTGAGATCTCCTTACATATTTGCTTCTCAGTTTCCTGCTAACTATTGGGAGCCCTTTAATATAATCCCAACATTGTGATCATCCCTTTCTTATTTTTAAGTTCCACCCACATAACTCCACTGGGCCATCTCCCAGGAATATCCTCCCTAACTAGAGCAATAATGTAAAGCCTAATCAAAAGTGCTACTTCCCTTCCTCTCTTGCCTCCCTTTCTATCCTTCCTACAGCACTTGTACCTCAGAACATTAAGCTGCCAGTCCCGTCCATCTCTGAGCCACATTTCTGTAGTTAATACAATATCAATGATGAATATCTTGCCGTGGTAGCAAGCTAAATTGACATTTTTAATTTTGTAAAAAAATGCAATGAAGTATTAGGTTTGAAAATCAGAAGTTAATTATCCATATTTATGGCTACTTCTGAGTCAAACCATGAATTGCAGGCTTACAGAAGAAAGTGAAAATAAAAAAAAGTCAAAAATCTAAAATAGAAGGTAAAATGTCTATTTTGCTCAGGATTTATAGTAGGATAATGGATGCTAAAGAACACTTTTAAGATCTCTGTTTGAAAAAAGGATCTTTTCCACCCAAACGTGTGATTACCACATGGTACTGTTTTTATATTTGCTTTTTTTAAACTCTACTCTTGTAGTTTTTTTTAGAAACGTAGACAACAATAGGCCATTTAGGTTATCAAGTCATTTTCTTCCAGTTCTGCAATTCACTCTTTCACGGAATGTACTCATCTCATGAAATGTTTTGGAACATTTACCCCCCTCTCCTCCTGAAAGTAAATTGAGACAGAATGCAGATTAAGTATCAGTTGTTGCTGAGTGCATAGCTATCTCGTCTCTGAATAATAAGGTTGTGGGTTCACACCTCACTTTAGAGCATGTATTCTAAACTGAGTTTGGTGCTTTAGTGCAGTAGTGTTGCACTACTAGAGCAGTTGTCTTTCGGACAGGATGTTAAATAAAATCTGCCTTTACACGTACACATAAAAGATCTCTTGAGGAGTAGGCGTGTTCTTGTTTCCTAGACAACATTAGGATTTATTATGGTTTGAATACAAATTTATTTGTAGCCTTCAAAATGGAATTGGATTAATATTTGGAAAAGGCAAATGCTTGAATATGGGGAGGGAAAATGGGAGTGGGACCAGCTAGAATGTTCTTTGAAAGAACTTGGGTCAAATGGCCTCATTATGTGCTGTACTAGTCTGTTATTCTATGATTTATCCCTCCAGCAGCATCTAAAAAAACAGATGGTTTGGTCATTTATTTCACTACAGTGGCACAAGTGTGCTGCCTTCACTTGTCCATTATGTTTCACACGTTACAACAGCGATTACAATTTAAAACTGCCTGTACTTCATGTGTTGGAAAAGGATAGACTTCTGGGATCTTGAAAGGTGTTCTATAAATGCAGTAAATTGCTTCAGTTGCATGCTTATCTTGCGCACCTTTGCTGGGGTTGTGGAAAGTAGTTTATTAGAAATAACCACTGTCATAACATTAAATATACTGTTTTTAATCACGAGGTCCCTTATCAAACCGTGCAACTTCTTCCAAATAGCAAAAATAAAATTTATCAATTCTATGTATTCAGTTTTATAAGAAACTCAAAAGACCTTGTGGGCAAAACCTTTTCCTTGGAGCTTTAACATCTGATATTCTCTGCTGTTCTTTGAAGCAAAGGTTGCTGTAAGAAGTCCCATAAAATTTAAATTAAGCTACTAATTGGATGCATGAATGGTACCTGTGGTGTTCCATTCACAGCCTTAGAACAGAGAGATATGTAACTAAGTAATAAAGTTTCCTTCTGTTTCTGAGAGGTGTTTGACTTTCAGATCCAAATCAGGCTCTGCGGTTGTGTCTGGGGAGCACAGCAGTTGGGGCTCAATATGGAGCGGTATCTGCGCTTAGTATCAACAGTGACTGCACACGGCTCCTCTGTGGTTTTGCTAAAGGACAGGTAAACTTACTTCTTGTACAGTTGTTATTTTGTTTTGTAACAGGGATATGAATCAAAAATAGATTTTGGTGAGGCATTGACCTAGTGGCTCTTTTGTTATACTATTAGTCCAGAGAGCCGGGTAACATTCTGGGGACTGGGTTTGAATTCCACCATGGCAGGTGGTAGAATTTGAAATCAATAAAAATATCTGGAGTTAAGAGTCTAATGATCACCATGAGACCATTGTTGATTGTTGGGAAATAAAATCATCCGGTTCACTAATGTTCTTTAGGGAAGGAAACTACCATCCTTACCTAGTCTGGCTTACACATGACCCTAGATCCACTGCAGTGTGGTTGATTCTTCTCTTTGGGGAGTTAGTTAGGGGTTATAAATGCTAACCTAGCCGGTTATCTCTCACTCTCTCACTCCTCCTCTGATTGAATAAGAAATATCTGACATCCTTTGGTTTAGGTGGGACTGGGGATTTATTTGTCCTTTTTCGCCATAATTTTTGTTATTACAGACAGTAAGATTGGAACCTGAAATGGCCTGTGTGTTGTTGAACAAGTATTCTTGTCGAAACAACATGGATTCTTGAATATAGAGTAACCAAGTGCCACTGTTCAACTTAGATATAATTAGGCAATAATAATGAAGTTTTAAAGCAAATTGTTCGAGCTATCCATTTCTTAATCAGAAGAATTGAAGTTTTAGTTATCTTAATCATTTGTGGGTATGGATATTGCAAGCATTTATTTCCCAACTCTAATTGCCATCAAGAAAGGTGGTGGTAAGAGATCATCTTAAATATAATTGAGTGGCTGCTGGATCATTTCAGAGGGCAGTCAAGAGTGCCACATTGCTGTGGATCTGGAGTCAGAATTAGGAAATACCAGGCAAGCACAGCAGATTTCCCACTCCAAAGGACATTAGTGAACTTGATTTTCTTTTACATAACAGTCCAACATTTGTGTAGTTTCAATTGCAAATGCTACTGTTTTAAGAAAGGTACCATGTAATGTTATACAAATGGAATAGCTTCTTGGACAAGGCACCAGAAGATGGGTGGTGTTGATTGGAATAATAGTCACTCCCCACAGCATGTCCAACAACCTATGTTTGAATGATGAAACATAGGAAATGATCTTATTGCGGCATCTTCACAACAGCTCCTAATGATCTGTTGCTTTACTTTCACTGAAAATGCTGTCATCAATGATGCCTAAGGTTCCCCAATTATGGATGACCGAACGATTTCACCTGGTGTGTGATTGAGACATGCCAGTCAGGTATATCCCAGGTTTGTTCCCATTTAGGTTATGCCATATCTCCTTGAGCTGGTTGTAGAGAAATTGACCTGCATTCCTCCTTCTGATTGTTATCTCTCATCCTTTACTGGCAATGCTTGTGCATGGATGTGAAATAATAGATATTGTGGTGCTGTCCTTCAAATTCAATAGCCTGTAAAATCTTGCTTTTGAGGTTTATAGATAACAACTGGCATATGTGGAGGGAGAAGATGGGAAAGGAAAATATTAACAAACCACTAATTCCTTGTATGGAATAGGATAATCAGGATTACTGTAGGAATTCCTGGAAAGCTGGCTGACAACATGCTGCATCAGTCACCCTTGCTGCAGATGTGTGCGAGATGTATCTGAAGTTCAGTGAAAATCAGTGTAGAGGATGAGGTACTTTGAGGTACACTGAAATTGCGTCTCATTAAAAAATAATCAAATTAGTAAGTTAAGTTCATGCTTAATATTTCCTTGGGGCAGAGTTCCATTCAATTTAGCTGACTTTATAATGCAAAGGTTAGGAAAAGTATTTTTAGCTTCATAATGTTTGACTGAATATAGAATGGGGAGAATTTGCAAAGAGTAACTGGAAGTCAATCTGTAAAAATTATGCCTGGAAGTGCTTTCATTTTTTGGCTGTACTTTAGCTGAAGTAAGTAAGTCTGTTATGCCTATGGAATTAACGGTGCAAGAGTATCTTAGAGTTATGTCTGTGTGTCTTGTGTTTACTCATGTAGATTACTATGTGGGATCTGGCAAATGGGAAGTTGCTGAGAACAATAACAGATGCTCATCCTCCAGGAACTGCTATCCTGCACATAAAGGTGATCTGGCACACTCTAACCTTCATCTGTAACCATCACCAGAATCCCAAAAGAGGGAATGATAAATCTCTGAATTAAACTGTGCATTGAATTTACTAACAACAATCTAGCATGGTCATATTTTGGATGAATTTGATATGACTAGTAGCTCATGAAAGCTGTTGGGACGAAAAATGTCCTCCAATTAAGTATGGGGAAGACTGAAGCCCATGTTTGCTGTCTACACTTCAAACTCTGTTCCGTACCTACTGGCTCTATTCTTTTTTCCCTGCAAAATGATTAAGATAAACTTGCCTGTTCGCAGTCATGCTGCCATAATTGATCCTGAAGCCTCCTTTGTAATTAAAGTGGACTCCAGGCCAGCAACATCTTGACTTTACAGTTGTCATTCTTGTTTTCAAATTCCCCCATGACCTTGTCCCTCCCTAACTCGGGAATCTTCTTTAGATGTTAAACTCTCTAAGACATCTCAGTTCTTGTAATTTTGGCCTTTTGTCAATCCACAACTTTATTGACTTCATCATTGGTGGTCATACCTTCAACTTTCTGGGCCCTAAACTCTAGCATTCCTGACCTACACCTCTTAACCTCTCTACCTCATTTTCCTTCTGTAAGACATACCTTAAAACTACGTCTTCCGGTTCTTTAGGGTGTTCTAAACCTAAACCCTTACATAAGTACAAGTTGTTCATATGGCTGATAGAATGGCCTTCAGCAGGAGAACGAGAGCTGGATCTTGTTGATTTGATTTTGGGCACTCATTGCTTATGATGGGAGGCATGAATTGAATCGTACTCAAAAGTCTTCTGATTGCTCTAATGATTATGATTATCAATAAATTAAGTGTTCCAATATAATCCTTGATTCTAATTTTACCATTTTCATTCCTTTAGAGAATACTATTTTCTCCATTTTTGCCAAGTCATGATTGCAGGGAAACCACTCAGTCCTTTGAGCCTATTTTGCCATTCACTGAAATCATGAGGGATCAGCGTCCTCACTCAATATACCCTTTTTTTTCCAGACCCTTCAAAATATTTGATAAAAATCTATCAGTTTCAGATTTGAAATTGCAAGTGATCTATCATAATTTGCCATTTGGAACTGTCCTAGGCAAACCTCTACCTTTCTCTATCTGAAGAACTATTTCCTGATTTCACTCTTGAAAAATGTGGCTCTAATTTTTAGATTATGCTTCCCAGTTCTACAATCTCCAACTAGCTACGTCCAATCACAAAATGGGGTTAGGTGGATGGACTGTATGGAATTTCTTTTTCTGAACAATGTTAGTTGGTGCTGCTTTTCATTTCAGAAATGTCCTAGTTAGACAGTGCCTGCTGTAAAATCAGTGCTTTACTTTGGTTCCAAATTTTTATTAAGTACATTAAGTTTATCTCCTCAAGCAGTTTGCAGCAGGATATCTGTACTTAGCACACACAGAGTGAAATAACTTCACAAGATACTGGCTTTCAAATTTTTAAAAGCAGATAAAGCCAAGTTTCATTCTGCACCAATAATACTTGTAGCCAGCTGCTCAGAATCTGCTGGGAAAATAACAGCACATTCTCAGTGCACAACATTATTAGTGCTTAAATCTCTATGCTCCCCTCTAATAAACCAACAACCTGTGATGAACAAGAGATACCATGTGGGTTGTGTGTCATCATAAATTACTGGACAATGTGTACCATTTTACCAATGTCTTGCAAAAATTTGATCAGTTTTCAACATCCCCATGAGTGTCAATAAATTGTCAGATTTGCACTGTAAGTTACAAATTAAACTGCATTGGAGTAAATGAGGTTTGCTGTTTTATGCTGTAAAGATAGTTTCTGTTGGGTTGGTTAATAGTACTGCAACACATTACTTAACCTTGGAGATTAAACAAAACCTAAGATCTTGGGGTTTTGGTTCTTTAGGTGGCAACTATTCTTAAAGCTTTTTAAACTTACATCACTCCTTTGTTTCCTTCATTTTTTTCATTTATTTCTAGGGACAGGAACAAACCATTTATCACCACAATACTGATTCACCATTCAATTAGATAATCGCTGGTCTATGACTTAATACCATATATCTGCCTTTCCCTCATAATGCTGAAGTTTTTTCGGCAATATATCAATTGCCACTGTAGAGGACAGCTCCAACCCACCATAACACTGTGTGTAGAATTACTTCCTAGTTCCTGACAACCTTGGCTTTAATTTTTAGACAACACTTCGTATTCCTAGATTCTACAATGAGCAAAAATAGTTACTTGTAATCCACCATATCTATTCTTGTTAATACCTTGCAAACTTTGTTGAAATCATACCTTGGCCTTTCAAGTTTGAAGGAATAGAACAGTCTATAATTTCATCTCATAATTTATCCATTGATGTCCAGGAATAATTTGAATAGGCCAATATTACTATCTTTACAAGGCCAACATACCCCCATTGTTCACGTGATATTGGAATAAAAGACTTTTGAGACCATTAATCGCTGATAATAAATCAATGAACACTTTATTCTATAGAAAAGATAGGATAACTACACGCAATTAAATGATTTTGGAGCAGGTACCTTATGTTTGCAGCCTGTTTTGTAGTAGAATTATTGGAACAGAAGAGTTCTGTTAATTTTACTTTCATTAACATGTGAATTAATCTTTCTTTTCCAGTTCACTGATGATCCAACTACAGCTATTTGCAATGATAGTGGAGGCTCAGTTTTTGAGCTTGCCTTCAAGTAAGACATCTTTCAATATCAATATTGTATAAGAATCTGTGTTGGACAAGGTCTTTGTACGTATCACCTACATTATTCTGCACTTAATCAGCATTTAACATGAGTTTCATTTTTCATTTCCTACAATAAAGTTAGTCTGAAAAATGCACAGGATTAAGTATGCCAGTGGTATAAATGTTTTTAAATATTAAATGTCCATGTGATGATTGAAAATTCATGCACATCTTTTGGAATATTCTTGTGAGACCAAGGTTTTGAGACTTGGATTTATTTGTATCTTTATTGAATGTGTTCACATTGCTTCCTTGGTTTGTTCTTCCTTTGTTTGGCCATGGTTCCATTTACCTGCAAGTGCAAGTTTCTGTCAATATTGATTTTGAACCTGCAGCTGGGTGGCACCAGGTGATACCAACCAGTTCATTAATGCTGCCTTCCTCAGGCCAGTAATGGTGGCAATTTTTCTTCCCGTTTCTAAATGCAGAGAGAGAGGTCTGTTGAAAAATGAGTTATATGGCTGTTGGGCAAATTTGGGATCACTTAGCTGATTCTCCCAAGCAGGAGTTAGCTTGCTGGTGCATTGAATAAGCCAGAGTCAGCAATATTCTGTTGCAACATCATTTATTACCTTCACCAGAGTAAGAAAAGTTTGGAGGAAAGCTTTGGAACATAATTTATAACAAATGCTCCTTTTTAGGTCTTGCTGTATTGCACAAGACTGTGGATTAGTAAGCTTTTTTGGTTTATGACTCGTTATATTTAATTTAAATGTTTGTGTTACCAGTGATTAATGTTGTTCTTGTATTTAAATACATCACAATTAAGACTATAATGTATGATGTAAAGCTTTTGTTGCAGTCTGCACCAGCTGGGGAAAGCAGAACTAGAACAGGAGAGCTTGAGTTGTTTTACAGCCCAATTTGTGTTGAGTGCCATCTGTCAAATGAAAAACTGCATATGTGTAACACAGGTCTTAAAAAGCACTGAATGAAAGAGGAGAAATAGGAATTTGAGGGATGATACCAGCATGAGAAGAAGTAGGACCTTCAGTCCATTAAGCTGGATCCTCCTATAAGCCATGCCACATCTACTTCATTGTAGACCGCACTTCGTCCACATTGTCTCCTTAAGGGAAATTCTACCTTAATAACCTACACCAGTCCTTCAGTCATAAATAGCTTCTGGACATTTATCTATCCTCATAGACCTACTGTTCAACCTGTGCAATTGCCATCCAGGGATTACGTGTACCCCCGTCCCCAGTAATTGAATGCTCATGCAATGGAAGGAAAATATGTTACATAAAATGCAGCACTTTATAAATGCACAAGTTCTGAAAATTATTTAATGTGATATGGATGTTGCTAGCAATGTCATGTTTGTTGCCTTTTCCTAATTGCCTTCGAGGAATTGGTAGTGCCTTATATTTCTGAGGTATTACAGTCCTTTCAACTTTTCTGTTGTGGTTTGGTGATGTTTTAAGAAAGATAGCATTCCTAAAAATTAAGCATCAAAAGTAGTGTGACAATCAGGTTTGACTTATATCGGAGTTGTACTACGATAACTTTAAGATCACCATTGAAGATCTTTAAAGTCCGAGTTAAAATTTCTGATTTTGTAAAAGTAATGACTTTTTTGCTTTTATTTTAAATTGTAAACCTGTTTTAATCTAATGGGAGATTTAAAAAAGAAACATTCTGCAAATATAATACAGCTGAAAGATCTTCTGTATCTGAATTTTGTTTTATGATTTTACCACAGGAGAGTAATGGGAGTGAGAACGTGTGAGTCCCGCTGTTTGTTTAGTGGAGCAAAAGGTGAAGTTTGCTGTGTTGAGCCTTTACTTGTAAAGGCGGAGCTGAGAGACCATCCAATTACACAGTATGCACTACTGGCGATGGCGTCTTTAACCAAGGTATACAGAAAATCTTTATTGAGCTGTATACATGTCTTTTAGTTTAGCAATCATCTTGGTTCCTATCTCCCAAGATGTGCACCAGTGTAGCTGTGCATTTGAATTCATTGTCATTGGCAGCTGACTACCCAAATATTCACAAGGCTGGCCAGTGATTACAGTCCATTTGATTTCAACTTTTGCCTTTCTGCTCGGAGAGCATCTTTCTCCTCATGCTCGTTGAATTTCATCTCAGGGCTGATAAAATGTATAGGGGTTTTATTTTTAATATTTCATTTCTTAAGGTTAAAGTTAAACGTTGGAAGGGTGGCTGCTGTGGAAATAGAATTTAAAATCTGTGTGCTTTTCTGACTTTGCATTTCCCCAAGTGTCTTACTGCCAAAGTCCAATAATCAGGATTGCACTTAACTTCTGACTTTTAGTTGGAAACTACAGTTAGATGTTTCATCTTTGTGCAAGTAGTCCAGTTTCTCAGCAATAGTCAGTATGATCACAAACCAGACTCAGTATTTGAACTTCTGTTTTTTGTGTTTATTTTCAAATTGTTTACATGGGTACTTGAGCTTCTTTTTTTATTCTATTTGTTCTTCTTTGACCTAGAGGAATGAAAAACTCTCTTTCTGGTCTCTTGTGCTACATGGATTTGAAACCTTGCTTTACATTATTAGACTCTTTACTCCAGTTGAGCTAAGGTGCTTATAGCTGAGTCAGACTTCCAAAAGTGGAAAGATACTCCATTCTGAGAATTGACGTCATATAATCTGGTCTGCGTACACCAAACTGCTACCCAGAGTTATGTAAAAACTGCCAAAAATTTCCTGTTCTTTGAAGAAAAGATTATGTCTTAAAATAATTCCCGAGTAATTAGTAATATTAGAATAAGATGAGGCACATTAATCAAGCTTCCACTTTGTAAGACAAGGCAGTGCAAGGACCATGTAAATGCAGACTTTAGGCTGTATTCATCCGAATATTCAGCAAATTAAATGATACAGCTGGGTTACCCAGCAGAAGCATTGCAGAGCATTAACAACTGATTTAAAATCAGGATTGCTTGTTGTTAAGTTCAGTGACCCAATTGCCTGGGCAATTGCTGGTGTTTGTATTAAGGCATTGCAAAATCCCTTTCTTGCTTTTTGTCCCCAGGCAATTTGAAGCTCACTCACCACTTGCTGCCAATTGAAATTGGTGTTAGATTACTGGAAAGTGCTCCCAACCCTTGGGAAAACTTCCCGTTAACCTGTTGGCCTGACCAGAAATTACTTCTTTATTTAGTGAATTGTCAAGGTAATTTCGCTGTTGACGAGAAGGCCTCCTGCAAGTCACTGGGATGAAATATCACCCATGATTGTGTGTTTTCCATTTGCTAACATGTCCTGGACAATGTTTATTCATCAATCAATGTCACTGAAGAGATTACCTGTCATTATAATGTAGCTGTTGGAGGGAAATTCTTGTTGTGAATGCCTTAAATTACCACAGTGAACACAATTTATTATCTAAAGAAACCAATGTGTGTGCAGTTTATCAGTGCACCTTTGCACCCATAAAAAGATACTCAGAACAGATTATCGTAAGGCTGAGGCTTTATACTGGCTGAATGGGAATATCTTGTACTGCTTAAATCTGTAACAGTTGTAAAATCTAATTCGCATGCATGACATATTATGGCAAACCTTGTAGTAAAGCACCCAGAAAGAACAGCAGCGGGTCAATAGTAATCATTAATTATGAAGCTGTTCTTGATTATAGAGCAAACTTGGGGTGTGTCATAAACAAACATTGTTTAAATTGATGATTAGTATTATTTACATTAAAATATATTAATATTACATAGTATATACATATATATATATATATATATATACATACACACACTAATATTGGATCCAGAAAAAGAACAAATTTGGGAAGGGAAAGATCATTAGAATTTTTTATATCTTATTTTGGAGATGTTCACTATTTTAGAGATGTTCACTACTTTGTGAGTGCTGGTTATGTTTGCTTTAGAAAAAGGAATTGGGGTGATTATTGTTTTTAGAAGACCATCCAACTTGGAATTATTATTTTGTTTTGAAGGTTTTGGTCATTGGATTGAAACCTGCGTTGAAAGTTTGGCTAACATTTCCATATGGAAGGGTAAGTGTTTTTGAGTATCTTTTTGTTTTGTTTGTTTCTCCTAATGGTATCTTCTCTTACCTCAATGAAAATAATTGTGTTTTCTTGGAAATACAGCACAGATCACAAGAGAGCTTAATTATTTTTTGCTTATTTTTTCATTTCCCGGTGCGGGAAGTATCTAGTCTTTATTTGACAGTATCCCAGAATAAATCTGAGGGAGTGAATACAAACCCGCTTCCAGTTACACTGTGCCATGCTGTATTCACTCTTCAACAAAATAGGGTTTGTGTATGTGCTTTGCAATAAACTGATGTAGTGCAATAGAACATGGTTGTTTAACAGGATTTCTTAAGTGGAGAAGAATGAACTATTTGCCCTGACTGAATAGTGGTCTGGTCAGAACATTGAATTAAGGTCTCTGTTTTCTTCTTTTCTTCCAGACAAATCCAGCAAGTGTTCCACTCCTCTCTTGGCAATTTGTTGCAGTGCAGAACGCAGTTACACCCATGCTGGCCTTCTGTCGAGGGGATGCCATTCATTTCCTTTTGGTAAGTTTACCAATAGGCCATTTGAATTTACGTTTGCTATTAAATCCTTGCGGAAATATCCTCCCCTTTTCAGAACCCCATTTGACAGAAATATTCTGCATTAGATATTCATTGACTCCTGAACTGCTTATTGGCATCTAAGTACATTTTAAATTACTTTAATCTTAACTAAGGTTGGAATTTCTGTTCTTTTAGCAGCTGGATCTGCTTGCATTTGCTCACTCACAAGCTATGTCAATGAGAGCATGTAGGCTTATTCCCAAAGAAATGTTATTTCGCCTTAAGATCTGCTGTGCTGTCTTGGATTTTCACTGTTGCATACAGGGTAATTGGGGCACTAAAAATAACATTGTGTTGGATTTTGCATTTGTAAGCTTTCAGCAGAGAATTAAATTCTTAATCAATTTAATCTTGTCCTGGTTTTCTGCTTGGCTCTGCAGAAGATTCCCTGGAATGGCACGAGGAATGACGTAATGTCAGTGAAGGGAGGCTTAACAGTTGGGGGCTATATCTTACCAAAATAAAGAAAAATGAAATAGGGCTGAGAATAAATTAAAATTTTCCAAAATACTGAAAGATCAGGAGATGGTAAATAGGTAAGGATTATTTCCACTGGTTGGCTAGCTGATGGGTGGGGATACATATTAACAGCAAGAGAACAGATTTAGAAGTTCAAAGGTTTTTTCACACATGGGATGTTTCATCACATGTAGATGTTGTGGCATAAACTAACCTTAATTTAGAAGAATATTTGTAATGGAGGACTAAAAGTAAACTGGGGAATGTGAAGAGAGGTTGAGTAGATTGGGCCCGTACTTTAGCAATACAGAAGAATGAGAGGTTACTTTATTGAAGCCTACAAGATTCTTAGGGGACTTGACAGGGTGGATGCAGAAAGTGGGAGAGACTATGACCAGAGGGCATAATCTCAGAACAAGCGGTCGCACATTTATGACAGTTGAGGACGAATTATTTCTCTGACGGTTGTGAATCTGTGGAATTCTTGGCCGCAGAGTGTCATTAAGGCTGAGATGGGCAGATTTTTAATCAGCAAGGGAGTCGAGGGTTACAGGGAAAAGGCAGAAAAGTGAATTTGAGGATTATTAGATCAGTCATGATCTCATCAAATGATGGGACAGCCTTGATGGGCTGAATGGCATACTTCTGCTGTTATGTTTTATTGTGTAACTTGGATTAGACTGGATACTGGTACAATATATTTAATAATTTCAAAGGTATTAACATCCTTTAATGTCTTATCTAGTTATTTCTATTCATTCATGGAATGTGGGACATTGCATTGAGTTTAATTAGGGATAGTTGATGCCACACTCTGAAATGTTATGCTGACAAGAAGGGTAGTCATACTCGCTTCACCTTATCTTTGGAATTTAGCTCTTTAATTCATATTTGTTCCAATGCTACATTGAGATCTGGAGGCAAATGGCCCATGCCAATCCCAAACTGAGCATTGGACAACAAGTAATTGGTGAAAAAGTGTATTTTTTTTTAAGTATTATTAATTATTGCTTTGCTCATGATTGACAATAGACTGAAGGTTGATAATAGGCAGGATTAGGACTCTTTTACCTTTAGCACCATAGCCAGAATGCTGACCGAGGCCCAGAGCCCAGTTATTTCCTGATATCTTGTGTAGTGAATCAAATTGTATGAAAGCTGACATCTGTGATAGTGAGGTTTTCATGCAGAAATGGTTCATGTGTGAGTAGACATCCTAATCAGCCTTTGGAGGTTAAAATTTATACCACAGCACAAACCTATTCTTGATTGTGTTTTGATCCCAGCTGATGGTACTATGAGACACATCAGATCCTGGAATGAAATCTGGCTTGATAGATCATATTTTAAAAAATTTTAGTAGAAGTGCATGTCAGTCAGCGACAAAGACACATGGAATCATAGAATCTCTACAGTGTGGAAACAGGCCCTTTGGCCCGACAAGTCCACACCGACCCTTGAAGCGTCCCACCCCAACCCATACCTCCTATGACCTACCTAATCTGCACATTCGTGAACACTACAGGCAATTTAGCATGGCCAATCCACCTAACCTGCACATCTTTGGACCGTGGGAGGAAACTAGAGCACCCGGAGGAAACCCACACAGACACAGGGGGAATGTGCAAACTCCACACAGACAGTCGCCCGAGGCTGAAAACGAACCCAGGTCCCTGGTGCTGTGAAGCAGCAGTGCTAACCACTGAGCCACCGTGTTGAAGAAGTTTCTTTCATAACTGAACCGAAGTTGATAACACATAAGAAATAAGTAAAAACCAAGCTATCTCGATATAGAAGACAGTTTAGAAAAATCTTAAATCACCCAGATTCAAACCCAAAGGAATTAGACTTTTATATAAGTTTTTTGTTTATTCTTAATGATTTTCCTCAATTTCTTTCCTCTGAAATAAATGCTCACAAAACTGAGAGGTTAAACTTTCTCAGCTACTAATAACCTGCAGATTTCTAAACAAATTCTTAAAGTTTTCTGCTGAGGTGACTGTGTTTTTCACCGAACTGTCCAACACTTGTAAAGAGAGAAACCAAGCTTGTTTCTGACTCTAAATAGGTCCTCTTGAAACTGTCCTAAAGGATTTCAATCTCTGGGTTTTCAAAAATAAGATCAAGACTTTTTCATTCTGAACTCAAAACAGGCTAATGACCTTCAACATTTATTCCCCTGTCATAAACTGCTGCAGTGTAACCAGTTTTCCATTAATACTACAGATGTCTAAGAGCTACTTTCTGAGCAATTGGCAGAATTACATCACTGGTCTTGAAAAGCCCTTTAATCTTGTGTTTTTTTAAGAAAACCGTTTAGAGAATAACCAAATTTTATAAGCCACCATTTAGAAAAATACAAACTCCAAAAATGATATTTATTTATACAAAAAAGTAGCACAAAACCCGAATCTGCAACTCATTTAGGAGCTGTATCTTTAGATGGACCTAAACACAGTCGTGACATTATAGCCTGTATCATATACTACTCAAACTGTATTCCCATGCTGTGGAATTTGGTTCCTAAAAAAGTGGCCTTTGTGTGCGACAGAATCTTTGGAATCTTGTCACTGTGTTGATCCAGGCAAACAATTTGGTTGTGCTCACATCTGTCTCTATTGTATATCTTCATCTTTTATTTTCATATATGTATATGTGGTAACAGTTTGGCCTTTTCTGTAATAAAGTTTATGAGACAATAACCTCTTTTTCTGTAATTTTTTACAGGTTAAGAAAGATGAATCTGGGGCTATACATGTGAGCAAACAGAAACAGCTGCACCTCCACTATGATCTCATCAATTTAACAGTATGTTTTGATTTTGTAATTGTGTGTAGATGTCTGTCTGTTGCATGCATATGTGTGAATGTATGCTTGTCTTTAAACTGAGCTAATACAGAGTTGGCTGTATGACGTTCTCAATTTCTTATATTTTGGTAATGCTGGAGAGGACTTCTTGTTTTACATTAATTCTTAGTGCTTTCCTTAGTCTCTTATAGCCACTTGATGAGAAGTAAATATTTCACAAAAATAAAAAGAAATATTTTTCAAAAAATAGCACATATTTCACTGTTTAGGAATCTTACCAGTCGTGCTGAGATCATTCCAAGGGATGTACTTGGACATCCATGCTGTCATCTTCTTGAGAAGGATCATTGAACCCGAAACGTTAACTCTGCGTCCTCTCCATAAGTTTTACCAGACCTGCTGAATTTCTCCAACAATTTACGTTGTGGTTTCAATTTCCAGCATTCTCAGTTCTTTGATTTATTTTAGTGTACCTCATTGTTTGTTTTCTTGAACGCTCTTATTTATGAATTATTTCAAAACTGAGGCTGTTGTAGAGTGTGTCGTACAGGATGATTACCTGAGAGAGTTAGGCTGGCCCTAAACAACCTTTTGTCTTTGATGCCCTGTTAGAATGCAGATAGACAAAATCTTTTTTGCAGCTTCTTTATAAAAGCAAACCGTTTGAACAAGCTGCCTGTGAAGCAGTGGTGAAACTGGAAAGGGACATTTTCACACAAAAATCATTGAAGGAATCTTCTTTCCACTAATTTATTAAGATGGTTTGTTACAACATTGTAGCTTATATTGCTTAAATATTGCCTTGCTGACACTTGCTATTCTAATGGCTGATTGGATCTGTGATCGTTACTTCACTTAAACTATGCTGGGCTCTACTCAAATGTATCTGTTTTCCAAACAATGCAGCATCTGCAGATACATTAGTGTATTGGACTGACTGATCCTACCTACCAAAGTGGATAGTGTGGATCTGAGTAGAGGAGGTGGCACTTCAAATAAAAATAGATTGATCAAGCACATAAGGAAAATAGGATAATAGATTTCATAAGGAAGCAATTCAGCCTGTCATCCCTGCTGGCTCTTTGCTGGAGCTATCCACTTAATCCCACTCACTTATCCTTACTCAATAGGTTTGCTTTTTTCTCTTCACATATTTACCCAATTCCCTTTTGAAAATTATTGAATCAGTTTCCACTGCCCTTTTGTGCAGTGCTTACAGATCGCAATGACATCTGTTTTTAAGCAAAATACATTTGTTATTTTGCTTATAAATCTTTTATCAATCACCTGAAATCAGTGTCCTCTGGTTACTGACACTGCCTGCTGAAAAGATGCTCCTCATTGACTTTGAGTATATAACTATTCATGATTCTCGCCATCAAATCAAATCAAATCTCCTCTTAACCTTCACTGTTCTGAAGAGAATAACCCCATTTTTTTTTTCAGTTTTCCCACACAGTTAAAGAGTCTTATGCCTGGAACCATTATATACCCATCATATTATAAAGTATAGTGCACAAAATTGAACAGGAATGCTCTCACTTATGCTAGCCCATGTTTTATATAAAAAGTTCTGCATGTCTTCCTTGCGCCAGTCCTCAATTCCTTCTCTAACAAAACCAGGGCTAGGATCCTACGAATTAGAAGCAAAATTAGACGGCTTCACCCCTTGAGTCTGGTCAGTAAACTATTCAGGGTATAAATCTAGAAAACCTTCTATGAACTGCCTCCAATGTGTTTACATTCTTTCTTAAATCAGGAGAACAGTACTGAAAACAGTACTCCAGATGTGGTCTCAGCAATGCCCTGTATATCTGCTGAAGTCTGACCTGTGTCTTATATTAGTTCATCGTAACCTTCCTGCTCTTGTACTGAATGCTAGTATTTATGAAGCCGACAATACTGTATGCTTCTTTAACACCTGTGACAACCTGTCCTGCCTCTGCAAATGTTAGGTATATATATACCCAGATCCCTCTGCTTCTGAATACCCTTTAGAAAGGTACTCTTTATTTTATGCTGTCTCTCCATGTTCTTTGTACCAAAATACGTCGCGTCATATTTCTCTGCATTGAACTTCATCTGCCTCCTCTCTGCTACTTCACCAATGCCTGTTCTATTCATAGTTTACAGTTCTCCTAGATTTTGTGCCATCTGCAGACTTTGAAATTGCCCCCTGCCCAACAAGATCTTAGTCATTTATATTCAATTGAATCAATTGGATCAACAAATCAATTGGAATAATTCTCTTACTGCTCCATAAACCGTAACAAAATGTACAGAGTATAAGTTCCTAATAAGACTGTCAAAATGACCAACTCCCATAACCGACTGCTACTCCAGGATTAAAGTATTTCACACCAGATTTCATCAGCAACAGAAAAATAACTGTCTATTGTAACATATTTAACTTTAACAAGAGCAGTAATAAGAAAAGATTTCTAATCTACCACTATGTGCCTTAAATTGTACCCTTTCAAACTCCCAAAAGTGTGTACACATAATCAGGCTCAAGTCAGCCAAAAGAGAAATGGTTTAACACATATAGTACGGATACAAAAAAGGATTATATGCAGGGTAAGCAAAATTTCAAAGATCAAGAAGTCCAGAGCACCAAGGTGGAAAGTCACTTTCTCACGATCTTTTTGATTTTTCCATTCGTGACAGGATGACAGTAATTTTTCAATTCAATGGTTGAACAAGTGGGCATTGGATTTGCTGTGTATGAATTCTTTCTTTAAGCTTTCTTGATTTTCCGTCTTTTCCACACAGCGAGATGAAATCGAGATGATGGTTTCTGTCTGCAGGCTTTGCTGTGCTGCTCCTAGCACTTGGTGCTTTTCCACACTCGACAGCTCAATCATTCAGAGAGATCTTGTCAGGCAGAATGACCTTACCTCGAAAGATTCAGTGTCGCTCACTGTCCCTCTTACTGTTTCAAAAATCAACATTGTATTGCACAGTTCAACAGTATTCAAAACTTGATTTTCAAGTTGTAAATGCATTTTCAGTTATATTGGGTCAACTTGCATTCCATTTACTCATTCCTAAAAATAGGAAAATATATGTTGTCTTACAATAGGTATCAGGTAAAACAAGGGTCCAATGCTGACTCCTGCGGAACTCCACTACAAATCTTCTTCCAGGCCAAAGAATACTTGTTAACCATAGCTCTGTTTCTTATTCCTCAGCCAATTTTATATCCATGGTGATACTGTCCCTTTTATCCCATGACCTATAATTTACCTCATAAGTCTGTCATGTGAGACTGTATTAACTGTCTTCCGGAAATCCATGTACATCACATCAAAGGCCTTTCTCCTCATCAACCATCTCTGTTGCCACTTGAAAAAAACTCCAGCATTTTCCCTTAACAAATCCATGATGGCTCTTCCAAATTAACCCACATTTTTCCATGTGGTATTCTAGAAGTTTCCCCACTGCCAAAGTTGAACTGCAATTGCTAGACTGATCTTTCCACACTCTTTTTGAACAAGAGGATAGTGTTTGCAATTCTCCAATCCTCCAGCACCTCCTCAAATCCAGGGAAGATTGCGGAAGTTGGAGATCTGAAATTAAAACAGAAAATGCTGGAGAAAATCAACAGGTATGGCAGCATCTGTGGAGGGAAACAGAGCTAACATGTTGAGTCCTAATGATTGAAAGATAATTGCCAGTGCCTGAGAATTTCCATTCTCACTTCCTCCAATAACATTGGATGCATCTCATCCGGTCCTGGTGCTTATACTGGCAACATATCCAATAATACCCCTATATCAATTTTAAACCCTTCTAGTCACTCCGTTTCCTCCTCTGTCACCATGTTCTGGATAGCATCCGCTTAAAGGTAAAGTTAGCTGTGAAGAACCGGTTTAATACCTCAGTCATGCCTCTTGCCTCCTGGTATAAATCCTGTTTTCTCTCTCTAAGCGGCCGTTTAGCTGTTGATGTGCTTATAGAAGACTTTGGGGATTAGTTTTATGTTAATTGCCAGTCTCGTTTCATAATTCTCTTTGAATCTCATATTTGCTTTTTGATCTCCCTTTTGAACTTTATTCAGCTTGGTTCTCAACTGTATTTATTACTGATCGTAAGTGCAGTATTTTTTAAACTTAGTTTCTATACCCTTTGTCAGCTCGTGAGCTCTGGATTTTTTTATTCAAACTTGCCCCTTTGGGAGAATATACTTTGCTAGTGCCCATACCATCTCATCCTTGAAGGAAGATAATTGTTCAGCTTCTGTTTATCTCATTGACCTTTACTTCCAGTCTATCTAGTGCACCTTGTTCTCTCCCTACAGCAGTCAGCTCCAGCCAGTTAATTATTCTTGCTCTGTGTTGACAAATATCATTTTCTGCCACCATCCTAAACCTTATGTACAATCACTGTCCCTCAAGTTTTCCCCTCTGTTACTTGATCCATTTGGCCCACCTCATTTCTAAGAATCCGATCCATCAGTGCCTTCTTCCTTGTTTGACTGGATATATGTTGCTGTAGGAAATTCTCTTGGACACCGTCTATGGATGTTTACCTATGCTGCCCCTTACACTACCATTATTCCAGTCAATATACAGTTAATTAAAATCTTCTATTGTAACTATTCTTAAGATGTTTAAACCTCATGATAATATCCTTGCAGATTTCTTCCTGTATATCGTTGCCACTAGCTGGTTGTCTAGATGTTGTGCCAAGCAATGTAATTGCACCTTTCTTATTCCTTGGCTTCTGTCAAATCAATTTTGTCTTTGAATCCTCTGAAACTTCCTCTTTATTCAGTATAGCAATGCTCTCCTTAACCAAGGATATGCATCCCTGATGCTTTTGCTTTTCCTTTATTTTCTGAACAACTTGTAACCAAGAATATTTGCTACTTAAATTTGAGCCGGATCTCTGCTATCACAGCATCCTCTTCTTGACTGAATTGAAGATGTGCACATAGGGCTCAGTTAGTATTTCACCTACACCTCTGGCTCAGTAAGAAGATTCCCTTTTTAGACTTTAATGTCACCATCCTTCCTTTAACTACCCTTCTACTATTTGTGTTTATGAAAGACATTTGTGTTCCCTTTTTTTGTTGTCCACTAATCTATTTTAATTTTCTCTTTGCTCCTCTTTTCTCCTTTCTTAGATCCCTTTCTTAGATTTTCATACTATCAAATGTATGATCATTGTGTGACCCCCCCCACATCCCAACCTGCTGCTAATTACTTCCCCTTGAAACGTGCCCCACTTGTTTCATTCTCCAAAATCAAGTACAATACATCATCTTTCCTGGAAACAGAGACAAGGAATGATTCTTCTACAGGATATTTTATACCATAAACCACTGTGTGTAAGACAACCCCATTTTTACAGGCTCAATTTTTTTTGTCTGTTGCTTGGAATATAAGACGATTCCCATTTCAGCCATGAAACGCTATGCTCATTAGTAATCAGCCACACTATTTTTTCCTCTCAAATGCAAATTTTACTTCTTGGCAACCATATAGCTGGGCATACGGGATCAAGAAGGGAATATGGCTGCATTGTGAGGACATGTGGGAGTTTAAGACGCATACTCTTTGTGCCAGATGCCGTGACATTTCAAAATGGCAGCTACCCATATTGGCTTTTACATTCTGTATAAATTGACTCTAACTTTTAGAGAAGGTTTTTTTGAGAGTTCATGTGTTGATTTATATGCTGATTTCTACAGCAGTTCTTGCATCTTTGTGTAATTTACTTGTAAATTTGTTTCTCTATCTCCTTCCTAGCATTTGGTGACACATAATATACAACCAGTAGTAAAATATGGGTCCTGAATTCTAATCTAATAGAGTCTGCATTTGGCCTCTAAACTATTATCATTCCTCTCCAGTGTTATAATTCACTGGTGTAGGAGTTCTGTTGTTGTGCTGTTTGATTTAAGATAAAAACATAGGCAATTACCTAGAATTTTACAACTTGTTGAAGTGCTGTCACTGCTCCTGGTCTGCATTATCAACTACCATATCTGTCTTTGTCAGAAACAGGAATGCATATAAGCAATAATTGGTATGTTTCTGTCACTTTTACTGTTGGAAATCATTTTACTATATTTTTCAGTTAATTACTTTACATACAGAATTCAGTAAAGGGGGCAGTAAGCTTTGACCTTCTTACTCTATATATTTGTTCTTACTTGACTAATCTGGTCTTATTAAAGTACGGCAGTGTTTTGCCACCAGTCTGAATTTGATAATATAAATGTTTCTACAGCTAGCCACCAGATGGAGTCTGGACCCACAGTATGAGTATCTGCAGTATCAGTTGTTGATGTTGGACAAGTCAGATCTCACAGTGAAACCTGCCTCGCTTTTACTTGATTGACTGCATGTTTTGCTTTTGCACCTCAGTTATTGTGGCTGTTACTTGTTAAACGTATTCTCCTGAGTTTGTTTTTGTAACCAAAACAAACATGAATATACATAAAAGAGAGAAAAATCTGTACATATGCCAGTTTTGACATTAACATAATCAGCAAAAAGAAAATTTTATCCCTTTTCCCAGTTCACTTTCTCTTTTCACTATGTTGTAATTATCTCTGTAAGGAATGCTTATGCTTTCCTTTCATCCTCTTTGTATAAGACCACTCCTTTTTTACTCTGTAAGATTTGTACCTAGGTAATTGTACCTAAGATGGTGCCATTAAAAGGCAGCCATTGTAAAAACATTTCACAGTACTCCTGTACTTCTGTATTGTAATACGAATGACAATAAAGGATATTCTATCCTATTCTATTCTGTTCAGTAATATCCTTTATAGTCGCTCAATCCCGGCAAAGTATCACTTCTATTTAACACTTTAATTCCTTTCAGTTAACTGACACAGTTGCTAAACTTTCACTGACATTATACACATTTACCACCTATGATTTTCTTTGTTACTACCTCTTCCTGAGATGCACCATCACCAGATATTTCATTGATTTTTCCTGCCTGAACGTTAAGAAAAGCATTGTCCACTCAGACTGCTAAAACAGTTTTAAAACTTCTTTCCAGCTCTCAAGGCCTGGACAGCTAAAAACTAAACTGCCATTCTACCAGTAAGAAGCTGTTCTTTTCAACTGAAATCTGATTGTGTCCCCTCGTTTGTCTATCTGAATGTCATAAAAGTTAAATTTTGTGAACATTTCTTTATTTAACCTCTCAGGTGGTTTATCTAGCCATTTAGCTTAAGTCACACGCTTTCTTGGAAATTGAGTTTGATCTCTGTTCAAAAATGAGTTCCTATCGTTTGTTTAAATAAAACATCACCGTCATAGAACTGAAAACTAAAAAATCCAGTTTTTTCCACTTTCAATCGAAGTTTCCAGATAGTAATAACATATTTTTATTTGTTCACTTGTGGGATGTGGGCATCACTGATTGGGCCAGCATTTATTGCTTGTCCCTTGTTGCTCTTGAGAAACTGATGGTGAGCTGCCTTCTTGACCCACCACTTGAACCACTTGGAGTCCGTCTGCTGTAGGTGGACGCACAATGCTGTTAGGGAGAGAATTCCGATGACAGTGAAGGAATTACAGACCTATGCCACACAATACTGTCTGTTTCAGTCACAATGAATTTTGCAGATTTTTTTTAATAGTTTTATGAACTTAATTTTGTTTAAAAAAGAAACCCTGCTCTTCTCCTCTCAACTCCATAATGTAAATGTGTGCACCTTTATTATTGCTTTCCCTGCATCATTTTGTTGTGACTGTGGAAAGAGTGGTTGATGGATTGAAATTACAGACTGAAGGTCAAGTCTCTTCCATCTCATCACTTAAGCTTAATTTGCCATGACCTGACATAGAAAGTCTCTAATTGCTTCTTAATACATTAATTCTATTTTTAAAACAGTTGCTTTTAGACTGATTTTTTTTTAAATGCAGTGTAGTTTTCTGACATTCGCAGGTATACCAACTCATATATACCCATCACCTTGTTTGGAGAAAGTTCTGACGGTAGTAATGTACTGAGGTGGTGTAATTGCATTTCAAATCTGGAATATCTGTTTCCCCCATCAACCCAGTTCTGTACTTGTTTGACAATGCTGCTGTGAAGTACTTCAGGATGCACAGTACAACCAGCATCTAGTATTTATGGAGGACCTTCAACATCATAGGTACCCCAGGGATCTTCACAGGACTTTATAAGCATCATTCTACACAAAGTATGGGAAATACTTGGGCAAATGGCCAAACTTGGTCAAGGAAACCTGGCCTTGACAGAGTGGGAAAATGCTTCCATTGGTAGGAGAGACTAGGACCTGAGGGCTCACCCTTAGAGTAAAGGGCAGATCTTTTAGAACGGAGATAAGGAGAAACTTCTTCAACCAGAGAATGGTGAATCTATGGAATTCACTGCCACAGAAGGTAGTGGAGGCCAGGTCATTGAGTACATTTAAGACTGGGATAGATAGGTTCTTGATTATCAAGGGGATCAAGGCTTACGGGGAGAAAATGGGAGAATGGGGTTGAGGAACTTATCAGCCATGATTGAATGGCGGAGCAGACTCGATGGGCCGAATGGCCTAATTTCAGCTCCTATGTCTTATGGTCTTATGGAAATAAGTTTTAAAGACCATTTTAATGGATAGGCATGTAGATGGTTTTGGGGAAAAAATAAAGGTTAGACCACCATGCAGCTGAAGGTATGGGCACCAATACTGGAGAAATTTAAATTAGGGAGCTCAAGTGCCCTTAATTGAGAGTGAGTTTAGAAATGTACAGATAGGGGGCCGAAAGAGATAATAGAGATGGGGTGAGGCTATGCTTGAAATTTATCAACCTTTTCTGTTGGTTTGAATGATTTGGGGTGAACAACATAATTAGATACCTCAATATGTTTTTACATCAATTCGACAGAGTGTAACTTAAAATAAATGACTCAACTTCAATGTTAAAAATGTACAGATTACAGTTTATTCTAAGCATGATAAACCAAGTACTTCAAAATAGTGCAGATGTTGGAATCAGTCCTTTGTATTGAGATTGGATTTTTATCAGTATGTACTTTTCCTCCTCCATTTGAGTTGTTACTGTACTGTGTTGACTGATTTGGTGGTTGGGGGTGTGACGCTTGTGCTGGTGTGAGTTGTGTAATACCAGTAGTGCTGAGTGAGAGAAATGATCCATTACATCTGTTGATCAGTTGCAATTGCCTGCCGGTGCTTGATTGGGTCCTGCTTAAATGCCATGAGAAGATGAACTCATTTATGTAAAAGGAATTAGTAAATAGCATATTTTTTAATCTAGATTTTCTTTCCAGTTGCTGTTTTTTATCTCTGCTGATGAAGCCACGAATCTTTCTGTTGAGTTTGAGATGAATGTTAACTTGCTTCACTATTGCATTTTTCTTTTACCAACTTGAATAGGCCCTTAAAATGCATTCTGCTGTAGTGTAGTTCTCGCAAGTATTTTGTAAGTGGCCTCTTGTGTTAGAAGTATTTGTTGTGTTAATCAGGGCTATCACTTATTTATTTAACTATGGCAGGCTGTCACATGTGCTATTTGTACATCCATGCCTGCAATTTCCCTTACAAACTTTGAGCTTCCTCACAAACTGCTTCATTATGCAAGTTTAAAAGTTTTTCCAGAGAAGGAGAAAGGGGTTTTTATACCGCATTAAACACTCTGGGTACAGCAGTGTAGCTGTATCAAAATATAGAATGGGATAGGAAAAAAAATCCAAGGGTAGGCTATCTCTCCCCACCTCAGCAGTAGTTAGTACAAAGTATAGCAAAACCATCAAAGGAATAATGTTGGCAATACTTTTGGATAATAAGACAAAACTATTGGATGATCATACAAAATGATGTTTTCTCTTGGTTCCAACATTTGGGTGGAATTCACATTTTGCTTGAACAGTCAGGGGAGAATGTATTGTTATCTTGTCCCTTTCTCTGCCCACAGTGGATTAATTCTCGAACATTGGCGCTACTGGACAGTGCAGAGAAACTCCATGTGGTAGACCGCCATAGTCAAGAAGAGCTGGAAATCGTGGACCTTGCTGAAGTTCAATTGGTTTACAATAGCAGCCACTTCAAATCCCTAGCCACTGGTGGAAATGTTAGCCAAGCTTTGGTAAGAGTTGCACCTAATCTTAGCTATTTGAATTAATTGTTTGCTTTCTGTTGCTACGTGGTTTGACATAAACATAAGGTGAGATGGATTATAATCCATCATTTGGGTTTTCCTTGGAATTTCTCATGTCCCTTGATAAGACGCTGTTTTCCTTAATCAGGACGGAGCAGTGTTTTGGTTAACAGTTTTAGCTCACTTGGCTGGTTTTTTGATGCAGCAAAATGTAATCAATGCATGTTCAATTCCCATTCTGGCTGAGGTTACCATGAACATCCCTCCTTCTCAAACTCACCCCTTAATAAGATGTGGTGACCGTTAGGTTAAACCACTGCCAGTTGTCTCTCTCTCTGTCTCTCTCGCTTGAATGAGAGACCAGTCCAATAGGACTGTGGTGATTTTACTTACTTTTAATTTATTGCACATTGGGTAATGTGCTGCACTCTGGTGAAGAAAGTTAAGTAACTGTATTTACACACAAGGAACAAGGGATGTTTTCTCAATAGTTTATGCTTCTACTTCCTCACTGGTCTTAGAAAATAGCCTTGTATGTTTCGATGTTTGAAGCATCTGCTGAAACTGTGAAAAATGTCTCTCAGCAAATTTGTGCCAGTAGTTGAAAGTCACTCCTTGTGTTCATGTATGGGACTGAATGCATGTAATTGCCGAGAGGATTGACCTTGGCCTGGCAGTAGGGCATAATTTTCCAATGTGATCAGATTTGGTTTTTCAGTGGTGTTTTCCACGTACAAGGTAATTTCTGGGACTCTCCATGCAAAATAATTTTATTCTGCATTGAAAAGGGGAAATTTACAAAAAAAAATTACACATAAAGGACAATGTGTTTTTGAGATAATACGTTAAAAGGGTAGTTGTCTTATGTTAGTAAATGTCACTGTGCAGTTCAGAACTGAGTTGCCTGCAAGTTACAGCCATGTACTTTGACCTTTGCCTTCACCAGGAATCTGTTTTTGGGGAGAGGTCAGATTAGTTGCCCATTTTGAAAGTATTTTCTTTGTAGATTCTAGCTCACATCCATTAGATATAGAGAGGAGTTCAGAAACAAGTAGATAGATCGTTCGGTGAAGAGGGGACTATTATTCATACCTTTTTAATCAATCATTGGAAATATTTTGATTGTGGAATGAGCTGCCAGTGGAAGTGGTGGAGGCTGGTACAATTACATTTAAAAGGCATCTGGATGGGTATGTGAATAGGAATGGTTTAGAGGGATATGGGCCAAATGCTGGCAAATGGAACTAGATTAATTTAAGATATGTGGTCGGCATGGACGCGTTGGACTGAAGGGTCTGTTTCTGTGCTGTACAACTCTATGACTCAATCTGATCATGAGTAGAGATGTGTTGATTACTTTATGTTGGTAGCAAAGTGAAAGAAAACACATTGCTGAGGAAACTGAGATAACAAGGTGTAGAGCTGGATGAACACAGCAGGCCAAGCAGCATCAGAGGAGCAGGAAGGCTGACGTTTCCGGCCTAGACTGAAATGATGCTGCTTGGCCTGCTGTGTTCATCCAGCTCTACACCTTGTTATCTCAGATTCTCCAGCATCTGCAGTTCCTACTATCTCTGATACATTGCTGAGGAGTCGCTTTATGATGTCTCCTTCTCTATTCTACACTGCTAGAACCATGGGGAAAACAGGGTGATTTTATGCACTATTTTCTATGTGATATAAAGTCTTGGTTCAAAGTCACTAAAAAGATCTGCAAGAAGGCAGTTTCAAATTTTTAGTGTGTAAATCAAAGTGTAGTCTTGCTAATTTTTTGCTGTATCTTCATCTGTGTCTGAAATGATCTGACCAATAGTTTTTGATTATAATTAAAGACTTGGTATTGTGGCATTACTGTCTTTCAGGATAAAACGGATGGGCATTTCACACAGTCACTGGTATGTCACATCATAAATAAGAGAAAATTGTTACTGCTGTGATATGATCATCCACCTATGATTTGGGTAAAAGTTGTAGTTCCAATCAATTCATGGGTCTCTGCTACATTTGGTTATTTGTAGCTTAATGCATTTACATCTGTCAGTGTAATTATCTGTGCAAAATGTACATACCAAAATATTTTGGATCATAGGAGACTTGTCTACTTACCGAATCTGCTTTTCTGCAGAAATAAAAGGATTATGATGGACATAATAGTTTTGGCGGGAATGCCTATATTTAGTTTAGGATGAAAAGTACCTTTAAGAACAATGTTTCTCTAGGATCAGATTTGAATGAGCAGTAAATGAGTACGTGACCAAGTTGCCTAGGAGATTAGCAATAGAAAACTGGAGTCAAGAAGTTGATTATAGGACGAGGGTAATTCTGTGATCAAGCTGGCTGTAGAAGAGAAAACATTATTCTCAAACAAAAGTTCAGTCAAAAGTTTGTGTCAGCTAAAAGAGGGTAAAACACTTGCTAACTCAAGGACCCCTGATAACGAGTTGAACTTCTATAGTAGCCAAGTTGTGTGAAAAGGAAAAAAAAGTGTTCTAGATACAAGATCCAGACTTAAAGAATATTAGATCCAAGAAAGTTCTGTTTGGGTGTGGCCAGCCTTAAGATGCTAGAGGCACCTAAGTTGAATGACAGAGGACAGTTTGGCAGAAATTTGAATGGCAAATGTTGCTAGAACTAAGTGGAAGGTCCAAGGAATCCCAACTTGTGCTCGAATCTTCAAAGCATTATTTAGACAAAGGAATTAGTTTTGCAAATTTTGGTTAGTATCTGATTTAAGGTTTATGGGCTTGTAAGTTCAATGGGTATGGAAGGAAAGTGGAATGAGGAAGGTTGGATTTGAGTATAAGTAATTGTATGTATTCATTATACTTTGAATATCTTGACTGTAAATGACTGCTTATGGCACACTTATTCTCATTTATATTCTTTGAGTACTAAAATTCTTTCGTTTAAATTATGAAGCTTGTGACTTCATTCTTTAATAACCTTGAGTGTTCAGATTCTTAAAGAGAAAATGTTTGAATGCCTACTGAGATCGTAACAGGATAATGACCTCAATTAGAGCTGTGTTGTCTAGTTGATGCTCCATGTCATACTATTCATGGGAGAGCAACATAAATCTGATACTTCAAGGCACATTTAGAGACTATGTCATAGGGATTAGACCTAGTATTTTGTGCACTGACAGGACCTCCATTTTCAGAACAGTCCCCTGATGAATTTTCAAGGAGGACAGAGCAGAAGGAAAAGATTATTTAATTGTAACAGCAAACACGATCAAAGGTCTGAGAACTGACGCTTGTATGGGTTCTGGGCTCATGACATGTTGTGGTTTTATTACAATTGTATACAGATGATCTAAACCAACCAAGGTACATAGGTACATCAAAAAATGGGTCATTTAGATATTGAAAAAGTTACACTTGTCAGTGTTGTCGTGTGTAAGACTCACACATCAGGCACCAAAATGATTGGAATAATGGAACGTCTTTATAGAATATAGAACATAGAACATAGAACAGGACAGCACAGTACAGGCCTTTCGGCCCACGATGTTGTGCTGAACTTTTACCCTCAACCTAAGGTCTATGTAACCTCCACCGCCTCCTTAAACTATCATCCATATGCCTATCTAATAGCCGCTTAAATGCCCCTAATGAGGCCGACTCCACTACCCTCTCCGGCAATGCATTCCATGCCCCTATCACTCTCTGAGTAAAGAAACTACCTCTGACATCTCCCCTACATCTACCTTCACTCACTTTAAAACTACGCCCCCTCGTAATAGCTACCTCCACTCTAGGAAAAAGTCTCTGGCTGTCCACTCTATCTATACCTCTGATCATTTTGTACAACTCTATCAAATCACTTCTCATCCTTCGTCGTTCTAAAGAGAAAAGCCCTAGCTCTCTCAACCTTTCCTCGTAAGACCTTCCCTCCATTCCAGGCAACATCCTGGTAAATCTCCTCTGCACCTTTTCCAATGCTTCCACATCTTTCCTGTAATGAGGCGACCAGAACTGGACACAATACTCCAGATGTGGCCGAACCAGGGTTTTGCATATTTTATTCATGGATTCAGTCTTTTTGTGGCAGGAGCAGAGTTTGACTTCTGTCTAACAATGACGAACTGCACCATCCTCTGTTCTGGAGTAATTTAGTTGAATGTTTTCTGTTGATTTTGGGATGCTCATTATCTCTGCAGCTAAAGAATTTACAACATTCTAGTCACTCGTAAAGTCAGTACAACAAGTGTGCTGTGGGATATTGTTTGAACACAAACTGGACAGTGGTTTGCATTTGTTAATTGTCTTGAAAGCAACAAGATTTTAATTCAGTCTTGTATTCTGTGAAGACTGACAGTGTCTCAGATCTAATGTGGAAGTGATGGAGCTGTGTTAAGTGAGTACAATGCAAGCAGACCTCAATAGGAGCAGAATAAGTAGATTAAGATAATTAAATGACAAAACATTTTTTTAATGTCACTGTGAAGAAGCAGTATTTTCTAACAGCTAATGGAGATCAACGTGACTATAAAGTGATTAGAATCCCTACAGTATGGAAGCAGGCCATTCGGCCCATTGAGTCCACACCGACCCTGCAAAGATCATTCCACCCAGACCCACGCTCCTACCCCATCCCTGTAACCCTGCATTTCCCATGGCTAATTCACCTAACCTACACATCCCTGGACACTATAGGCAAGTTAACGTGGCCAATCCGCCTAACCTGCGCACCTTTGGACCATGGGAGGAAACTGGAGAACCTGGAGGAAACGCACGCAGATATGGGGATAATGTGCACACTCCAGTTGCCTATGAGTGGAATCAAACCCGTGTCCCTGGTACTGTGAAGCAGCAGCTCTAAGCACTGAGCCTCCCTGTTGCCCTGATGGTTGGGGAGGGTCCTCTGCTGTAGTTGTAGCCTCCCTACCTCTGGACCAGAAGGTCTGGGTTTACATCCCATCTGCCAGGAGATGTGTCAGAATGTGCCAAACAGGTTGCTGAAAAATAAATTTCATGAATTGATTGTTTTCAACTCAAAGCAAAATTATTGCAAAGTTCACCATTGTTAATCTTATTTAAAGTCAATTTAGTGCAGTTATGATATTGATTGGTGGAAAATGATTTCATATTTTCACTGAAAAAAAAAACTGCTGAATGTTGATTAAAAGTTATCTTCCCTGTAGTCCTAGGTTATAATGGTGGCTAATTATCTAAGGCACATACAACAAATAAACTATTTGGCATGTTGCTATTTGATAAATAGTGCATAACAGCTTCCAATAAATCTAATCAGTGGGTCTCTGTAGTATGGTTGGGTAGTCAACTTATGATTAACAATACTCCCTGTGTTCCTTAACTGTATTCCTACTTTGCAACTTTTTTCCAAGGCATGTATGAAATGTTTCATGCTGAGGTTTCTTTGTGTGAGCTTGTTGGTACATCCAATTAAACACATCTATGAAGTTTGGAGACGGTAAAGACTGCAGGTGATGGAAGCTGGGGTCAATAAATGTGGAGCTCGAAAAGCACAGCAGGTCAAACAGCATCTGAGGAGCAGGGAAGTCAACGTTTCGGGCCGAAACCCTTCGTCAGGGCTCCATCTATGAAGTTTGTTGAGAAACACAAATCTGTTGGAAGCATTGGACATCATACAAATCACAAGAGATAACAAGGTGTAGAGCTGGATGAACACAGCAGGCCAAGCAGCATCGGAGGAGCAGGA
>NC_063338.1:20885255-20906318 GCF_021869965.1 Rhincodon typus
CAGAGGAGCAGGAAAGCTGACGTTTCGGGCCTAGAGGGTCTAGGTCTGAAACGTCAGCTTTCCTGCTCCTCTGATGCTGCTTGGCCTGCTGTGTTCATCCAGCTCTACACCTTGTTATCTCAGATTCTCCAGCATCTGCAGTTCCTACTATCTCTGATACAAATCACAAGGTTTACTGAAGCTCTCACAAATATATTTTGAAGAGTAAATATTTCTGTGGTAATTCAATGCCATTTTCTTTTGTGGTCTCTGGTGCTCTGATTTCTGTTCTTTCTTAGAAGAGGAAGGGGAGTGAAGTTCTGTGCACTGGTAATAAGAGCAGATATTGTCAACTAATGACAGTGAATGGTGTGTGTTTAGACAAAGTGGCTAAGTGATGAAGACAATTGACTCCTAAGCCATTGTCTGTTGCCCATCTAGTTAACAGCTGTCAACTGTGTCTGGATTTTTTTAACCGAGTGAATGTATTTAGTTCCTATGATATTCTCATGGGATCGCTAGCTTTATAAATAGTCATACTTACAAAAGCAGGGATATTATCCTCAACCTTTAAGCTGCTGTTTAGGCAGGCAGAGTGTTGTGTATAAGACTGGGCAAAACCTTTAGTAAGGGTATTGAGGGTTTCAGGTGCAGAGGAAAGTTACAGCGGTTATCTCTGGGATGAGGGACTTGTGCGTAGAGGAAAGAGAAGCCAGGATTTTTTTTAGGACAGATGAGAAAATTACATTCTCAAGGTTTCAATACTAACAGTTTCCATTAGAAGGTTGAGTCAAGAAACATGGAGTTGGACAAACCCAGCAGGTCAGACACTACAAGAGGATCAGGAACATCAACGTTTTGGGCTGAAATGGTTTGAGCCTGAAGTGTTGACTTTCCTGTTCCTCTGATGTTGTCTGACCTGCTGTCTTTGTCCAGCTCCGTGTTCTTTGACTGTGGCTTCCAGCATCTGTAGTTCTTAGTGTCTCCTAGTCCGTTAGAAACTTCTGCCAAACTTCAACCCCACTATAGATAAAACTGCTTAACTACAGCAATTATACAAATAGAAGACATGAACACTTATTGGTGATTTAATGTGTACAAAATGAAAAGAGACAAGAAAGAGAAATTAGTTTCATTGGCAGGATGATCAATAGGTAGCAGATTTAAGATAATTAGCACGAGAACCAAGGGCGAGCCAGGAGAATTTATTTTTGCATGTTCTGGAATACACTGCCTCAAAGATTTTTCGAAACAGGTTTAGTCCAAAAAGAGCTTGAGAAGTATGTCTGAAGAGAGAGAAGAAAATACAGAGGAAAGTATGAGGCAGTGAAACTAATTGGATAGCTCAACATTGTGGCTATGACGCAATGAATTAATTACCATAGCGAATTCTTGCTAATTGCATCCATTGCCTTCAGGCTCAAGAACACCAATAAGCACATTTAGAAGACTTTTCAAAAAAAACTTTTCCAAGTAACCAATTACTGCACCCAGCTAAACTAATGAAATTGTTCATCTGCGTAGATTTAAAGCCATTTTAATTTGGAGTTACTCAGTGGAATGGACACTGATTACAAATTTAGTTTTACCAACTTATTTTGTTGTAATAAACCCATTTTTGGGTTTATTAATATAACTGCAATCATTTATTGCTATTAAATAAATAAAAAAATATATTTTAATGCAAAATAGTAACAGGCATTGTGAAACATTGACCATTTGTCTTGGCTCAAGGTAAGTTTTGTGCTCAGTGGTATGAAAATGAGCTTGTGTGGAAATCTAAGCAAAACAGACCTTAATTGGGTGCTATTTTAAGTAGTGCATACACCCAGATCTCCAAGTGGTCTAAATAAAACTCTATACCTATCCTGATCTAGATTTTCTTTCTAATCAACTTGTTCAGAGCAGTTATTACATACCCCTGGAGCAGGTGGGACTTGAACCTGGGCTTCCTGGTCCAGTGACAGGAGCACCTGCACTGCATCATAAATCCTACCTTTCCAAATCTATAATACCAGGACTTCACTTGTAAAATAGTTGCCTGTGAAAACAAGCACAGGGATCGTGAAATGGCATTGTCATGCTTCAATTTTCCATGCTTAGTGGGGAAGTGAACCGAAAACTAAAATTCGTGGAGTCGTCACAAGTTTGAAAATCTGATTGTTTCCTAATTTCCCAATTTTTACCTAAAAGTTCAAATTAAAAAGAATGCACACCAGACCATTTCCATTAATAGGAAAATAGCTATTTATAATAATCAGACTTTTTTAACCAATGGTAATAAGCAGAGAAGTTGAATTGTTTATAACATTATCCCAACCCTTTTCCTATACATGAGATCCAAGACAAAACGCAAGTATTATGGGTGGGGAAAGAAAAATAAAATCTCGGAAGCCAGTATACTGGCACCAGTATCTGTTGTTTTCTTTTGAGTATTTTTTCCCACCTGACTCATTACTGATGATAGGAGGTTGTGAAAACAACTAGGTACTATTGGGTTTAAAAAAAAATCTCCAAACCAGATTGTTAAGGGTTAATTGGTCATGACAGTGAGCAATTGAAGAAAGTGGAAATTTACTTGGAAAGTGGGTCAAGTGTAGAAACAGAGATAGCAGGAACTGCCGATGCTGAAGAATCTGACATAACAAGGTGTAGAGCTGGATGAACACAGCAGGCCAAGCAGGAAGGCTGATGTTTTGGGTCTGGACCCCATTTCTGAAGAAGAGTCCAGACTCGAAATATGAGCTTTCCTGCTCCTCTGATGCTGCTTGGCCTGCTGTGCTCATCCAGCTCTACACCTTGTTATCTAGTGTAGAAACAACTTGTTTTGGTAGAAAGTAACTGCTGTGACCTTGGCTGGGGCCTGGGAGGCAGACTATTGTGCAGCTAGCTCACAGTCACCTGGAATTCTTTTTTAACAACAGAATGTCTGCAAAAGTACTGGAAGTACTAGGAAATCATGAAAGAGCCTGTAACATTAGATTCAGAAGAGTATTAATACTGGGGATTTTACCCCACTCATTGGACATCATTACCAGACGGGTTTGTGAGACTAGGGCAATGGAATCTGAGAGAAACCTCCCAAGTGCCACCATCACTAGACCTTGACTAGCTGAAAAACAGTGAGACTCATTAGCCTGCATATGTATTATGTAATTAAGACGATAGATTTGCTCATTCGTTTGTATATATTAAGTATTTGAACCCAGTAAATGCGCTATAAAGTACACATATCTTGTATTAATTTTGATATCTTAAAGAACCCAATGGGTCTTTCAACCTAACAATACAACCAGTTCTCCGTCTTTCGTTCAACAGCTGAGAATTTTCTCTTCAGTGCCTCTGAAGTTGGTTTTCCCCTTTTTTTTCTTTCAAAAGGGAATTTGCCAAGGCAGCATCTTACAGGGAAATGTGGAGGAAAGTAGCTTGCTACTGGCAATCTTCTTTTACTTCTCCACACAGAATGGAGAGAGAGAGAGACATGAGATAATTTTTCGTCACTGGGCTGGATCTTTCTGCTGCATTGTTCAAACACAAGTTTGATTCCTTGGCAGGCGGCCACAATCAATCTGCTGAGTCTGGTTCTGATTTTAAAAAAAATCAAAAGACTACCTCTGGACAAAGTTGTCCTGTACACCCAGGTGGTGCAATTCTGTCTGGAATGCTCCCTCACCACATGAAAAAGGCAATGTTGTAAATACGGCTCACCTGTGTTCCAGCAGCTTGTTTCCATTTTTAGAATACAAACATCGTGTACAGTTTCCTCTGTTTAAAGCAGTATTGTTTCTCATTTTTAAACCAGTGCAAAAGGACAAAAATGGTCTTTACATAATGCAGGCAACAAATGAATTTACTGCTAGGTCATTTGAATTACTGTGAGCATCCAGTGCTAACTGCTCTGTTCATTGGTTCAAGCTTCAGAAGGAGGCCCATAATTGTGATTTACCAACATCAGTTCAAGTTAGCCTGTGACTCCCGAAAGGAGAGTTGGATTTTGGTTGGAGCAAATGTTGGCACTAGTGCAGGAATTCTTTAATTTTGGAAAGACAGAAGGATGACATAACATGAGAGAGCAAGCTCCAAGGATTTTGGATGTTGCACTGGAAGCCTTGGCGTCGAAGGTGCGATGAAGGAGAATCCTTTCTCTTAGGAAAGACTGGAGACTATCCAGACAAATAACTGAAAACTGCAGTGGAAGTAAACAGTGCCTTGAGTCAATCTTGGAGGAACAGGATGCTGTGCTATAAAATGTTCATTAACTTCACGAGTCGTCAAGGTTTTTCAATGGATCTTTAAAGGATATATCCAACCAATGTTACCACTGGTCTCAGGCATTACTCAATTCGCTATACACTTGCATGCAAACAATTTCTACCAATTAAGATTCAGTACTGATATTCATATGTTACACTGAGCCCACACACACTTAGTACATCTACAAGCATCACACCTCTCAATTTGAACACTTGCAATTGCAATCAGATCACCCAATCAGAGTGAATGACAGCCACTGACACACTTGACTCTCTCGCAGAATAAACCAGGGGCAGCAGGAATTAATTGAAGGGGGAAAGACATGCTTCTGTATCTGGTGCATGTAGAGAAGATTGCACTGGTTGTTAAACCAAGGTCATGGCTAGTAAGGCGCTGAAACAATTGAAGATGACTGTGTCATCATTTCAGATCCTCTTCCTCTTACCATTGTGTTCCCCCACCTCCAACACCATCCCACATTCTGTTTGGATTTACCAGCTTCAGAAAGTGTAACCATGCATCTCTTATTCGCCCCACCCCTGCTTCCCACACCAAAACCTGTGTCTTTCTCCTTTCTCGTAGTTAAGAGTTGCAATCTTGTGATTTTGCACTCTCAGCCACAAACTCAGATACTGATGCTATGTATTCAATAGAGGATGAATTAATAATGAGATCTGCATAGGCTGCAGACATTGGACGATGAAATCAGTATAGCACAAATGTCAACTCATCAGCTCAAATCACCTGTGAGTCACACTTTAATTTAACATAGTAGCTAAATTGCAGATGGCACAGGGGAATACTTGAGTATGAAGGCGTGATGATATTTATCTGGATTCTTGTCACTGACTTTCATAGTACTCTGATCACATTAAGATTGGGTCTGGCAAAGGATTGAGCTGGTATAGGTGTATTCAATGCTACAGACTGCCACTGGTAAAACATCATGGAATGAGGGCTGCCACCAATTTATCCAGTCGTACCCAAAGCGTATTACAAGAGCACTTGATTAAAACCTCTGGAGGGGAGAGATAGGGGTCTGGAAGCAGACGCACCATGGCCCATACTTTCCCTCCCTGCTCCTGCTCTATGGCCATTCATAGTGTCCAAGAAATGAGCACTGAAACGTACCAATTATACTTGTAAAAATCTGCCTTTCACCTCCCTTTGTTGAACATTGGCTTCTCTTTCATCACGTGTTTGCTATAATATTGCTTTTTGTGCATCTAGTAATTGAACTTAAATTAATACTATGCATATTTTGATTCTGCTTTTATTACTTTGGAAATGGAAGCAGCTATTTTGAGAAAAAGTAGACTTCTGGTGATATCATTGGAGTTTTAGTTGTATTTTTTGATCTTTAGATGAAAGTTAAGGCAATATACTATCGAATAAAAATAAATAGGCTTACTGCGTATGAATCAATTACACATCACTTAATATCATAACATCTACTGTCTTTATTAAACACAATCTTCCAAGCGTTTTTAAAAATGCTTTGAAAACATGAGAAATTCTTGTACGTGGGAGGTATTGTTCTGAGTAGCATGGTTTCTGGTATGTGTTGTATAACCAGCCCACCATCTTTGATGTTAAATAAAAATACACGTGCCCATTCATCTAGCTTTATGGAAGGTACAGTCAGAATCAGCTTTACTCAGTTGCTAGTTCTCTTGCTTTTTGTTGCAGTATTTATGCATAGTCTTGGAGTCTCAAGGTACAGGTCAACGATTATTTATTGAGACAACATTGGGAGAGTTTACCTCAGAAAAGATTCTGACCTGGTCTCACCAATCCTGCTTTCCCAGGTGCCATCCTCTCTTCTCTCCAGAGCCTGTGCTTTGTTCCCATTCTTGACTAAACCTCATTGCTTTGTATTTCTTGCTGTGGAACGGGGTCATCCTCATGCTCCATTTCCAAATAAGACCTCATGGTTAATACTGGTTCAGCCAGCGAGTTCATTTTCACAGAAACTGTCCATCTGCCTCATCAGCATCTGAGTGTGTTTGTGCAGTTTAAATTATTTTTGTTTTTAACTTGACTACTTTCTTGAATAACAATAAATGAAAGTAAATCTTACATGATTTATAAGAGTATTGCTTATGAAGTTAACTAAAACTCTCTACCTCATTCTAATCCCTGTTGGAAACTCATGTGGATTTATTGGTTAACTCAACAAATTTCCCCTACCACTCTGCTCAAAGATTTGGAGTCTAGTCTGGAGATGTGAGCAAATAAATAAGATCAATATTTAAATGAACAACTGCTATATTGTTACCTTTTGGATTTGATTATAATTTGTATAGGTTGACAGGGCGTTGTTCCGTAACACCAGTTAGTGAAAAAATTATGAAAAGCTGTTCCAGAGATAGTAGGAACTGCAGATGCTGGAGAATCTGAGAATACAAGGTGTAGAGCTGGATGAACGCAGCAGGCCAAGCAGCATCAGAGGAGCAGGAAAGCTGACGTTTCGGGCCTAGACCCTTCAGGGTCTAGCTCCTGTGCTAGTTTGCTCAAGGAATTTCCAGAAGTTGGAAATGAAACCCCTACTTTTCTTATTATCTCTTATGAAAAGCTGTGATGTTTTCTGATGTCTCAATATTCCTCCTTAAACATTAACTGTCCATTTATCTGAAATGTTATTTGTGGGTCCTCGCTGTACATAGGCTAGCTACTATAATGACCTACAAAATAATAGTCACTGTATTTCAAAAGGAATGTCAGTTGTAAAATACTATGAGACATCATGAGGACGTGAGAAATGATAAATGATGAACATCAAAAAATGAAGTCTGCATAATGCTGTTTGGTTTATATATGTAAGCAGTGTTGATGTATATTACATTTGTTGGGATGATGGATTGTGTTACAGATCATCATGGTTGTTCTAGCCACTGTTGTTGCTAATTTATGAATGACATCCTTTTGGACATATTTTTAGGACATTAAAACTGATTTTTAAGAATCAATTTATCATGCCAGCTTATAAACAACTTATTTTCTGCTTGCTTAGAGTTATTCTTTCTAGCTGTTCCAATAGCTTCTTTTTGTTTCCTGTTTGCCAACTTGTGAAAAATGAGATTTTTTATTGTTTTTTATTTAAAAGTGTGCCTAATGCTAGGTTACAAAGCCCCCAAAGCCTTTCCTCACATCCTGTTTGTTCAGTTCCATTCATGGGCCCACTACCTTGCGAATATTGAGGCCATTAATTATCACAGCTGCCACTCTGTCTGCGATCAACCAATTCCAGACTGACTATGTATTGTCACTGGAACATTTTTATCTTGATGGCTTAACATATTTGCTCCTATGCTAGTTTGCTCATGGAATTCCCAGAAGTTGGAAATGAAACTCCTACTTTTCTTGACATATATTAGCATTCTAGATTTTGGTGAATAGAGGACAATTTCAAAGTTTTAATCAACACCAAGGTATTCATGGTGATTAATATGCACAATAAGAGCTCCTGGAATAAGAGTAACATATTGTGGAATCACATGATTGTTACAGTGCCAGGAGAGGCCATTATGTCTGTTCTGGTTCTGTGAATGAACATCATGACTTAGTGGCATTCTCCTGCCTTGCCCCCTAGCCTTGTCATTCATTACACTTGCTTCTTTTGCAAATTATTTTCCTCATGCTGTGTTATTTCTTGATCATTTTATGCTTGAATATAGTTCTCCCTGTCTACTCTGCTCAGACCCTTCATGAGCTTCAGGTCGCCTCTTAATCTTCTCCTCTCCAGAGAAACAATACCAACCTCTTCTGTCTGACTTCATAACTGAAGCACCTCATCCCTGGAATCGTTACCGCAAATATCTTGTACTATCAGTAAAGCTTTGACATCTTCCTGAAATGTGACACCAGAAATGTATGCAGTTAGCCATCTGAGGTCTAATTTGTGTCTCATACAAGTTCAGCTTAGTCTACTTGTTCTTGTACTCTATTTCCCTCTTAAAAGCCAAGGATACCATTTACCTTACTAACGCTTTCTCTACCTGCCCAGCCATTTTTTTTATGATTGTGCACATTTACACCCAGGTCTGTCTGCTCCTGCATACTCTCCAGATGAATGCCTTCTATTTTATACCATATTTCCATGATCTTTTTACCAGAATTTATCTTTTCATTCTTGACCGAATTGAAAGTTATTTGTTACCTTCTTGCCCAATCCACCTGTCGGGGAGCTCCATGAGCAAATAGTATAGGGCAAATAAAGATGGAGAAATCAATGTATGGCCCAAAGACTGGTGTGAAGAAAGCAGTTTCTGATTCATAGGGTAGGAGCAAATTACTCCAGATGCTGCAATCTGTACTGAAAACAAAAAGTGCTGGAGATCACAGCAGGTCAGACAGCATCCGTGGAGAAAGAGCACACTAACGTTTCGAGGCTAGATGACTCTTCATCAGAGCTGACGTGAAGTGTGGAGGGGGCAACATTTATGCAGTAGTGGGGGGGTTGGCGTGCTGGGGGGGAAGGGGTGTGGTTAGTGCACATTAAGTGATCGAAATGTGACAATGGCAGAACAATGGTGTGTCTCACTGCCAGACTGGAAAGAACAGATAGTCCCACTGGAGTGGGAGGAGGGGAGAGAAGACATGGTGACAGAGAATGTCACAAGTAAAGCTAAAAGAAAGGGAAGGAATGGGAGTGAGTTCACACTCTGAAGGTGTTGAACTCAGTGTTAAGTCCCGTGTTACTCCTTCAGTTTGCGCTGTATGTTGCTGGAGCACTACTCCACACCGAGGACCAGACAAGTAGGCTTGCGAGCAGGATGCTGTGTTAAAATGACCGGCTGTGGGAGTGTCGGGGTCATGCTTGCATGTAGAATGGAGGTGTTCTGCAAAGCGGTCACCCAGTTTGTATTTGGTTTCTCCGATGATCATTTAATCTGCACTATCAGCACCCTTTCCTCCCCAGAACTCCGCCCCCCCCAATATTGCATAAATGCTGCCCCCTCCACACTTTGTCAGTTCTGATAAAGAGTCATCAAGCTTGAAACATTAGCTTGCTCTCTCTCCACGGATGCTGCGTGACCTGCTGTGAGTTCCAGCATTTTTTTGTTTTCAGTCTGATTCATATAGCGTAGGAGTCATTACCGAGAAAAGTAGGATATGTACCATTGGGACAGTGTGCAACTGAATTATATTAGAGTTGGTAATCTTGTGAACTGAAAAATCAGCAAAGTGCAGATGACTCTAAATGCTGGGACAAGGGTTAAAATCTGGGAAAATGTGGTAAAAAATGATAAAAGACAAGGCATGAAAGAAATGTACAATGCAAAATGATAAACAGACCAGGCAGGGAGAGATGGAGAGTACGTATCTATGAGTGAATCAACAGATAAGTCTAGAGGTTGCAAACTAAAGATTCTGTTTCTGAATGTAACACAGCATTCAGAAGAAGACAGATGAATTGATAGCTCATTAGAAATAAATACAACTGAAAGTATTACAGTAACATGGCTGCGGGATTGGTACCTGAATATTGAAGAGAACAAGATATTTGGGATTTCTGAGTACTTGGAAATGTCGAGGGGTGGCCCTGGGATGAACTGAGTTCGGGAAACCCCCCAGAATGTAGTTTGATTAGAGATTAGAAATTATAAGGGCAAGAAGTCACTTGTGGGAATGATAGATAAGCCCCTAACAGTAACCACAGGGTAAGGTAAAGCATAAAGAAATACATAATTGGAGCTTGTCAGAAAGGTACAGTGATAGTCATGGGAGATTTCTATATAATCTACATGCAGATTGGAAAGATCAGTTGGGCAAAGGTGGCCTAGATGATGGAATATTTTCAGGATATTTTTTTCAGAACAGCAGTCCTGGAGCCAATCAGAGAGCAGACTGTACCAGATCTGATACTAGAATCATAGAATCCCTACAGTGAGGAAACAGGCCCTTTGGCCCAACAACCCTTGGAGCATCCCACCCAGACCCATCCCCCTATAACCCACCTAAGCTACACATCCCTGAACACTATGGGCAATTTAGCACAGCCAATCCACCTAAATTGCACATCTTTGGACTGTGGGAGGAAACCAGAGCACCCAGAGGAAACCCCCGCAGACACGGGGAGAATGTGCAAACTCCACACAGACAGTCGCCCGATGGTGGAATTGAACCCGGGTCCCTGACGCTGTGAGGAAGCAGTGCTAACCACTTGGCCACCGTGCAATGAGATCAGATTAATAAATTATCTCACAGTGAATGTACCTCTAGGAAGTAGTTACTGTAAGGGGACTGATTTTTACATTCAGTTTGTGGGATGGAACAGTGGATGTAAGACTAGTGTTTTGAAATTAATTAAAGGCAATTATGAGACCTTGCAAGCAGAGGCTAGCTGAGGTGAATTGGCCAATTAAGTCGAAGGATTGGACCATAGTGATGCAGTGGAAATCACTTAAGGTCATACTTTAGAATATACATAATAGATGCATTCCAATAAGAAAAAAAATTCTGAGGAGGGAGCACCACCTATGGTTAACTAACCTAACAAGAAGCTCCAAATTGTATCAGACTTGAAGAGAAAAGCGTATTGTTATGCAACAAACATCCTGCAGACAGTCTGTAGGTCTGGCAGCATCTGTGGAGAGAGAATTAGTTCATGTTATTGTGAGGAAGAGAATGTTTTGAAATTATGTAACTTTTCAGATAATTGCGCATAGATAGGTGGCTGGTCAGAATATTGAACAGGATATAAAAACAGCAAATATTGACAAATTTGAGAGAATTATTAAAGTATGAAAGAAAACTAGCTGCAAGCATAAAAGCAGATAGTAAGTTTTTATAGAAATTTCAAAAGGAAAGGAGTTAACAAGGTAGGCATTGGTCTAAAGACCATATCTTTTGTATTTTTGATTGTGAAGAGAGATTGGACAGACTGGGGCTGCTTTCCTTAGAGCAGAGCAGACTGAAAGGGGACATGATTGTGATGTATAAAATTGAGGGGCATAGATAAGATAGTTAGGAAGGAACCTTTCTCCTTTGAGGGATCAATAACCAGGAGCCATAGATTTAAGTAAAAGGGCAGAAGGTTTAGAGGAGATGTGAGGAAGGTGTGGGAATCTGGAATTCATTGTCTGTGAGGGTGGTGAAAGCAGAAACCCTCATAACATTTAAGTAGTATTTAGATTTACACTTGTGATGCCAAGACACATAAGGCCAAGGGCTGAGCGCTCGAAAATAAGATGACAATTGTTAGGTAGTTGTCTTTTTACCAACGCGAACATGATAGGCTAAAGGGCCTATTTCTATGCTATGGATCTCTGTGACTCCAAAGGTACAGGGATAAGCAGGAAAGTGGATTGAGGCCACAATTAGATCAACCATGATCTTGCCAGATAGGGCCTGAGTAGGAGTAAGCGGTCTGGTGGAAGTGTGTGAGCTAAGTATGAAGTCAGTTGAATAGTTACACTGGTTAGCTTATGCATCTAATTAGATCAGAGTAACTATTTTACTTAATTTCAATGGAACTGTCTGAATTATACAGTTTAGTTGGAGACTTGCAAGCGTTCCAGATATAGAGGGAAAGTGGATTGAGGCCACAATTAGATCAACCATGATCTTGCCAAATAACAGGACAGACTCGAGGCACCAAATAGCCTACTCCTTAGCAGACAAGGTGGTCAGTTTATCTGCTCTGAGTGATCCCTTCTGCCTGGTACTGCTTGCTCTGTTCTATCCAGGTCTGGTCGGTCCATTCACATGTTAAGTCCATTGGAAAGCTGAAATAATTGGTGGTGTCACTTAATATTGTCCGCTTATTTGTTTTTGTTCTCTTGCGGCACGTGGGGTGTCACTGGCCGACCGTCCCTAGTTGCCCTTGAGAAAATGGTGATAAACCACTGCCTTGACCTGCAGAGTCACAATGCCATTAGGGAGGGAATAATTCTGATTATCATTGCCCAAGCTTTTAATGGTTTCTCAAACAAATTGTAATATTATTTGTTCTATGCTAAGCTATTTTGAAAAATGATTTAAATTAAAATATCATTTCTTTCTCAAAGGCCCTGGTTGGAGAAAAGGCATGCTACCAATCGGTTAGTGGCCATGGAGGACAAATAATCTATCTGGGGACCAAGGTAACATGTACAATCTTTGTCACTATTCGGATTTTGTTAAGAAAATACAATTATGGTATAAGGATCAGAGCATGAGATAAGCTTCTGAATATTTATGGAAGAGCGCGAGTGTATGTTATATTCATCAAAGGATGTGTTGGATTTCTTTTGAAAGGATTACACTTTTTGGGACATTTCACTGATCTTTTACAGCATGAAAAAGTTGGACCCCCACGGGTCAGCCCCTGGAAGTTGTGTTGTTCATCTTCACAGATAAGGCTGATAATAGGAAATCTGTCTCAGCGCTCTGCTGAAATATCCAATTTGGGCATTGATTGAAACAGGAACTGAATCACACCTTTAAATCATTTGTTCGCTGGACTCTGATTGCAAGGGGGAAAGTGCCTTATAAAATGTTGATAAATTCAAATGCTTTTTAGGCTTCCAGTTCCATTCTACTATTTGGCCGTTGTCTAATCGGATGCATTTTATGTTTGCTCAATTTATTCCCTATGTTTGGTTTATTTTCTCTCTTTATAGACTGCTGTGAGGCAAAGTACAATTGCTGTCTGGCTGGATGTTATTTTTTTTCAGCTCTTGCATTATATACGGAAATAAATGTATGCATGGAATAATGAAGATACTTGAGACACCAGAAGTAATTTTATTATAGTATTGTTAATCTGCATGAAAGTAAATATATATGGATCTATACTTTGCTGTTGCTTCCCTACACAATTTTAGTAGCTATTTTGCTCATTTATCTTGCTCAGCTTTATTCTGTCTCCATTTATTTAAAAACTTAAAATTATTCCTTATCAATACTGCCCTTGTGGATGAGGTGTGCAGGCCAGTATTTTCATCAGGATTTCCCACTGAGAGAAATAGATCTTTAAATTCCTGCTGTCAGACAGGTTAACAACCTGGTCTTTGGAGAGTGAGCAGTCTTTGGCTGGCATCATAGGAACAGGACAAGACTCCTGAGAAGGGGCAGTCTCAAACAGATTGCTACTCTGCCCCCTCTTTCCCATGAAAAGAGGGAGCTCTGCACTTCTAGCGGGGAGGTTCCACTCTGGGCTCACTCAGAAATGTGCGGTTGCACTTTCATTCTCTGGTAGTGCACAGCTGTTGGGAGAAGACAAATTAGGTGCTCTTTTCACAGCAGTCCCCTGCCGTATTCTGAAATTTAAACATCTAGAGACACATTTTGATAGCTGCTGTCAAATGGTAAGTACATAAGTTTAAATTTGATGTTAGGGTACATGGAAGGTAGACAAGCGGGTAGGGGTGTAAGATAACTGGGGTGGCAATAGCAGCTGGCTGTGGGATAGGGCGACAGCGCGTAGGATATCAGATGAGCAGCGGGTTGTATGCCAGGTGGATGGGATGCCAGGGTGCAAGGTGGCAGGGGGTCCAGGTAAGTGATGCAGTGTTTAGGGTAATTTGGGGTTAGGTGGAGAGATCTATGTCAAGTGGCAGGGCAGATGGGTCACGTGTGCTGTGGGGCAAGGGAGAGTGTGTTGGAGATTGTAAGAAGGGAGGTCAGGTGCTGAGCCTGAGGTGGGGGCATTGTGCCCAGTAGAGTGGAGAATTGGGGGGTGGTGTGGTGTCTAGTGGCGTGGAGGAGGGGGTGTGTCCTGAGGCGTGGAGAAATGGGAGGGGATGTGTCCCATGACGTGGAGGGGCATTGTGTCCTGTGGCATGGAGAAGTGGGATGAGTGTGTCCACTGTTGGGAGAGGGGGTCCTGGGGCCCATTGGGTCAGGGCCTGAGTAGGTGTAAATGGCATGGTGTAGGTACAGTCGGAAGTGTGTGAGTTAAGTTTGGAGTCAGTTGAATATTTACCCTGGTTAGCTTATGCATCTAATTAGATCAGAGTAACTATTTTACTTAATTTCAATGGAACCGTCTGAATTATACAGTTTAGTTGGAGACTTACAAGCATTCCAGATGTAGAGGCATTCCCCAACAGAGTTTTAAACTTCCCGGGTCCCTGCGCAAATCCTATTTATGCTGAAATAATGATTGTCAGGCCACTGGAAAATGAGGGCCATCAGAAACTTCTTGGCCTTTACCAGACTGGTGAATGGACTCTAGCCTTAAATAACGCTGATCTTGCTAACGTTGATCTTGTCTAGTGCATGCCTGGTGCAATGTAACCTATATGCCTCTATGTCTTTTTGATCTGTACATCATTTGCTTACTATGATCTGCCTGTATCGCTCGCAAACGAAGCTTTTCGCTATATTTTGGTACACATGACAATAAATAAATAATTCAATAAATCATTAGTTGGAGAAATAGACCATTCAGCCTCTCAAGCCTGCCTCATCTTTCAACAGCCTATTTGTCCCAGATCTCTGTTCCTCTTTTATGCAGCTTCTTTCAGCTACCAAATCCGTGCTATTTCAAAAATTTTCTACCTCCACTTTAAATACTTAGAGTGACCTAGCCCCCACAAAACCCTGGTAGTGAAATCCATACATCACCACCTTCTGGGAGAAGAAACTCTTTTGCATCTTGGTTTTGAATGAATATCCCTTTACTTTAACAATATCCCTTTAGTTCAATAATCCTTTACTGGTGGAAACTCTTTTCAACATTTAAATCAAAAACAGTGTGCTGGAGAAGTACAGCAGGTCTGACAACGCCTGTGAAGAGAAAAATCCAGTTTCCAGTTCTGCTTCCAGTTCTGACAAAGGATCACTGGACATGAAATATTAATTCTATTTTCTGTCTAAAGAGGCTGCCAGACCTTCTCAGTTTCACCAGCACTTTGTTTTTATTGTCGATTTCCACACTTATTGTGTTTATTTCCAACGTCTACCCTGTCACGCCCCCTCAGAATGTAGTATGTTTCAACAAGATCATCTCTTATTCTTTAAAAATCTAATGAATCAAGGCCTAATCTGTTTCATTGTTTTTTTGATAAATCACCCCCTTCATTGCAGAAATCAGCTATGTGAATTTCTTTTAGACTGTGACAAATGCCAATATTTCGTTCCTTAAATAAGGGGACCAAAGCAGTCCACCCCACGTCCATCTTGTACAGTTGTTACAAGACTTCCATGTCATCAAACTCAAAACTGCAATTTTCTGTATGAGGTTTGTTCAGCTTCTTTTCTCTACTGGACCCTTCCTAATCCAGTTCCTGGTATATTTCCGTGCCTGTTCAGAGAGAGTAGGGGAGAAATCCCTTGGGGAAATCTCACTTGTTGGGAATTTTTACCTCTTGGGAAATGTTTTAAATACTTTTCTATGTCTTCTGGAAGTGATAAAAACATTGAACAAGTTTGAACCTGGCTTCTGTTACTGTTGGTATTGTGCCATTATTTTCTGCTTGAAGCTGAAGTACTGTCCTGCATTCTGTCCACCACGACTAGCCTGGGGTCTCTCCAATTGCACAGCTAGGAACCTTGCCTCTGCCTTTCACACCCTCACCCGCTCTTTTAGAAGAGGAATGCAGGGAAGTGATTCCAATTACCAGACTTCTCTTACAGTTTTGACTTTTAGTAGAACTTAGGTTGCAGAATCCAGACATCTCCATCTTTTAATGCCTGACACACCCTTTGGCTATTGCTCCCACTGTTGCTACAATTCAGAACCCCAGAAGACGTAACCTTTTGATTCTGTTGTTCAGATGCCATATTTGGAAATTGTGCCTCCGTTTCTTGAATTCAATGGAAACTTTCCCCGTAACATAACAAATATATTAACTTCCTTTGTTCCTTCTCTTACAGTCAGTGCATGTGATTACCCTGAGGACTTGGCGGGAGGTAAGCAAGTTACGATTGTTCAGTGATATTTTGTGTAGGAGGCATCTAGCCTGCTCTTGTGGAGTTTTTTCCATTAAAACTTAACATTCAGCTTGCCTTGACACATTCAAACAGCTTGTCTTGTTAATTTACTAGTATATTGTCCTCCTGGATTCACGTCCTAAAATCTCTCTCATCCTGGTCTATTTATATCTTGACCTATACCATTTCCATCTGAATTGGCATTCAGGTAGCAGCATGATGGACTAATTCTTATCCCAATCACTCATTTAAACAGAAATTCCTGTCAGCACAGCAGTGTGCAGATTACTCTTCATCTGCTAAATTCTATTTAGTTATATTCTTGGCTTTGTTTAACACTTTGCTCTTAAAAGGAACTTTAAAAAAAAACTGGATCAGAATACACCTTTTGGCCTGTCATGCCAGTTTATTCCATGTTACAGTTCACCTTTGCATCGATCACTTGCAAACCTTTTAATGGTCATGAGGGGAGAGAAAGTTGTGGTGTAGTGGTAATGTATTACCAATGTATTATTGTCCAAAGATCCAGGCTAATGTTCTCGGGTGACAGGTTTGAATCCCAGCATGGCAGAAGGTGAAGTTTGAATTCTGTTAATAAGTGATCATGAAACCATTTTCAATGTCGTAAAAAGCTGTCTGGTTCACCGGTATCCTTCACAGAAGGAAAATTTGCATTTTTCACCTGGTCTGGCCTTGCATCATCTCTAAAATAGCTTAGCACGCCACTCAGTTGTGTCTAATCACACAATGTCTGACAAAGGAATGAAAATAGACAGACCACCCAGTGTCGACAAGACACCAGAAATGACAATGGTCATCACTCACATGTTGATCCTGTAAAGTTCTCCTTATATGTGGTATCTTGTGCCAAAATTGGGAAAGTTGTACTGTAGACTATTTGAGCAACAAGTTGATATAATCTTTCCTATTAAATCATACAATGTGTCAGACACCATTATCATTCCTCTGTATAACCTGTCTCATCAACAGGGGTGACCCAGCAGAGGTAGCAGCACAATGATATACAGTCAGGAGGGAGTTGACATTGACTCTGAGTCCCAGGAAGTCTCATGGCAGCAGGTCCACAATGGGACAGCAGGGGGAGCTAGAGCACAAAATGTACTTTAGATGGGGGACTTCAGTGGCTAAGTAGCACCATTACTGACCAACCTGGCTGAGTACGAAAGGGCATAAAAAAGGATTGTAAAACTTTCCATGAATATAAGACGGGAAAAATATTAGTAAAGACAAACATAGACCTTTTAATGTTTAGAAACCAGAGAAATTGTATTTGGGAACAAAGAAATGGTGCAAGAATTGAACAGATACTTTGGTTCTGTCTTGACAAAGGAGGGCACAAATAATCTCCCAGAAATGTTGGTGAGAGGGTGCAATTGAAGGAAATCAGTATTAATAAGAAAGTGGTGCGAAGGAAATGACTAGGTTTAAAGGCTGCCAAATCACCAGGGTCTGATAATCTACATCCCAGGGTAATCCTGAAAATGTTGGATACACTAGTAGCCATCTTCTAAAATTTGATAGACTCTGGAACAGTTCCTATATAGTGGAGGTTAGCAAATGTAACCGCACTGCTTAAAAAGGGAGGGACAGAAAAAAAGCACAGAACGACAGACCGGTTAGCCTAACACCAGTAGTGGGGAAAATGTTAAGAGTTCATGATAAAAGACGTGATAACGGAACATCCGGAAAGCATCAACGGGATTGGCAAAGCCAGCATGGGTTTAGGGAAGGCAAATCATGTTTGATAAATTTACTGGCATTTTTTGAGAATTCAACTAGATGAATAGATAAGGGAGAACCAGGCATGTGGTATATTTGGATTTTCAGACGGCTTGGAGAAGGTCCTTCATGAAAGGCTATGCGCAATGTTAAAGTACATGGGATAGTGGGTAATATATTGGCATAGATAGAGAACAGGTTGGCAGACAGGAAAAAGAGTGGGAATAAATGGGTCTTTTTTTGAATGGCAGGCAGTGACTAGTGGGGTACTACCAGAATTAGTGCTTGGACCCCACCTATTCTGATATGTGTATATATTATTAATAAAATGACCTGGATGATGGAAACAAATACAACATTTCCAAGTTTTCTGATGACACAAAACTAGATGGGATCGAAAATTGTAAGGATGATGCCAAGAGGTGATTCAGACAAGTTGAGTGGGCAAACGCATGGTGATGCAGGAGAGCATGGCTAAATGTGAAGTTACACACATCAGTATGAAAAACAGAAAGGAAGAGTATGATGTAAATTGTAATATATTGGGAAATGTAGATGTACAAAGAGAGCTGGGTGTCCTTGTTCGCCAATCAATGAAAATAAATTGCAGCAAGTAATTAGGAAGACAGATGGTATATTGGCCTTAATTGTAGGAGGATTGAGTTCAAAAGTTGGGATGCCTTAATGCAGTTGTACAGAGCCCTGGTGAGACCACACCTGGAGTATTGTGTGTAATTTTGGTTTTCCCACTTATGAAGGAATATACTTGCCATAGAGGGAGTGCAGTGGAAGTTCACTAGGCTGATACTGGGGATGGTAGAACTGTTCTGCGGAGAGAGATTAGTTTGTCTAGGCCTGTATTCACTAGAGCTTAGAAGGATGAGAAGGGATTTGATTGAAATGTGCAAAATTTTAACAGGGTTCCTTAGACTAGATGCAGGAAGGATTTTTACCTTGGCTGTGGACATGTAGAGCCAGGGCACAGTCTCTGGATGTGTGGTGGACCATTTAAGACTGAGATGACTAACCATTTCTTCCATAAGACCAGAAGATCTATAGTAGAATTAGGCCATTCTCCTCATTGAGTCTGCTCCACCATTCAATCATGGCTGATGTGTTTCTCAACCCCACTCTCTTGCCTTCTCCCCAAAACCCTTGATCCCCTTACTAATCAAGAAGCTTTATATCTCTGTCTTAAATGGACTCAATGACTTGGCCTCCACAGCCTCCTGTGACAATGAGTTCCACAGATTAACCACTTTCTGGCTGAAGGAATTCTATCTCATCTCAGTTCTAAAGGGCTGTTCCTTCTCTCTGAGGCTGTGCTCTTTGATCCTAGTCTCTCCTACCAGGGGAAACATCTTCCTCACATCCACTCTATCCAGGCCTCTCTGTATTCTGTAAGATTCAATGAGATACCCCCTCATCCTTACAAATTCTATCGAGTACAGACCCAGAGTCTCAAGACCACTCCTCATATGTCAAGCCCTTCATCCCCAGGATCATTTCGTAAACCTCTTCCGAGCCCCCTCCAATACCAGCATATCCCTTTCCAAAGATATGGGGCCCAAACTGCTCACAATATTCTAAATATGGTCTGACCAGAGCCTTATACAGCCTCAGTAGTACATCTCTGCTCTTGTATTCTAGCGTTCTTGAAATGAATGCTGACATTGCATTTGCCTTCCTAAATGTGAACTGAATCTACATGTTAACCTGAAGAGAATCCCGAACTAGGACCCCCAAGTCGCTTTGTACTTCACATTTCTAAAGTCTTTCTCTATTCAGAAAATAGTCTATACCTTTATTTTCTCCACCAAGTGTATAACCTTACATTTTCCCGCATTCCATCTGCCACTTTTTTGTCCAAGATCCTAGACTGCCCAAGTCCTTTTGCAGCCCCTTCACTTCCTCAACACCACCTACTCCTCCACTTAGCTTTGGAACTTCTGCAAACTTAGCAACAATGCCCTCAGTTTCTTTGTCCAGATCATTAATGTATAGTATGGATAGTTAAGGTCCCAGCTCATTCAAACGATAGCGAAACTGTACAGTTCTCTACTCCTGAAGGGCACGGAGGCCAACTCACAGAATATGTTCAAGAAAGATATTGACACATTTTTAAATTTTAAGGGGTATGGGGAAAAGCAAAAATCTGGCTTTCAAAGAGAAGGTCAAACGTGATCATAATAGCAGGGCATACACGTAGGCTGAAGGGCATGCTCCTGCTACTAGTTTCTATGTTTCTTTAGCCAGCTACTCGACTAGGTCTGCAGCAGGTGGTGAGGGAATTAGCCAGAGGAAACTTCATGTTAGTTGAAGGCCGAGTGGTATTATTGCTGAACTGCTAATTGAGAGACCCAAATAATGTTCTGGGGACCCAGGTTCAAATCCTGCCATGTCAGATGGTGGAATTTGAATTCAATTAAAATCTGGAATTAAGAGTCTAACGGTGACCATGAATCCATTGTTGATTGTTGGGAAAAACCCAGCTGGTTCACTAATGTCCTTTAGGGAAGGAAACTGCCATCCTTACCTGGTCTGGACTACATGTGACTCTTAAGCCAATTAGGGGTGGACAGTAAATGCTGGCCTGGCCAGCAATGCCTTGATCCCATAAATGAATTAACAAAATATTAATTGCAGCAGATGCATCTGTTCTTGACAGTTTCGGTAGAGATGACCATTGTAAAGTTCCTTTGGAGACCAATTCTCACCTCACATTGATGATACTCCATTATGCTGCATTTATTATTACTCAGACAGTTATGATTCTTCGGAATTCTCAACTGCAGGGAGCTGTGGAATCTCCAGTTGAGTAGGTTTAAAGTAGAGATCGACAGCTTTTTAAATAATGATGATGTAAAGGAATATGGGGATAGTATGGAAAAAGACGTTAAAGTGGATGATCAGCCACAATTGTATCAAATGGTGGGGCACACTCGACAAGCTGAATGGCCTACAGTTGTAGAGCTGGGTGAACGCAGCAGGCCAAGCAGCATCAGAGGAGCAGGAAGGCTGACGTTTCGGGCCTAGATCCTTCATCAGAAATGGGAGAGGGGAAGGGGGTTCTGAAATAAATAGGGAGAGAGGGGGAGGTGGATAGAAGATGGATAGAGGAGAAGATAGGTGGAGAGGAAACAGACAGGTCAAAGAGGCAGGGATGGAGCCAGTAAAGGTGAGTGTAGGTGGGGAGGTAGGGAGGAGATAGGTCAGTCCAGGGAGGAC
>NC_063338.1:20906718-20925191 GCF_021869965.1 Rhincodon typus
CCCGAAACGTCAGCCTTCCTGCTCCTCTGATGCTGCTTGGCCTGCTGTGTTCATCCAGCTCTACACCTTGTTATCTCAGATTTTCCAGCATCTGCAGTTCCTACTATCTCTGCAACTATAGTTGTCTCTGTATTGCATTACAAAAGCATATTTCTTTTTGAAAATCTAATCTCACTTATTATTAGGAGTCTGTCCATATTTGACACCATTGCACATTCGAACAATTTAAAGTCAAGCTCTGAATTGAGTATCTTGAAGCAGATTTTTTGCAATCTTGTCTGTAGTCTGTTAAACTGTGTTGTATATTCTTCCATAGAATGTCCATCTTGCTTTGTTAATTTATCAAAGACTGGCCTCAATTCACGCGTATTTAATAGGTCTTCTTTCTTTGAAGTTTTGTCCAGAAATTTTAATGGAGTTTCTTAAACTTTCCTCAGTGTCAAATTGTTGAGCCTCATGCTTTGAGAATACATTATACCTAATGTTTTCGAACATATGAACGAAGTGCAGGAGTAAAACCTTCAGCCCTCTTGAGCCTGTTCTTCCATTTAGTAAGATTGTGGCTGACTTGATTGTAACCACAAATTTCCATTCCCAGTTACCCCTGACAACCTTTTACCCCTTTGCTGAACAAGAATCTATCTCGGCCTTTTCCAGGAGAGTATTCCAAGGACACAAACCTCTGAGAAAAAGAAACCAAGTTTTTCTTGGAAATGGTTGACCTCTGACTTTGAAACGATGGCAATAAGAAAACCCAAATACTCCAGATATCAGTCTGATAAATCTTCTCCGTTGTATTTCCATTACATTTACATTTATAAAGAAGGTGACCAGTACTTTATACAATAATTCAGATGCAGTTTCATGATAACTGAAGCATAACTTCCTTACTTATGTCTTCAGTTACTTTCATGAAAAAGATAACATCACATTAGTTGTCCTAAATTATTGATGTACCTACATCACTGCTGTTTTGTGGTTCATGTACTAGCATAAACAGTTCCAGCTCCAAGCACTGTAATCTCACACCATTTAGATAATATACTTTCTAATTCTTCCTGCCAAAATGGATGATTTCACATTTTTCCACATTGTCTTCCACAATTCTCTACTTCACATATTTTTAACCATGCACATAATCTATGTGTTTCTCACTGCAGCATTCAACTCTCTTCTTACTTTCTTATCTGTGTAATCAACAAATTATTCAACCATATCTACTGCCCCTTCACTCATCATTTGTATAAATTGTGAACAGTTGAGGTCCCAGTAATGATTCCTTTGACACACCACTCACTACATCTCGCTAATATGAAAGACTGATATATGCCTAATCTCTGCTTCCTGTTAGCTGTTCAGTCTTTTACACATGTCAACATGCCACCCCTTACACTATGAGGTTTTATTTCCCACAATAACGTTTGAGGTGGAGTGTGTTTTTTGGACTGGAGTCCTGTGACCAGTGGTGTTCCAAAAGGATTGGTGCTGGGTCTACTTTTGTTTGTCATTTATACAAATGATTTAGATGAGAATATTACAAGGCATGGATAGTAAGTTTGCAGATGACACCAAGATTGGTGGTATAGTGGACAGTGAAGAAGGTTATCTAAGGTTACGAAGAGATCTTGATCAATTGGGTCAATGGGCTGAAGAGTGGCAGATGGAGTTCAATTTGAATAAATGAAAGGTATTGCATTTTTGGTCAAACAAACAAGGGCAGGACTTATATAATTAAAACTAGGGCTTTGGGTAGAGTTATGGAATGGAGAGACCTAGGAATTCAGGTGCATAATTCTGTGAAGTTTGCATCATGTAGATTGGTTGGTTAAGAAGGCCTTCAGCACACTTGCCTTCATTGCTCAGACTTTTGAGTATTGGAGTTAGGACATTATGTTGAAGTTGTACAGGATATTGGTGAGGCCTGTTCTGGAATACTGTGTCCAGATCTGGTTTCCCTGTAACAGGAAAGATCTTATTAAGCTGGAGAGAGTTCAGAAGAGATTTACCAGGATGTTGCTGTGTATGGAGGGTTTGAGTTATAAGGAAAGGCTGGATAGGCTGGGACATTTTTCACTGGAGCGTAGGAGGTTGAGAGGTGACGTTATCGACGTTTATACAATTTTTCCCTAGGGTCGGGGGATTTCAAGACTGCAGGGCATTTTTTAAGGTGAGAGGAGAAAGATTTAAAGAAGACATGAGGGCTAATTATTTTACACAGAGAGTGTTTTTTGCGGAATGAACTTCCGGAGGAAGTGGTGGGTGTGGCTACAGTTGCAACGTTTAAAAGACATGTCGATAAGTACATGAATAAGAAATGCTTAGAGGGATATAGGCCATGCATAGGGGCAGGTGGGACTACTTTAGTTTGGGATTATGGTTGGCATGGACTGGTTGGACTGAAGAGTCTGTTTCTATGCTGTATGACTCTCTGAATCTATTAGTCACTAAATGTCTTCCAGAAAGTAAGTACATAACATCCACTCCTTCCCCTTTATCCACATTGTGTGTTATCTCCTCAAAGAACTGCAGTATTGGTCAACCATTATTTTCCTTCACAATGCCATGTTGACTCTGCTGATTACCTTGATAGTATCTAATTGCCCTGTTTTAACCTCAGTAGTGACTTTTACCATTTTCCTATGACATATTAAGTGACTTGTAGTTTCCTGCTTTTTGCCTGTCTCCTTTTTTTTTGGCATAAAGGAGTGCATTCGCATTCCAGTCTAATGGGACTTTCTCCAAATATTGCATCTAATAAGAAACATAAGTGTCAAAGGTAAAACTTGCCTTTTACTTGGTAAAAACATTGTGTCCACAAATCCACTTCATTTTTCCATTATCTTGCGTTTTAGCTTGACCGAACATCAGTGTGAAGTCATATCTTGATGCTTTGCCCTTGCTTTCAGTCTTTCTTCAAACTCCAATAACAATCTTTTGTCTGCAAAGAACTGTTAGTTTCCAATTTACACCTTTATGCAATCACTCTCTGCTACAACTGTCAATTTAGATCCAAGCCGATTAGTGCAGCAGACACCAAAACCTCTACTCAGTTTTGTATCTCCTTCCATGCACCAATCCTACCCGTTCACCCCTTATATTTACCCAGTCAATTAATTAATCTGTAAATCCCAAATAGCTGCTTAATTATTTGTTGTATTAACTATGTGGGATCCTGGGCTTTATAAAAACAGATATTGAGCACGAAAGCCGGGAAGATATGCTGAACCTATACAAATCAGTAGTTTGACCCGAACTAGAGTATCGTGTCCAATCCTGGGCGCCACTCTTTTACTTGAGTGTTTGGAGAGGACACTGAATGGAATTCCTGGGATTATTCCAAAAATCAGAGATTATGGTGTGTGGATACAAAAGAGAAACTGGGGTTCTCAGAACAGAGAAGGCTAAAACTGTTTCAAATAGTTGAAGGATCAATAATAGGGAATTTAAAGTGATTAGTAAAAGAACCAGAGGTTACATGAAAAAAAACATTTCTGCATAGCAAGTGGTTAGGTCTTGATTTTATCATGGTTAGGAAAGGGGATGCATTGTCTGATAGGCCGCTGAATAAGATTGAATACTAGCCTTCAAAAGGGAATTGGATAAATACTTGAAGAAGAAAAATGTTGCACAGATATTAGAAAAAGTGGGACTCACTGGGTCACTCCTTGAAAGAGTCAGCACAGACTTGATTGGCTGAACATCTCTTTTATGCAATTTCATTCTGTAATTTTGTTTGTGACCGTAGTTGTTGGAATCTCTGCTGACTAGACTATTACATTTTCATTTCTTGGATGGTTCTTTCAGTAAAGACTCTGTTATCATTCCTTCAACAAATGTTCAACTAACTGGCCTAAGTTCTTTAGACTTGTTCAGTCTCCCTTTAAAAATAAAAAAAAAATTCCCTTTTTTCCAATCCTGTTCTCTGTAAAACTTAGCTGTTGCGTATGTTTTTTGTGCTTGGCCACACATTATTTCTGAGAACAAGGCCTGTGTGATGGCTTTTGGACGACTGTACGAGCGCCCAACCATGCGGCAAAGTTGTTAAGCTGTCTTTTGGCATTTTTCCCTTTTTCAAATGAATGTTTATATGTCTGTAATAGTGCCTCTGCTATCTCATTTATAACTCTGAAAATGTTCACCTAGAAAGCAGGAGTTTGATCCTGTAAGTTTCAATCATGTATCAAGAATCTCTCCCTTGTAATTGAATGTCTTCATGTCTACTTTGGTCATGTCTAATGTCATACCTGCGTTGTTAGTCCATGGCAAATAATGAGGCAAAGTATTTAATATTTCCTTTATTTCACTGTCGTTACTGGAGAGTTTATCGCCTGTGCCTATTCTGCTGCATGTATGTGAAATATACTACATTTAAATAATATTTGATCTAATTTTGTAGCTCATCACTGTTTTCCTACCTTTTTGGACTTCTTTCCTATCCTTTTCCTACATTGTTATCTTCTCCTTTGTGGTCTGTGTACACCTTGTCATCTAGTTATGGTTGTACCGTTTTATCCCTTAATTTATTCATAAAATATCATTGTTGGCTAGTTTGCCCTCAATCACCATTTTTAATACCTCTCTTAGTTTTATTCCCCCCACTTAAACTCTCCTAGTTCTTTACTCATCCTATCAGCATTTTCTGGTTTTTCATGTTACTTTGGTCTTTTGTCTTATGCTTTTCTCAGTCACAATGTTCAATCTTATTTTGCTGTGATTGCTATTCCCTAGCTATCCCCTCTGTTCACATCTCTGGTTTATTCTGGTTCCTTTTCATTTGGGATTAAATGGTGAATGCTCCCTAGTTGGGCTAATTATATACTGACTAAGAAAGACATAAAGTACATACATACATAAATGCATATAAGTACGCCATTCCCTTTTCTCCTTTCTTTACCTCCTGCCAGTTTATTTAGGATAACTGAAAAAGACATGTTGTTCAATTTTTTTCTAACTCCAGAAATTTTCTGATCTATTAATTTCTCCACTTCTCCTCGACTGTAGGGCAGTCTGCAGATTGTGCCTATTAGTGTAATTCATCTCATCTCAGTCTATACTTACCCCTGATCTCTGAATTCATAGTTTGTCGGAGGTGATGTATGCAAGTTGCTTGTGTAACAATCCAGATTATTATGGAGAGATAGTAAGAACTGCCGATGGCTGGAGTCTGAGATAACAAGGTGTGCAGCTGGATGAACACAGCAGGCCAGGCAGTATCACAGGAGCAGGAAAGCTGACGTTTCGGGTCTGCACCCTTCTTCAGAATTCTGAAACATCAGCTTTCCTGCTCCTCTGATGCTGCCTGGCCTGCTGTGTTCATCCAGCTCCACGCCAGATTGTTATGTAATTGTCTGTTATAGCTATACCAACTGGAGCCAATTCTGATCATTCAGTCGGTTTGTTTTTCAAAAACAACAAATTGATACTATTTGCTTTGTTGCTTCTAGCACTCAATGCTTTTAACTTGCTGCTGAAAAACAATGTGTTATTTTTGTTGGAAGCAATACAAAGGGTATTGATTTACATTTTAGTAGCATATTACTGAAGTGCTGTTTGACAATGCCTTTCATCTTGAGTTTTTTATGGACGTTTTTAATATTAAAGTAGCTCCATTTTTCCCAATTTCTGAGGTGTTAATTCTTTCAAAAATGAATCAATGTACTTTGCGGAGGGAAATCAATACTTTATTTAGCTTTCGTGATTTTAAAAATTAAATGAGTGTCATTGTGTTCTTTTCACATATTTTGCAGGAATTGTGTTTATTAAAAAAAAGTTTATTTTGTACAATGTGTGATATTGACCTCGTGACGATCCTCCATTTAGCTGTTATGAAGCAAAAAATTTGCGACTTAATTTCATGAAATATTAGCTAAATTTTCCATTGACATTGAGGCTGAGACAAAATTGCATGAAGTGTGTCATATTGGTATCTTGTCCACATTCTGTATTGCGGAATTGGGTAACCACATCAGCCACGGCAGTTAAACTGTGGGTCACGTGTAATTTGTCTGTCCGTGCTGTAAGGAAGTACGTACTTCCTATAGGTCTCATTGTTTAGCAGTGTGAACCTTGATGTATCTTTTTCTCATAATGCTTTGTCTGCAGAGAGTGGATTACTTGCTGAAGCAAGAGCGGTTCATTGAGGCACTATCTTTGGCCTGGTCCTTTCATGAAGGAAAAGCAAAAGCAGTGGTTGGTGAGTGATGACCTTTCATGTTTTCAAAATGGATTGAACAATTCATTTGATGGCTTTTAATACTTTAAAAATGTTTTTTTTCTCATTCGGCCTGCAATGTCTGTTTCTGTCACGCTCAAAGAGCTGTCTTGCTAGGCCCTCCATGGCAATAACCTGAGGGTACCTCATCTTCAAGGGTCTACCCAATTCCTTTTAAAATTATCTATGGCATCAACTCTGCCCCCTTTTCAGGTGGAACATTCCAAAACCTAACAATTCTGAGTGGAAACAACTCTTGCTTCTGTAAATCTTTTGGCAACCATTTTAAATTGGCAACGTCTGGTTGTTGTCCTATTTGTAAGAGTAGATCAAAGAAACAAATCACCTCTCTTTCCAAACAAAAAGCTGTCTGCTTGCAGAGCTTGCAAGTCCTGAATGGTTGTGCACTTTAGTATCATGCGCAAGTTTCCATCAGTGACAAACTCCGATGACAGGACAAAGCCCTTAGTGGTGAATTCTACTAAAGCTGAGGAAAAGAGAAAAGGAAATCAACTAATTTGAGAAGCTGTGGTTTAGTGACAGTAAGCTAAGGCTGCCGAAGAATGTGGAGTTGAGAGGTGGAGCGCTTCGCAATTCCACATTCTTAAAGAAGATTGAAGAGGATTAAAAACATTGTTGAAAAGGGATATGCTTTCCATGTGAATGGGATGGAGTGAATAGGTGGTTTCTGTAGTGTATTTTGTGTGTCATAATGGAAATGATTTTGTAAAATTATGTACTGTATAGAGTTTAGGAGCAGGAAGATTATGGCAGAACTGTATAAAATGTTGCTTAGACTATAGCTAGAGTATTGTGTGCGGTTCTGGAATCCACATTGTAGGAGGGATGTGATTTCACTGGAGAGGGTGCAGAGGAAATGTACCAGGATATTGCCTGGGCTGGAGAGTTTTGGTTATAAAAAGAAATTGGACTGACTGAGGTTGTTTTCCTTGGAACAGTGGAGACTGAGTGGGAACATTTTTGTGGTGTATAACATTGAGAGGCATAGACAAGATAGAAGGGAAGAACCCTTTCCCTTTGGTGGAGTTATCAGTGACCGGGGCCATAGACTTCAAGTAAGGGGCAGGAGGTTTAGGGGGATGTGAGGGACTTTTTTTTCACTCAGCGGGTAGTGGGAATCTGAAACTCTCTGCCTGTGAGGATGGCACCCCATACCATTTAAGAAGTATTGAAATGTAAACTTGTGATGTCAAGGCATACAAAGATATGGGTCAAGTGCTAGAACATGTAATTAGAATAGTTAAGTTGTTTTTGATCAGCGCAGATTCAGTGGGCTTAAGGGCCTTTTTCTGTGCTGTAGACTTCTCTGATTTCGACTCTATATTTGAGACTTAAGACAGACATGAGGAAAAACCTCATAGGAGCGATGACCTCTGTAGTCTTAGATATATCTAATCTATTGTGAGAAACTTCTGTATCTTGTGAATGTCATTAAATTGGCACCTAATGAATACCTGTCCATTTCCTTCTGCCTCATTGGCTAAGTGTTGTTAATCTGTGTTTTCTGATTTACTAATTTATTGTTACTTTTTCCTTCACCTACAATCATTTTACAGGACTGTGAACAGTTCTCCCAAGTCCCATTGGAGCAAAGTTTGAGAACCCAATCAGAAATTTCCCATCTTCGATATTCTATAAGCTTCATCTCATCTTAAACTTTGTTGCCCATATTCTACTCCACACCAAGTCTTCCTAATTACTTCTATCGAAAGAGAAAGCCACGTTTCCTAGCTTCCTATCACTTCATACCTATCATATCTGTCCTCATTAATTTATTTTGGGACACTGGTCCATCGATAGCTCCATTGTAAATTTTTGATTGCTATGTTTCAATCCTTTTATGATCGCATTCACCCTGTTTTTGTGACTTCCTCCAGACCTCCACTCCATGAACTGACATTGTTTCATTCATTCAAACATCATTTCATTGCCTCTCCCAATTCTGGAACAATTACTTTTTCTTATTCTGGTCTCATAATGGTCTGCACACACAGAGCATTCTTTAAGTTGTTTAACCCACCAATTCTCTTCTTGAAACCTTTCCACCACCTTCCCTTAAAACCATTTCATTAGTAAACTTTTGTTCATAACTCAAAGTAGCTGCTTTAGTTCAACATTGATTCCTTGGGACATTTTCTGAATTAGGGAATCCAATTTGGAAGGGTGGCACGTAATTTGATTTGGTGCTTTCTGAATTGGTTATTTTGTCACGCCAGACGACATTGTGTTAAGAAATAGAATACGATGCATAAAAGCATTTTACTTGAACACATTAATTCAGATGAATAGATCAAACAAAGTCTTCAAAATTTGAAGTCATTAAACTGAGAAGCAAATTACCATATCAGAGAATTTTGTCAACAATTCCTTAAAAGCAACACGTTAGGTGCGGTTAGTACTGAAAAAAATCTAAACAAAATCTTAATTTGGCCCTGGGGAGACTGATTGTGAGAATGGCTTACAAATATAAGAGTCATTGTCTGTGAAATTAGTGATACATATGTTCCAGAACCTGATACATTGGATGCGATATTGTGGTGGTGGTGCAGTCATTGTAACGAGGTCAGTCAGCTGGACCTCGCAGATTGAGTGTTCCATGAATGGGGCTGTTAATCTGTTCCAATCAGGGAGTCCTGGCTGACATATATAAACAAGAGTGTTCGGGGTTCGGCTCACTCTAGGAGCTAGTTGGGTCAATCACATGTGCTATGCACATGTAAATAGAGGATGACTTGGTGACGGGATACCAGCCTTCATGGAGTTATTTCGGTGGTTGAGCATAGGGATGGGTGGGGAATGTGGTGCGGTTACAATTGGTTGATGCAGTGAGGTAGTAAAGATGGTCTGGCTGTGGATGAAGTAAAGCCGCAGAGAAAATCTCCAGGACGTAGTACACAAAATACTTGGAAACACTATTGGCTGTTGCTGTAAAATTGCTGGCATGCACATGTTTGGATCAGTTTCCACAGTTATCACTTTTTATACCCCTCACCTTGCTCGTTAATGGGTGTTAATGTTGAGGCATGATCTTATAGAATGTGTCTAGAAATTTCCCACAAGGTATCTCAATAATCAAATTGTGAAACTACCAATTGTATGAGCATCACACTATTAGAAAGGCAGAGGAAAGCATTAACAGAAAGAGTGAGTGACACATCACAACAGGAAATCAACTGGAACCGCGAGGATGTGTGTGCAGATATTACATTTTTAATAAGATATAAACAAATAAATTGAAAGAGAATTTGGGCTATTGCTATTTAATAAAAATCAGTTGGCCTGATTGCATGTACTCAGTCATCTGTTGGTCTTCTTGAAATAACTTTACATAAAACAATGTGACCGTTGTGCAGTCTGCCCAAAGATACAGCTGAGTGAAGTCAATTTTAATTTAAATTGAATTTATTTTCTCTGAAATAGCATACAATTAGGATCCAATTTTCCTTATTTTCACAATTACATCTGTAATATTTTGTAGTTTTCTTAGTTTTTTTCTACTTTTTTGATACACATTCGAAAAATTCATTTTATCCAGTGTCAATATTCTCCATAAGTACTTCTACCGTGTAGTTTCCTAATATTTGTGAAAAAGTTATTTCAGTGCTTTACACTTGAACTAAGATTTCCATTGCCATTGATCTGAAGTGATGAAAAGAAAAATCCCTTGTTACAATAGTTAATTAAATTTAAGTAACAAAATTGGAAAATAATGCAAATTATAATTGGCTGGGATAAGAAACAGTGAAATCAAAAGATTTAGTGTGATTTCAGTTCTTCTTTATCAAAATAAAATGAAACCTTACATTACTTTTATTTTGCAAACTGATGCTGCATGACATCCATTCTCGGATGGGTAAAGTGTAAATTCATTGCAGAGAAATCATATTTGAGATTTCTTTTCATGAGATGTATATAACACTTAGTGGACATCACATGCCACTTACTTGAACTAAATATGTTTCAATAGACTGTTAAAGACATAAACATTTTCAAACTAGCATCACCACAGCAGTAGCTGTTCATCTTTACAGCTAATGTGGAACCAAGCTATAAATGAAAAAGTGAATAATAACCAACTATTTCATTATTTTAGCTGCATTACTTAGAGTCTATTAGTACTGTAGAGAGTATTCTCTGGATCCATCTCCCATTGTTGTATTGACCATTGTCTGTAAATTAGAGTTTTATGTCATTGCTAAGACTCAAATCCTATCCAATGAATCTTCATGACATCCTTTGTATGTATTAACCATCCTATCTAAAAGTGCCAGCCGTGGATCAGTGGATTGAACACTTTTCTCTGAGTCAGAATGTTATTTTTTCATGTACATTTCCAGGATTTGAGCCTTCAGTTCAGGGCTAATCCTCCATGCAGTATTGAGTGAGCGTTGCACTGTTTGAAGTACCGTGTTTAGGATTGGGTGTTAAATTGAGGCCCCATCTACACTCCGATAAGAAAGATCCCACGGTATTTATTGTTTTTGATAAAAAGCATGATGTTATGCCCCATGTTCCGATAAAAGTTTGTCCATCAAAATTAACATTGCAGCAACAGGTGAGCAGGCTGTTATAGACCTAAGAAAGTAGAGGAGGTTTAGCAGGATATAATCAGCATTTAAATCACGATTATGAAAAAAGTTAGGACTGTACTTCTTGGAACTGAAATGGTTAAGACGTGGTTAGCAAGAAGATAAGAGGTTATGATGGAGTAGATATGATCGAGTTGGGGAAGAAAATGATAGAATGTTGTTAACCAAAAAGGTTTTCAAACTGAAAACGGAAACTCTTCTATTTCTTTGCCTAGCACTTCAGGTCAAGTCCAGCATTGCTCAAATGCAAACTAAAACAACATCCAGCGCTTTGAAATGATGTTATTTTTAAAAATGTGATTACACACATCAGTCCCCTCAGTGGCCTCTCAATAGGCCAACAATTTGCTTTTGAATTTATATGGCAATGTTATTTTGACATTTATGGCCAACAGCATTTATAGTTACGCAGCTCTGTTTGGGATTCTGAAGATGAAAGGACAATATTTTAGCATTACTACCCGGATCCTTATTCCCAACTTCAATATTACACATTTCCCCATTGACTGCTCACAGTACAAATGCAAGTTGTTTGAAGCGTAGATGATCTAATTATAACCATTTCTCTTTTTTCTTAGGTTTGTTTGGAGATCAGAGTAAGCGAAAGGGTGTTGTGGCTGATCGGGTAAAGTATTGCTTGTTAATGAGATTTGTCTTCCCTCATTTATCTCTTTGGAGCTAATTAGTGTAGTGTTGAACAGTTAATTGAATGCCCGGGACCTCAGTTCATCAAAAAAAGTGAGCTGCTAGTCTTAAATGTGCAGTTAAACTACTTAAGACTTTGATTCTCATTCTGTGTTTTGCTCGTAAGTCTTGCTCAACAAAGGAAGAAAGTCTAAAAGTGTTGCATTCTATCACTATTAAACCTCTGTTTATAGGAAGGGTGGGTAGAAGTGAAGTGGGTGTGACTGCCCTTGACATAAAGGCAGGATTTGATAGAGTATGCTATCAAGGAGCCCTAGCAAATCTGAAGTCCATGGGAATTGGGTGGGCGAGAGAAACTCTGTTGGTTGGAGTCATTTCTAGCACAAAGGGAGATGGCTGTGGTTGTTCGAGGCCAATCATCTCAGCCACACGTCATCACTGTAGGAGTTCTTCAAGGTGGTGTCCTGGGCCCAACCATCTTCAGCTGTTCCATCAATAACATCAGAAATGGGGATGTTTGCTCACGATTGCAGCATTCATGGCACCTCAGATACTCAAGCAGCCGTATCCAGATGCAGCAGTGCCTGGACACCATCCTGGCTTGAGGTGATAAGTGGCAAATAATATTCAAACTACGAGTGCTAGATGTTACGATTGCAATTCTAACAGGAGGATTATGGTGGTAATTGAGTCTTGCTACTCCACAAGCCTCAACAAGAGTGTAAATATTTTATTTGGTTGTCAAAATTGTCATTTTATTCTCTTTTTTACTGTTATCTAGAACAAAAGAGACTTTCACCAGATTTTCTCAATAAACTCAAAAATAAGACATTACAAGCAAAATGCAATTAATGAATGAGCGATCAAACTGGTTGTTAACTGAGCTTCTACGCAAACTTAAACTATATTGCTCTTAATCTGAACGCACACACATGCATGAAATAAAACAGGCCGAGATCCAGCTCTGTAGAGGTTTTAGAGATGGAGAAAAGGGTAGAAAGACAGAATCATTTGTGTGTAAAGGTTACAAATGAAAAGGATAGAATATGTTGACTTTTCGTAGTTCCTTCCATTTCCTCTCAATGAGATTGAGTTGCTACAGACCCAGAGCGGTGGAAACCATCAGTTTGGGTCATGGGTCATTTCGGCTTCCTTGTCAGCCTTCTGTAAGGATTGTTCGCTCTGGGACACCTTGGTCCATTCTTTGTTCACTCCCAACCATCCCCCACAGTCCCATGGCACCTTCCCCTGCAACTACAGAAGGTGTAACGCCTACCCGTTTACTTCCTTCCTCCTCAGTATCCAAGGGCCCAACCCCAACTTAGAGGTGAAGCAGCGCTTTACTTGCACTTCCCACAATCTAGCCAACTGCACTCGCTGCTCACAATATGTCTCCTCTGCATTGGGGAAATGAAGTGTTGACTGGGTGACCGTTTCACAGAACATCTGTGTGCTGTCTACAAAAAAGACCCTGAGCTTCCAGTTGCCTGCCACTTCAACACACCACCTTGTCCTCTGGCCAATATTTCTGTCTTGGACTTGCTCCAGAGCTCCAGTGAAGCTCAGCGTAAGCTGAAAGAACAGCACCTCATTTTCTGCTTGGAACTCTACAGCCTTCTGGACTCAGTATGAAGTTCAACAGTTATAGGGCTTGAGGCATCTTCTCCCATATCCTGACCCCAACACCCATACACTAGGTCTTGTTATCACATGGTCTGCTATTACATGCAACCCATTGTTAGCCACTAATAGTCCCCATTAGCAGCTATTCATTTTCCTAGGCTGACCATTATCCACCTCTTTGTCTGTGCAACTGTTCTTCTCTCTCTTTAGTCTCTATCTCTATTCATTGGTTATTCATTACCTGCTCCCCCCATCCTATCTTCTACATAAAAGCCAGCTTTTTCCTAGCTACCATCAGTTCTGAAGAAGGGTCATTGGACCGAAACGTTAACTCTCATTTCTCTTCACAGATGATACCAGAACAGCTGACGTTTTCGAACAATTTCTGTTTTTGTTTCTGTCATGTAACAGTGGCATTTTAAGCTCCATACTGGTGACTTATGTTCATTTTCAGAGTTGTCACATAAATGTTACGGCACAAAAACAGACCATTTAGTCCATTTGTTAGTGATTACCTTGTACTTTTGTCCCCTGCTTCTAGTATTACTTGGAAGTGGACTTATCTTTTCCCATGGCTGCTTTCTTGAACTCCTTCTCAATCTAGACAAATTCTGACAGGTCACTGCTTTGCCTTCTGCTTTCTGAAGAGTAGAACATAGAGAACATAGGACATAGGAGCATGCGTAGACCATTTGGCCAATTGAACTGCTGCACCATTCAACTAAATCAGGATTGAGCTTCTACTTCAAAACCAGTTTCCTGCAGTCTCCCGATATGCCTTGATGTCCTTAATATCTGTAAATTTGTTGATCTGTGTCTCAACCTACCCAACCACTGAGCCTCCACAGCCCCTTGGGGTAGAGAATTTCAAAAATCCGCTACTCTGTGTTTGAAGAAATTCCTGTTCATCTCTGGCTTGAGTAGCCTCCCTTTCTTCTGTGACCGTGTCCCCTCTCTAGATTGTTCACACTTTCCTAATATGTATAGTATCTTAGTTCTGGTATCATCCCAGTAAATTCTTTTTGACATCACGTTCCATGCCTTTCTATCCATTTTGTAGCATGGTGACTAGATATGTGCCCAGTACTCCACAAATGTGTTCGAACCATGGCTCTATATAAGTTTAACGTCGGTTGTTTGGTTTTCAGTTTATCTCAGTGGAAATAAATTTGTTTTGTTTGCTTTTTCTCTTATTAACCTTATTATCTTGTGTCTGTCCTTCGTGATTTGTTTGTTTGTGCCCACGTTCCTTGACTCTTTTGCTTCAGTTGGATCCCTCTATTCTCAGAAACATATGACGTCCCTTTGTCCATTCTATCACCCCAAATGTAACTGTGCACAATTATTTATGTTGAAGTTATTTACATATCAGTCTGAAGATTTACTAATGCATTACAGTGTCCTCCATACTTGCTGCACCTCCCAATGTTAGTCGTATTTAGCTGTGAAATTGATGAACAAAGTGGAATAGCATTTCCCAGCTTTTGTCAGCAAGACTAGCTATCTTTAGCCCCCACTTTCAGTTCTATTTTGTGGCCAGCAAGATATGCGTTTTGCTGCTGTTCCCTGAGTATACACATTCTGAACAAAACAAAGTTGTCCTCCTATTTCTGCCGAGAGCGAAAATTTCTAGCTCTTACTTGTCCAGTTTTTAGCTAAGTGTTGTGATCAAGCCTTGGAGTTGCAACAGAGGTCTACATTTAAGAGTTTTGCATTATACTGCTTGATTTTAAAATCTTTCTTTTAGATGGCAGAAATCCTGCTTCAGTATGCTGATCGAGCTCTGAAGAAGTGTCCTGAGCAAGGCAAACTTCAGGTTATGGAGCAGCATTTTGAGGCAAGTGCATATGTCTTATTTAAAAAAGAAAGTTCCATAAAATGGCTTTCAACTAAAGTACATGGAAAGGTCATGAGTTTAAAACATATTGTTGGTTTATATTTGTTTACATTTATTTTCATGGACAGTGTAATGTCAGACGCCATAATTTTATGGCTTGCATCCCTGATAGAACAATGAATGTGCTATGGATGAGCTGATTGCTTTGATGGTATTTGACTGCTATAGCACATCAGTATAAAGTGTATAGGTACTGCATTTCCTCTAATTGTAGTAATAATCACACATGTCTGCACTTTTCATAATACCTACCGAAGAGATATCAATTTCACTTGTATTATGTTGTCTGCATTGCTTGGTTTGGTGGATTGAGAGGCACCAACCAATAAAGTCAAATGCCTTATTTTAAGGCTGTACGCTTAATTTATGTTAATGTAAAACTAATTTTAAAAAAAAAGCAAAACTTCTTTATAAAAAGAAGGGGTGGCACGGTGGCTCGGTGGTTAACAGTGCGGCCTCACAGTGCCAGGGATGTGGGTTCAACTCCAGCCTTGTGCGACCATCTGTGTGGAGTTTGCACATTCTCCCCATGTCTGTGTGGGTTTCCTCCTGGTACTCTGGTTTCCTCCCACAGTCCAAAGATGTGCGTATTAGGTGGACTGGCTATGCTAAATTGTCCATTGTGTCTGGGTGGGATGCCCTGATGGGCCGAATGGCCTGTTTCCACATTGTAGGGATTCTATGATTCTATGTCTTTGCTGTCTCATTTACCATGTCTTTGATGACTGTTGACACTGTGGATTCTTGCCCTAGAAGGATGATGAAGGAAATTAAACTGGAGTTAGCGATTTGAACTTGATCAAGTTGTGTGCAGTTGGAAATCTTGATTTCTACAGCTCACTGTTTCTGTTGTTAGGGTGAGTATATTAGACAGCCATACAGATCAGAAGTGGAAGGCCTGTTAGTCAGTCTGTGTTCATTTACTTGATCCTACATGGCATTAAAAGGCCATAGTTAGTTTAAGTGCACAGAAAGGGATGGCAAAATTAGCTTCATTTGATGGTACTGATCTCTATCCATTCACCTCATTTTGAAAGTGTATACTTGATTAATGTGTGTGGAAGCAGTCTTCAGATTGGCCGAGTAGCCCCTTGTAAACTGACTCGTCTGCAAATATTTACTCCCTGATTCTTACAGATAGGCTAGCTACTGGAGACTCTCCAGTAGCCTTTGAGGCAAACCTCTATACGTCCAAGGACAAGAAGAATTGGGAGGTGAGGCACGACTGGCAACTCTGTTAGTTTTATGAAATGTGACATTTGACTTCTTAATGTGACATTTGACTTCTTTTTTGATTGTAGACGGAATATTTTATTAACTATCATAATGGAATATTAGGCATATAATTTGGCGTGCAAATGTGAATTGTGAATACCTGAGCTTCCGAAACTTTATGTTTCCATGACTGTTTCAATGATTTGATTTTTAATATTGATAATTATGTAGTAATAATCAGTCTGTGGATAGAATATTGAATGTAGCAAAGGTCTTCACATTGTTAGAAGGTAGATGCATTGAACTGTGGTAATATGTTTCATTTTGCTACAAGCTCTAAAACTGGATGTGCAACTTAAGGGAGAGAAAGTGTACAGACTGATTACATTTGACTACTTTATGCAATGAGAAGTTGTGAAATGACCTGCCCAGGGTGCCGGGGATGGATGCTTGAGGACAAGGGCTACCCCTTGAAAACGTAGTCACTCACACCTGTGAGTTGTTCTGCAAAATGGTCTCCTCTAGAATGGAAAGACCAAACACATAATAGGTAACTGCTTTGAGAACTCCAGTAGCAATAAATTATGAATTCTCTGTATCGTATATTTGTTATGTCAGCAATAGACCTTTCTTATTATCCTACCCAGGGAGATAAGTATAATTAAATAGGCTGAAATTGAGCAATTGAAAATCTAAGTGCAGAAAATGTTTGAGGCTGGAGTGTGTGACATTTAGGCATTATTGATCTCTAGTCCTCTAAGGTAAACATTAAGCTTCACTGAAGCTTGAACATTGTAAATAGTTATGGCTTTAACAGAGTTGATGACTGTGGAAAATTGAAAGAAACCAGTTCTGCTGACTGTGGTTCTCACATGCAGTCTTGAAAGTTGCCGATTGTCACTCTGAACATAAGGGGCGGAAGGAGTTTGCATGATGGGCTGTTTCAGGGAATGACTCTTTCAGATAAACTCTGTGATCTTTTTACCCGCTATATTGGTAGCGCAGCAGAATGTTTGAAAGATGGGGAGTACTGATAGCTGCTGGAACCTTTGTTTGATCTTCCACTGATGGGTCATGTGTAAAGTTACATATTTTGTTTGTTGCAATGATGCACAATTCAGAACAACTCAGACAGTTGCTGCCACTTAATGTCCATTCCCAGTCAGTTTGCGCTACCAAAGGCATGATTAATTGCATCACTTTCATCTTGTATGACTGATACGTTCTCAGGAGGCACATGCAATGCTGACAGATTAGTGTGTGTGCTGTGTCCAAAGACTGGAATCTTAAAAAGTTTGCATGCTTTGATTTTCCCTAAACTAGCTAGAATTGCCTGATTTATAGAGTACTGCTTAGAATGTAGTGTTTTGCAATAGCACTATGTATCTGTACACATTGAAAAATTAATTATAGATTTTTGATAGAAATATCACCATGGGGACTTAAGATGTCACTGTTCAATGGAAGTATGGGAATTCTGGATTGCTGCAGAATAGAGACCAATGGTTGAATGTTCTCATTTTGGCTGAGAGTTAATTTGGGGAATTTCATGGAGGGTTTCGCTGTGTGGGCATGGTGACTTGTGTCAACCTTCTCTTGCTCATCTCATCATTTATGCATCCTGTTTCCACGGCGTTGTTTGCCTTGAAGTGTGTGTTCGGGTGGAAGTGCTCACTGCTACCAGACATCCAAGCATTGAAGCCATGGGTACCATATTAAAATCACAGCTGTACGCCATTCCAAAAGCTATAAGCCAAGAATTACTTTTCAATATGTATTGTTTGACTGCATTTGAAAGGAGATGGCTGTTAGGTACCATCTTCTATCTGCTACCTCAAACTCTGCCATTATACACATCTGTCACCAACGCTACTTGTCTGCTACACTCACTATTGCATACAACATGTTCCCTCAAAGGCTATCACTCCCTGAACCACCTAAACTACTCAGCATTCTTCTGTGTTGGCTATATTCGACCTCACTCACCTCACTCATCCTCCTTGCGATCACTAACAGTTCTTCCAGCTAACTTCATCTCCCTCAATTTCTCCTTTTTGTCTCATTGCAGGAGAAAATGTCTCATAATAGGTTAGCAAGCCTCTTTATGCATCTGTGGAATCTCGTGGTCTTCAAATCACAAATGTAAATGTCTCAAGGATATTATTAACTCAATTTGGGCAGGTTCAGACTACTTCATCTCTTTGCCTGGCTTATAGCAGGACCTCATGATGGGACAGTGAGATTTTCCAAAGTTGTTGGGTTCTCCCTCTCT
>NC_063338.1:20925591-20957329 GCF_021869965.1 Rhincodon typus
GAGATCGGCATCCGTGACTGGAGTTCAGATGTGTTGGAGCCTGATCACATGAGGAGTGCCATATTATATTGCATCTGAATTATTAACAGTAAAGAATTCCACTTAATCAATGCGCAAATCATCTGTGATCATTACTACCACAACTCAGACTTGTGCACCAGGTATTCCAGATGCTGCCATGATTCTATATTCCTGATAATTCTCAAGTTTCTGCCTCATTCAGACATGAATGTCATACCATGAAGCCTGCTGGGTGACAAGGGTTACTCTCTTCAATCATTATATCCTCTGTCTGCACTTTCAATGTGCTTTGGTCAAATGGAGAAAAAGTCAGTGAGATTGGTACACTCTGGGCTTCCTGAAGCTCCTCTGCATCCTGGAGTGAACTTCTGCAGCTTATTCATGTGGAGGTTGTATCCAGCTGCTAGAGTTTACTGTTGATCCTGGGCCTGCTGCTGCCATGAGTCTCCTCAATTTGTCTGTACAGTCTTTGTATGACAGTCATAGTGACGATAGAACCTGTTATTGCTGCATTCATCTGGGAAGGGTGCAATGAACCTTTGTGGAAAATATCAAAAATGTAACACTTTGTCAGTGGTATGATTCCTGAGCAGTGGTAACAAGCACAAATGAGACTTTAGCAAAGACCGCAATACAGGGAAGGCCAGGTAGAATATGAAGGCCTCCCAAAAGGATGGCCCTGATATGCCTCTACGTGGACTTCTGAGGTTAGCAGATAAACTTTATGTAGGTATGTGCATCATAAAATACATCACACAAATCCATTGTGATGTAATTATTGTAGAAATACCAATCTTTGACCATCCCACCACATGCTGGCCCACATGTTGCTCACAAAATGAGACATTGACTATAAAGCCTGATGTTCTTGCATACTTACAGTTAGCTGTGAGAGGAATGCAGCTCCCTGGATTGGAAGAATATGGACTCTTCGACCTGATCACACCAAGTGTCTGACTGACCTTGGCCAACCCTGAGACTGAGATTGGACAATGCCCTTGATGCCAATGATTTTCCATAATCCCCCTCCACTCAACTAAGCACTGTTCCCCTTAGACTATCAGACGTGGCCATCAGGTTGATGCCATGTAGAATGATTCTTGCAGAGCTGCTGGCACATGCTATTTCTGTGGCTTTGACAGAGTACAATGTTGCATGTCAATATGGTCACCACCTCCGTATTCCTGATAGCAACCGTAACAAGCTGCCTGGCTTTCTATCAGTCCTAAGAAGTATGGCAAGGCAGCAATGATGTGGACTTATAAGTTCTGAATGAAGCAGCACTGCATTAAAAGGGAAAGGAAGGCAGAGATGCTGTGAGTGTCCAAATATAAAATGATTCAATACGAAGAAAACAAGCTAAAAGCCTTGAAAGGAATCCTGTGTAAATGTTATGAGATATGTGTACACTGATTGCAGAGCGACCTGGCATGAACATCACAATGTAAGGTGCCATTCACCTCAAAGTGCAGTGGTGAAGAGCTGAAGTGTCTTCTGTAGTATTCTGAGATTGGCAATGATGATGTGCTGAATAGTAGATGTTTTCATGATGCTGACTTCTGTGGATGGAGGGCGGAGGGGTTCGCTGTCCGTGGAGCGTGACCTGAGATTTTGGGGAAGGCTGGCCCATGTGAAAGCCTAGATAAAATGCTGCGCCGGTCAGATAAGTGCTCAGACCTTTAAGTCAGGAATTGGTGCTGTCTAGTTTCTCACCGGTACCTGCAGCCTTGTGAATTATTCAATCGTGGGACGTGGCTGTCATTGGCTGGGCCAGCTTTTATTTCCCGTCCTTAGTTGCCCTTGAGAAGATGGTGGTGAGTGGCTTTCTCGAACTGTTACAGTCTACGTGCTTGTCAATATAATGTCATGTAAATTGGTGGCATGCAGGGCCTAACCTTCTGGATGCGTGTTGTCTCGTTGTAGTGGTTTGATTGAAGCATCGTCCCAATTGTAGTGGTATGTGATTGATCTCCTGACATCACAGCTGAATATTCACAAGTCTAAGTGAAAAGCAGGTTTCCTTTGTTGCATATCCAAAATACCAAAACCAGGCACATGTTATTATGGGCTGTGAAACAGGAAACCTCAGACCGCAGGAGGAAAAACATAGAAAAATAAGCTCAAGCTTCTTTCGGTATTAGCTATTTATATCCAGACGATGTTCTTAGGTGCAACATTTCATCCCTCAGTTGTGTTAACACCAGCAACAAAGAGAACAACGTTCAACATTCTAAAAGAGTGCCAAACAGTGTCACTTGGTTCAACTCGAAGACTTTTTTTTTGTGTGATATCAGGATTTACATAGTCTGCTTAGAACAACTGTCAATGATTTGGCCATCTAATTGTCTGACCCTACAGCAGAAACGTTTTCTCTCACTGTAGTTCCTAGGGCCAAACAGGAACCACATTTGAGCCCCACTCCATTCATTGGTGGTTCCTCCCAATGCTAACCTTATCTGTGCCTCCTCCCTATTCCCTTCATACTCGGGGCAAGAGTGAATGCAGAAGAGAGAGGGGAGCAGCAAGCAGGGAGCAGACTGCAAGTGAACATAATGTTGCTGTCAGTACGTTCTTTTCTGACTGTCTTAGATCTTTGATGCAGGCAGCTGCCTGTAAATGCCTCTGTCAGTGTTTTAGGACATTCTGAAGTTGCAGCAGGCTGTATTAATGAAATCCTCTATTTATAATGGAAGAGCGTGGGCTTACCAATAGGCTGTTACATTGTATTTCACATCTGGGGTCAGACCTTGGGAAAGATTTCACTCTGCTTAACTATAGTTCGGATTGTCTCAAACCTGGCTTTTTGATGTGAACTGCTGGTCTGTACTCCGATGCAAAGCAAAGGAGTGTCATCGTGAAATTGCAACAGGGATATTAGTGAACAAATGTTTGTACTTCTATGAAATACCTTGCTTTCAGCATAACTACTAGATCATTTTTAAAACAAACAAGATTAAGCCTCAAATAAAATCTCAATGGCAAAAATGTTAAGTGTTCATATGCTATAATGTGATTTCACAGCGTACATGATTTAATATCCCTCAATCTCAGCCCAGTTCATATAACTTAAGAAATTTAATTTGAACTGATCTTTATAGAAATTCACTGAAATTTGTTTCTTCCAAATTTGAGTGCACATATTGAACATAAGATAGAACATAGAACAGTACAGCACAGTACAGGCCCTTCGGCCCACGATGTTGTGCCGAACTTTTACCCGAAACCTAAGGTCTGTCTAACCTCCACTGCTACCTTATACTATCATCCATATGCCTATCTAATAGCCGCTTAAAATGCCCCTAATGAGGCCGACTCCACCACCCTCTCCGGCAATGCATTCCATGCCCCGACCACTCTGAGTGAAGAATCTACATCTGATGTCTCCCTGATATCTACCTCCTTTCACTTTAAAACTATGTCCCCTCGTAAAAGCTACCTCCACCCTAGGAAAAAGTCTCTGGCTGTCTACTCTTTCTATACCTCTGATCATTTTGTACACCTCTATCAAGTCACCTCTCATCCTTCGTCGTTCTAAAGAGAAAAGCCGTGGCTCTCCCAACCTTTCCTCGTAAGACCTTCTCTCCGTTCCAGGCAACATCTTGGTAAATCTCTTCTGCACCTTTTCCAATGCTTCCACATCTTTCCTGTAATGGGGCGACCAGAACTGGACACAATACTCCAGATGTGGCCGAACCAGGCTTTGTATAGCTGGAGCATAACTTCACGGCTCTTGAACTCAATCCCTCTATTAATGAAAGCTAACACACCATACGCCTTCTTAACAACTCTATCCACCTGGGTGGCAGCTTTCAGGGAACTGTGAACATGAACCCCAAGATCCCTCTGCTCCTCCACACTGCCAAGAATCTTTCCGTTAACCCTGTATTCTGCTTTCAAGTTTGTCCTTCCAAAATGAATCACCTCACACTTTTCAAGGTTAAACACCATCTGCCACTTCTCAGCCCAGCTCTGCATTCTATCAATGTCCCTTTGTAACCTAGAACAGCCCTCCACGCTGTCCACAACATGACCCACCTTCGTATCGTCAAAACCAGAACAATTCACAAGGTGCCTCACCTTGTTGTAAACATCCCGTGCCATCACCTTCCCCAGCCTACAGAAGATATTCCCATGTTGTGGGTACATTCATGAATCAACTTAAAACTTTTATAACAGGCCGTAGGATGTTGGAGCAAAAATAGGCTCTTTGGTCCACTGAATCTGCTCCAACAGTGGCACTGAAAATCCTTCTCTATGCCTGATGTTGCCCAGCTTGGTGCTAAACCCTTTTAAAAATTTCAAATTACCCACCCCCACTTATTCTGAATCATTTTTGCAAGAGTTTCAGATCGAAATGAGACGCAGATGTATACACTCTGCCGATACCAGAGCATCAGTGAAAATATATACTGCAAGATTCAATTAATCATACAAATGATAATTTGGGTCAGCTGACAATGCATGTGAAGCAGTTTGTTATTGAAACAGCAGTGTTAGATTAAAAAAAGAAAAAAAAACTGCTGAACACAAAAATAATGTCAGATATATTATAGATCCACCAAAAACAAGCTGCAAAGAGATGGATTATATTTTGGGAATTTTCACAAAGCATTGAAATTGATAACTGTCATCGTTTAAATAGTAAAATGCTGAAGTTTTGGTAGAAGTCTTGATATCATCAATGGTGGAGCACGTAGACAGCTTGTTGTATATAAATGAGGCTGGATTGGCCAATGATAAGATGCAAATAAATGGAAATACTGTCCTTGCCACTTATTATTGAGCTTCTCTTCTGGCCTTTGAAAACTTAAGGGGAAGTTTGGACTTTATTTTGACTTTGAGAATCTCATTTTTCCATTCTCGCCACATTCTCATTATTGTCCATGCTGCCCATGCTGCTGTTGCAACAAAGCAAATGGAGACCAACAAACCAATAGAACAAATTTAGCGAATGATCTCAAGGAGAATCCAGTGGGCAATATTGCACTTTTTGTACCTTTGACTTTAATGATCAAATTTAAACTGATAGGCACAATTTTCAGAGGTCTGCAAAATAAAGAAAAGACCTATGCTGTTTTGCACAAATCTTTGTGAGTGACAGGCCAGACTACTAAAGCATGAGAAATCCTGGTCTGTACAAATAATTGCATAGAGTACAAAAGGTAAGAGATCATTCTAAATCTATATAACATACAAATTTGACCTCAGCTGGAGTATTATGTCCAATTCTGGCATCCACGCTGTAGGAAAATTGAGACTTCAGATTTCAGGTACAGAAGAGGTTTACTGGGCGGTCAGAGCTTGTGGTTTTGCAAGTACGCAAGAGGCTGGGTTTGTTTTCCTTGGAGCAAAGAAGATGAAGAGGATATTTGATTTAAGCTGTTTAAAATGAAGTATTTGTTTGAGTAAATTAGGAACAGCTATTTTCAGTGGCTGATAACCAGAGCATGCAGGCTTATACAAAAATGGTAAAAGAACCAGAGGTGACATTGAGAATATACCGCTTGGTAAAGCAGAGGATACAGCTTCTGTTGTAGCCTTTGGAAGAGAATTGGATAAATACATGAAGGAGCAACTATTGTATGGATATGGTGGATCAATGGTGGCCTGAAACTAAGTGGATCGTTCTTTGAAAGAGCTGGCACAAGTGTGCTGGAGCAAACGGCATACATCTAAGTTGTTCCATTCTGTGATGCCATGATTTTGACATGTAATTAACTAATCAGTACATGAGACTATTGTGATATTAAGTGCACTGATGTCATACGATTAACATGCATCTGCACCACAAATGAAATTCTTTTTACCAGAAGTTAGATTCCGATATAAAATTTGTGTTTCACAAAATGAAATACTTTTGAAGTACGTTAACTGAATAGTTTCCCCTCATAGCTGCAATCAGTACCGGAGGATTCTCACAAAGTTCAACAGAATAAATAAGCAGTGAATAAGACTTTTTGGTGATGCTAGTTAAGAATTGTTGGCTTAGACTATGACCCTGTGGCAAAATTGCAATCTCTATAGGATAGGATTCCCAACAATCCAGCAGTCTCTTTGTACTTCACTGGAAAAGAATTTGTGCTTCTGTCCTGGTGTTTAACCTTAAGCCTTCTGATCTAGTGTCAAAGTTATCATTTAATATCGCCTATGGGAAAGCCTGAAACGAAATGGAATGATAAGAGTTAACTGGGTGAGATTGGTTATATCAATATGGGAAGCGAATAATCAGGTGATGTTGGTTTTATGGAGTGTGATCAGCTGAAATAAAGCTCTCACTAAAAGTATGGACTTGGATTCGGTTTTCACATCATTATCCTCCAGTGTATAACAGCCAAGTGGTGCCAGCTGAATCATTATGCCAAAATTCTGGAGTGATTCTGTTGCATTTCACATAGAATTATTTGAGAAAAAAATTTGAATCTTAAACCTCTATTCAAGAAATCAGAGTGATTCTGTTACATTGTCATGATCAGATTCCTGGTGGCTTAATTGATTTGTTTTATCATGATTTCTTCTGCAGGACATGGTTCCCGTCATGGTTGATTATTGTCTCTTGCTCGAGCGCATGTAAGTCTCAGATGGGTTTTCTTCCATTAATTTTGATTTTTTTATGTTGATATATATTACATATAAAATATACCATATTTTGTGTATTAAATAAGTTTTCATTTTTTGACTGATTTGAAAAGAGAATTTTTGTAAACTTTGGTATTTTGGCCCTTTTCTCAAATTTGAGTTTTATTATGATTCTGAAGATATGTTTGGGCTCCTAAAATTTAACATTACTGTCTTGATGATCAAATTATTTTAAATGTTTGGTTCTGAGAGTGTAAACAGATCCTGTAAAGTATAACTGCTTCACCCTTGAACTGAGTGGTGTGCTGTCACGTTGGGAAGTAGTTTTTTCATCTTGTACTAGATCCTTTGATGTTTGAGAAATTCCATTGATCGTAGGTGATTTTATGCCCAAAGAAATAATCCATCTATAATCTTGGCTCTTACCTCCTCTGCTTATGGCTAAATATGCTTGCAGACATTCTGATGCTTGGGTACCACCATTTTGCATTGCTTTAAGCTGTATTTTGCAGTTAACTCTATAACTGGTGAAAATCTGCTCCCAAAAATGGATTCTAGTGATTGTAGTTGATGCATAATTCTATTAATAATCTCCCTTGTGCACAGTTGGTGCTTAAATTCTGTTTCTTATTCTAGTAGCATGCCATATGTTGTCTTCAAAATAGTACTTTTTGATTAGTTCCCCTGTATCTCACTATCCAAAATAGTAAAGAGTGCGCAATCTAGCTTTAAGACTTTGAAATAGTTTGCCGACTGCAGTTTTTGTGTTTTAAAACAACATTGCTGCTGTTTTTATAATGTGCAAGTGAGCAGTGGTATACTTCAGTACATGGAGTAGATATAGGAATGGATTAAAGCTCACCTTTCATTAGTAATTAGTTTATGGTGTTTATGTTTATTGATGGAAAATATTCAGAAAAGATAGAGGGTTAAGACAGTCCCACTGAGTTAGAGTTAAGAAACAAAAAGAGTATGACCAAACTTCCAAGGATCTTCTCTTAGCCTACAAATAGCCAGACTGGATTTGGAAAAAGGCAAGTTGTGTTTGATTAGTTCATTGAATTTTTTTTGGAAGTAATAGAAAATATTGAAGGAACTGCAGTGAATGGTAGCTACAGGGACTCCAGAAAGCATTTGGTTCAAAAAGCACCAAAAGCTTCATTAACAAAACTGTACCTCATGGAAAAGTATCAGTCTGGGGAAAAAAAAATTGCTTAAGGATAGAAAATTGCAAGTTGTGGTAAAGAGATAGCAAGAACTGCAGATGCTGGAGTCAGAGATAACACAGTGTGGAGCTGGAGGAACACAGCAGGCCAGGCAGCATCAGAGGAGCAGGAAAGTTGACATTTCGGGTCGGGACCCTTCTTCAGAAATGGGGGAGGGGGAAGGGACCTCTGAAATAAATAGAGAGAGGAGGGGTGGGCTAGGGAAGGTAGGTGGGATGGTGGTAGGTGAATGCAGATAGGGAGTGCTGGGGATTGGTAGTAGGATGGGAGGGGAGGATAGGTGGAAGAGAAGATGGACAGGCTGTGTCAGGTCAAGGAGGCGGGGATGAGAGGGAGGGTTGGACATGGGATGAGGTCGGGGGTGGGGAGATTTTAAAACTGGTGAATTCTATGTTTAGGCCATTGGGCTGTAGGTTCCCAAGGCGGAATATGAGGTGTTGCTCCTCCAGTTTGCGGGTGGTGTTACTGTGACACTGGAGGAGGGCCAGGGTGGACGTATCACCCAAGGAGTGGGAGGGGGAGTTAAAATGGTTGGCAACCGGAAGGTGTTGTCTTTTGTCATGCACAAAGCATAGATGCTCTACAAAACGGTCTCCAGTTTACACTTGGCCTCACTGATGTAGAGGGGTTGTGGTAAAGGGTTACTTTTCGCACTGGAGGATGGTTGACAGTGATGTTTCCCAAGGGACAGTGCTAAGGACACTTTTTTTGTTGTCTATAAATGGCACAGATTTTGGATTTCAAGGTAAAAGTTCAAAATTTACCGATGATACCAAACATGGAGGAGTGGCAAACAGCGTGGATGATACAAATCGCCTATGATGCAGCATAAATACGCCAGCAGAATGGTGAGACAAGTGACAGTTGGCACTTAAAGTAAATAAATTAGAGGACATTGAATAGATTTATCAAAATGATGAGGGATTTTATCTGCAAGATTAGATCAGACAAGTTAAGATTGTTCTCCAAGACACAAGGGAGATTGCAAGGAGTTTGTTAACGATGTACAAGATTATGGCAGGTTTAGTTAAGGCCAATTAGGGGAAAGAAAGCTGTTCTTATGAGTTGATAGGCCCAGGACTACTGGATAGAGTAGAGGAATAGTACTGACTGGATTGCTCTGTGAAGAGCTGGCTGCCTCCTGAACTGTGATAATGCTGAGTAGAACTCTATAATAGTAACTTGTGTGTATTTGTCATCAGCTTGAGTTTGTGCAGTGGATATGCCAGATGGCCACTATGGCAAAGGCAATGTGATTACTGCAAGTTGTATTGAAGATAGATGTACTGAAGTTCATTTGGCTATGAAATCTTGTAACGGTGAACATTTCCTGTGCAGATTGCATTTGTCTGTTTTGCATGTGTTACACAGGTTCTGCTTGAGTGTGAGGAATATTATAGAATGTTACAACAAAAGAGTTAGTTTGATGTATTGTGCCTGTTTGCCTCTCTGTCAAAAGCTGTGCAATTAGTTTTATGGCCTAGCAGATACTTAAAATATTTATTCGAATCTCTTTTTGAATCTGCTTTCACCATGTTTTCAGACCACAACAACTCGCTACATAAAAACATTTATCATCTCCTTTCAGTTGCTTTGCTAGTTTTCTTAAATAAATATATATCCGCTAACATGGGGAGAATATTTAAAAGCATAAATTAGTGCTATTCGTGGCATAAGCCTGTAAGAAGTAAGGAAGTCTTTAAATATGCAAGCTAGCTACTCATAAGTTGCTTGCCATTAGAGGTCAGTCTTATGTTGCAAGAGCAATTGCCACAAAATCTGACGGTGAAGCTTTTCCCCTGAATTTTGCAAATTCAAATCAATCATTCATAACCATCTGCTACGTCACTTGTTACATTTCTTCCTGAGATTTCACAAGGCAAAACTGTCAAATGTTTCAATCTATTTCTTGCTTAACAGCAGTGTATCGTTAATTGTACATGAAACATTGTGATAATCACATTTAGTGTAAGCATTTATAATGACATTAGTACTTGTATTAGAAAAACCTCTTTTTCGAAGTTTTAAAACATTCACCTCAATTTGATGTTGAATATTGCCGTCAATTCATGAATATAACTTGCATGCATGTGAGACCGTCAGTTTCTTTTTGTAACATTCAGTCAGCCTTGATGGCAAATGCTATCACTTATGGCCCATCTCTAACTGCCCAAGTGCAGGTGATAGTGAACCATCTTCTTAAACTATTGCAGTCCATAGTGGGTGGTGTATGTATACCCACAGTGATGGTAGGGAATGAATTTCAAGATTTTTCCCTGACAACAGTGAAGGTATGATATAGTTCCAACAAAGAATGTCATCTGGCTTGAGAGCAAATTTGCAATTGGTGATGTTCCCATGCACCTTCTGCACTTGTCCTCCTGTCGGAGCTTTAGGTTTTGCAGGGACTGTTGGAGTGAACTTGGTGCTTTTTTTTGCAATATATCTTGTAGATGGCACATGTGACTGTCACTGTGTGCAGCCCTGAAGGCTGTGAATGTTTAAGGTGGTGGATGGGGTGCCTTTTAAGTCTGCTGGTTTGTCCTGAAGTTCAGATTTCTGAGTGTTCTTTGATCTGTAATCATTCAGGCAAATGGAGAATATTCCATCCCACCCATGACATTTGCCTTGAAGATGGTGTACAGGCTTTTGGGCAGTTCGGTAGTGAATCACATGCCACAGAATTCCCAGCCTCTGACCTGCTCTTATAGCTGCAGTATTTATATGGTTTGTCGAGTTTAGTTTCTGGTCAAAGGTAATGGCCAGAAACTGGGAGATTCAGTGATGGTATATTACCATTGGCTGTTGGGGGAGACTGTTAGATTTTCTCTTGTTGGTGGTGGTCACTGCCTGGCACTTGTGCATTGTGAACGTTATTTATCATTTGTCAGTCCAAGTCATAAAGTCTGGCTGCATATTGAAATAGATTACTTCAGTGTCTAAGGAGTTGTGAATGCTTTTGAGCATTTGTGCAATCATCAGCAAACTGATCAGCAACTTCTGATCTTATGATCAAGGGAAGGTCCGCTGAAGATGGCTTCACCTAGGATGCTGCACTGATGAACTTGAGAGGGTGGGGCAAGGGGTTTCTTTTGTAGCCTGAGTTCAAGTTCCAGAGGTGTGTAATAACATCTCTGAACAGGTTGATTAGAAAATATCTACATTGATGAACTCCTGCAGAGATGCCCTGGAACTGAGATGATTGGACTTGACAACTACAACCATCTTTCTTTGTGCTAAGTATGACTTCAGTCATCCGAGGACTTTTCCTCTGATTTCCATTTACATCAGCTATGATGGTGAACTAGAAGGACCTTACTGATTTTTCAGCTCATGATTTCTAAGTTTCTGTGTTCTGAGCAACATTGCAATCCTTGTTCTTTTTCTAACATGTGCTTCCAGGACCCTCATTTTTAATTTTACAAAATCCTGCAAATGCACAGCCGATCCATTTGATCTGAAAATAGTGTAATCTTTCAGACATCAACAATTTGCTGATGGAAGGGAATAAATCTGCAATTTATCATGTTTTCTTTTTTAAGGTTTTTTTTTAATCTTGTATTTCCAGTATATTGAATTTTCTGTTTTAGTTGTAAGCTGATGATAAGAATAAACATTATTATGTTACAATTAACACGAGACTTTTAGAAACTACAGGCAGTCATCTAAATTTCTGATTTCAAAACTTACAAATGAGGAAATGTTTCAAGATCTTAATAGAATATTAACTTTTCCATAAATTAACTTCAGAGCAAACTGGGCACCTTCTGATTTTACTTTAATTTGGCTTAATATGGCAACAATGACTTAAAAGCTTGCAAAGTGTATGAGAATCATGAGTACACATTGTTCTTAAAATGTCCCAGTTAGCATGATTAACGTTTTTGAAAGCCCAAGTTCATTCTCAGATGAGATCGTTTTTGTCAGGCCGTAGCAGGCCTTTTTCCATTTATTGATCAACTTTTTATCAAGAAATTTAACACTTGAGCATTTGGCTCAGTGAATTTCATAACGTTTTCACCTTTTTCCAAGATATAGATGGGTAGGTGTTTTTCATGAATTTGTACTTTAAAGGAATTGAGATTGGGTTATGGTGTTGGAGTGATTGATGGGAGTTTGTGACTAGGTTCCAAAGAAGATCATATTGGACTCAAAGCATTAAATCTTGTTCTCTCTCCACAAATGCTGCCCGACCTGCTGGCTTCTCTATCACATTTTTTAATTAACAGTAACAATAACAATAACCCTATACAAAAATCCAAGCATCATAGCTTTTTCAGAAATACATGAATTCACACACCCTTTCCTTTTAGAGGGCACTAGGTGAACAAGCTATAACTCCTGGATTTCAAGGGTCTTCAATTAAGTTTCTTCACATTTGTCACAACTTTTGCCATTTAAAGATTGTGGATGTTTCACATTTTAAATAATAAAGAAATCTCTCCATGTCATAATCTGATATTGATGACCATGTTGAAGTCAAAAACTGCATTGGGGTATTCTTATGAGTCTGAAATTAGACTTTGTTTTGGTGCCAAGAATATTTTGTGATGGTTTGGTGTTTCAGATTTTGTGGAGGTTGGTTATTCTCTCTCAACTCCCTGTCATTTGACTAAACAACATTAGTTAGTATAATAAAAATAGTGTCTGTTGAAATCACAGAATTGTTGCTGCTGTCTAGTGATGGAATAGTCGTGTGTTTTTTGCTGGCTTGTGTAGGAACAAGCTGTTCTCTGTTGTCAATTTTCTAACATCTGCCTTGGCAGTTATACTGTTGTATTAATCCATGTTATACATTTTAAATAGTACGAAGGAAGGAATGCTTGGTACTGATGTTTTCTATCATTTTCAAAATCTACTTTTTAGTTTGCATTGATCACCATTCTATAACCTGTATCATGACTACGATTTTGTCATATTATTGGTGAACTGGCCACTGAAACACACAGGAAAGCACTCCAGTTGACTGGGCATTGTTTTTTTTTCACATTTTGATTTCTTCTCTCCCTCTGGGAAAGTGGATGTCTATTGGTACAACTGCCTACTCTTTTTGTCTTTCTTTATATATGTTCTTCTAATAAACGTCTGCCTGTAAAACTGAGATAACAAGGTGTAGAGCTGGATGAACACAGCAGGCCGAGCAGGAAGGCTGACGTTTCAGGCCTAGACCCTTCTTCAGACCCTTTTTTTTTTCTGAAGAAGGGGCTAGGCCCGAAACGTCAGCCTCCCTGCTCCTCTGATGCTGCTTGACCTGCTGTGTTCATCCAGCTCTACACCTTGTTATCTCAGATTCTCCAGCATCTGCAGTTCCTGCTATGCCTGTAAAACTGTCTGTTTTCAAGAGTTTTATCCTCATTTTACCTTTCTCTTCTACTGGTGTTGTTCTAGTTAATACGCTTAGCCCAAACACTTCTTAAATCCTGCGGCCATTGCTGACTAATGAGCCTAATCTTTCACTTTCTTCCCTACTATCTTCTTTTGGAGCGAATTTGCCTGCTGTCTTAACATCTTAGTCTGAAATGTTGGTTATGTTGCTACTGTCAGATGGTACTTGTGTTGGTTGGCTTTCTAATTTTTCCTTCACCATAAAGTATGTGGCCAATTGGAATAAATTAGTAGAGGAAGTTATGTTGATAACTCCTTAAAGGCTGCTGTTAAATGCTGAGAATGTTCAAAACAAGTGAAACTTCCCATGTTGTTAGAGATGTGGCTCATTTCTTTCACTTTTGAGAAATTTGTGGCAACTAGATAAATATTCTGAAGTTTTACAACATTATCCCAATGTTTAGGATTCACTACTGGGGTGGGTTAGCTCAGTTGGCTGGACAGCTGGATTGTAATGCAGAGTGACGCCAACAGCATGGGTTCAGTTTCCACCCTGGCTGAGATTACCATGAAGGTTCCTGCCTTCTCAACTTCACTCGTTGCCTGAGGTATGGTGACTCTCAGGTTGAACTCACCACCAAACATCTCTGTCTCTCTCTCTCTCTGTCTCTGCCTCTCACTCTCTAACACGATAGCAGCCTATCATCCTCTGGGACTATGGCAACTTTACTGGTGTTTAGGATTGCATTCCACTCCACTTGATTGTATCAGTGGTTAATTATCTTTCACATGTGATGAGTGGATTCATTAGAATGGGTTTGGTCAAGATCAGATTGGCTTTAATTATAAATCATTACATTCGAGTTAAGCATTTTCTTTCCATTGTTGGCTTTGATGCATCATTATTTGTTCTATGAAGGAATTGAATTTTCAATAACTGCTTTTTTGTGTTCAGTTTGATTGTGGAGGGTCATAAAATATAAAGAAATGGATTGTCCATCAATCTTACATTTGTTGCCCTGCTCATAGTTGAATGAAAGGTTGACTGCAACTTGGGAGAAGGGTATGGGGAAGACTCGATCTAGAAATAGATCTTTGTCCACTGCAGCTTTTTATTTCCAGCTCATGCTGATAATCGTCTGCCTGGGTTTTCTTTTAACTCACTTACTGGTTTTGTCCTGTTTAGATGGCCAAAGTAAAAGAAAATATAAAAATATTTTTACTAAATTATTAATATCAGTTGGCTTATGCTGTCTTTTTATAGTGCGCTATTTACTTGGTTCCCCAGTTGCTGAACTGCACTACAGTGAAATAATCAAACCCAATCCCTTTGATATCAGTTGTTTATATTACATGTAAAAACAGATTTACCATGTGAGGGGTGCATTAACAGGTTGTTTGGCTCAAGATATGGATGCTTGACAGTATCTTCAACTTACTTTATTCCTTTAAAGATATTGATGGTCCTACCTCCAGCATTTTTTGTTTTTATTTCGTATTTCCAGCGTATGGCAGAATTGCAAGATGTGATATATCATGAAGCTCACTAGAGTTTCATTAGAGAAAGCAAGAGGGTAGATCGTAAAGGATAAAAATGAAGAGTCTTCATGTTTCAAAATCATAAGATAGATTACTCCTATAAAGTAAACTGAAATGGGCCTTACTGCAAATGATTGAGAGAAAAAGGTTGTACTCTTGCCTTGTTGAGTGCTTTGTTATTTTTAAAATGACAATGCATTTATTCTTAGCACATTTTACTTAAGTGTCACACAATAAAGGTCTGCACCATCTGACATTGCAGAGTGGCTTGTGTGCTCTGACAGTTCCTTTAGTAATGCTGTGGAGAGATCGTGGCTTCTGGTATGGCCACCCATGGCAATAATCTTGCCAGACGGTGCCAGAGAAAGTGCAGTCCAAAACTTTTTCAGTGGCAGAATAATTGAAGACATTCTGTGCCTCTCGCTCCACATATATAAATGGCTGTGAAGTTTAATGGAAGGCAGACAATTAATGATTTTAAAGGAAACCGCAGTGCAAGGTCATCTAAGCACATGTTACACTACTGGAAATAAGCTTTCCTTGTGTGTCTGTGTACTTGGTGGATAAATGTTTGTGGTGTTTATGTTCCAGTTGCAATGAAAAATAATGGTTTATCCTTTTGATGTATATCCTTTGCATTTATTCGTTATAGTTGCAGCATTCAAGGGGTTAAAATACTCCTTAAGAGAAGTCAATCCAAGTGACACATAATGGAGATTTGATATCCAATTGATGTTCTAGGTATAATTATTCACAGTAAGTTAATTGTTATTTAAAATCCTGTCTTCATTCAAACGGAATGTCCTTGAGTATCATCATTTAAAATCTTTTCTACTGAATTGCTGCAGGGTAGTCAATGACACCTGGGAAGGCCATTATTGTTTTAACCTAAATATATGTGGCCATGTACCTCATGTTTCCAGAGACCATGAGAATGCTACCTGACTTTGCACAGACTATTTCGTGAAAATACAGTGTCAATATTTCATGTTGCTCTTTCCCTTAAAAAGTAGTGACCAACTTCCATTATGCCACAACAATAATGCTGACATGAAGGTGGAAGCCTGCTACAGTGGCATGTGATCAGACGTGTCACCAAAATCTTGCCGTCAACCCATCAAGATTGTGTGGAAATGACCAAGGCAATGGTAGCCATGTTAAACAACGTTACTTCTACCAGGGTTCATTTGCTAAGTCCTGTAGTGATGGGGAATTAGTGGTGGATGCTGGGCTGTGAACCTGGAAGTCTATAGTCAAGAAACTGCACTTGACAGATGAATGAAGGTCATTGGCCACCTGTGTTGGGCCAGAGGTACCTTTGTGCAGCAGTATTTGTAACTGAACAGTCCTCTTCAGGAGAAATCAAAGCAAGGAACTGCGGATGCTGAAGATCTGAAACAAAAACAGAAATTGCTGGAGAAACTGAGCAGATCTGGCAGCAATTGTGGACAGAAAGCAGAACAGTCACTGCACTCAAAATGTTAACTCAGCTTTCTGTCCACAGATGCTGCCAGACCTGCTGAGTTTCATCTTCAGGATACATTAGCTCACCTCAAATGGGGAGGGAACACTAAGAAAATGGTGCCTGAAAATTGGGTGTCCATCTCCCTGCTGACACGGGAACCATGTCTATTGGATCACTATCTTTATGGTCAAAGAAAGCGTTGAAATTTGTAACTTGGAATGTTAGAACACTCATGGATAATCATTATGACCGTTGAGGAAGGAAAACTGCAGTCACATTCCATGAGCTATCAAGACTCTAAATTTACAATGTCTTCCTGAATATGAGTGACCTTCCTGAGAAAAGGCAGCTAAAGAAATAGGGTGGAGTGGGGGAGGTGAGGGGAGATGGGAACAACCTAAGTTCACACGTCAAGAAGGCAGCATTCCAAGATCTGGATACTGAGTCTGAAAGACATCTGGAAGATGAGGATGTGTGCTGGAAAATAATAAAACCCAAGAAATCGCAACAATATGCTCATTATCTTGACATACAAAGCTTTTTTGAAGTCAATAGGATGTCTCTGGACCAAGGTTCAGTGGATTAAATATCCCTTTAGTCTTGGGATGGTAGGTCTCTTATTAAGAATGACAGTGTCATCTGACAGTGCTGGAATGAACATTTTCAACAACTTGAACTGCTATGAATTCACAACAGTGACTGATACTCTGATGGCTATCCTCCAGCATTATGTGGTAGAATCCATGGGTGAACTGCCATTGATGGGAGAACTGCAACAAATAATCAAATGGATACAAATAAAGTCTGTGGCCTTGATGGCATTCTAGTTGAAGTCATCAAAGATGGTCACACTGATTGCAGTCATATCGAGACTCTTATGCAATCAATCCATAGATTGGGGAGGGATAAGAGCCCCCACTATTGAGGTCTTTCCTCTAGTCCTCAGCAGGGGTAGTCCTGACAGACATTCTTCACTTTCAGGAAAAATACCAATAACAACACCAGTACCTCTTCATTGCACTGATTGACCTGACCAAAGCATTTGACTCAGTTAATCTTGAGGCTATATAGATTGTGCTCCAGAGATCTCAGTGTCCAAGAAACTTTACAATCTTGCAATTGCTTCATGATGATCTGCCTGCAACTGTCCGAGTGTGAGATCCAAAACAGATCCCTTAACTATGGATCAAAAAAGGATATGAGATGACCCAACTACTATTTTGAATGTACCTGACAGTGATAATTCACCTCATCAGAGATCAACTGTCCTCCGTTGCAATAGACAGTGCCTAGATAGAATTTTCTTTCACCTTGGTCACCTTTGTGCTAAAACTAAACTGACCATAAGAAGACAAGATCTACAGATTATAGATGATTTTAGTTTCGTTTTCCATCCAGTGCCAGGTTTTGAAACTACTCTCAATTTCTTCAGTTGTGCATACAAGAAACTCAGCCACTTCTTAAGGTTGCTAAAACAAAGCTCGTGTCAACCCATACCTGGTCAACCAATTATTCCACCTCTAGTATGTGTGAAGGAGATACTTTGGGATGAGCACTTGTCCATCCACTGCTTTCAAAGCTCCACTGGATCAATTGCACCAGTTCAGCTGTTTACACGCTGCAGCACTGAGGTTTTCACGATAATTCTGCAAGTCAGAAAAAGTGCTGTCATCATCACCACGCTTCTGTTTGAGATTGAGACCTGGACTGTATATCAGTAACGGAATTGAAATAGTGAAATTTCATCAGCAATGCTTCCACTAGCGCCCAGCAGAAACCCACACAGACACCTGGGAGAATGTGCAAACTCCACACAGACAGTCGCCCGAGGGTGGTATCGAGCCCGCGTCCCTGGTGCTGTGAGGCAGAAGTGCTAACCACTGAGCCACTGTGCCTCCCCCCCCCCCCCCCCCTTCCCCCCCCCCCCAAGGCAAAACACCTAGAAAATAAACATAGACTGTGTCCAGAAGGCTAAAAATGTGACTGTCAAATTGTCAGCATTCCAGTTGACAGCAAAAAAAATAGCTTAAAGACACACTGGAACTCTGTGTGAAGCATGGCAGCATTGACAGTAATGACAGGGAGTAGCTTGCTGTCTGTCATTCAGAATGGGGACAGCTTGTCCATCAAGCTACATTATGCTTTGAGTCATTATACCTTAATGCTGAGGCACTGGAATAGCACAGAAGCAAAGAAAAGGAACAAAAATCTTCCAGTCCAAATTCCACAACCTCATGTGATATCCTGGTCCAAATAGCTAAAAGTTTGCCAATCAAGAATTGACCTGGTCAGTCACGTGAACACTCATGGTCAAAATTTGCAAACATTATCTTTGGATTGGCAATGATAATAGCTGATGTTTACAACATTTTCTCAATCTTGTAAATCCTGTGTCTTTTGTCCAAGATCTGCCAGGGACAATAAAAATTGTCGTGGGTGTCAGGACTGGAAACAACTTGTGTATTTGGCTCTTTAGACCCAAGCTGCAACCTGTATTTGTGTGCCTTTTTGTTTTGGGGTTGTCTTAAAACTGCAAGCCTGCAGCTTGTATGGGATGTAGGAAGAGCATTGAGCAACTTTGATTGTAGAATGGCTGTTCAAATTATAGTTGGAATAGTGTTGGAAAGCTATTCCACCCTTGTTTAGTGGCACCTCAATAAAGAATCATTTCTTCTTTTGTTTCTTATTGTAAATTGTTTTCTAATGATTGGAAGTAAAACCTATTCAATTACAGAATTACTGAGATATTTAAGTATATTTCTTGCTTTGCAGGAGTAATGTGTTATGAGATGTAGTTTGTCATTATTTTATTCATCTAATTATTTTCTTTAACCATTGATGCAGTTATTCTTTTGATTTCTGTCCACTGTACCCAGCTTTGACCCATGTAGATTAGAACCTCATGCTGTGACACATGACTATGATCAAAATAGAAATCAATAAAATTTTATTTATTGTGGAATTGAGGGATAATGTGGGAAGGCAGAGTTGAAGAAGTAGATCAGTGATGACCTTGAATGGTGGAAGAGGCTTGAAGGGACAAATGACCAATAGCAACTCCTATTTCTTCTATTCTTATGCCCTCTCACCTTACAGACAAAACTATGATGGCTGAAACCTCTTTTGAAAACTTACTTAAGAGAGGAAAAAATGCTTCAGTCGTTGGAAGAGGATAAGCATTGCATGATGAAAATTGAAGAGATATACTTTTGAGTGAAAGACTACCCACAGTGCCAGAGATGTCATCCTTCAAATGAACTGCAGGTCACTAAATCAAGCTGAAAAGATGTTATGGCACTATTTCAAAGAGCAAGGCTGTTCTTCTTGGCACCAAGGCTAATGTTTGTCCCTGAACTGACATCGCTTAAATAAGCCATTTGGATATTGATCATATTGCTACTCCTCTCTCAATTTCCAAAAACGTCCATTAAATGTTTCTAGTGTTCTTCATCTTCCTCTTCACAACTTTCTTCTTTTTTTCCTCCTACTTTTATTTGGTATTTGCTCAAACTTTGAGAAGTACATCAAATGGTGAACAAGCCAAGGAAGGTAGAATATTACAAGTTGCTCATGGCTAAAAGAGTAACTTGTAAGCACATTAGATGTTTTATCTGCTAATTTAACAAACATTGATTCTATTGTTTAGTGTGGTTACTTTTTCTATTAAGGATGCTACATGAATACAATGATGCAAATAATCAAATTCGTAACTCATGTGTTTTAGAGGTGTGATTTTTAGGAATTCAAGTGTTGAATTAGCAAAGAAGCTAAAAATACCTTAGTAAGCAAGTGGGGGGAACCAATATGTCTAGATGTAAGTCCGTTAACTCCATCACAAGTAATTCATGTTAGGATTTCTGATGCGAAACCCCTAAGCAAAAAATGTAGTGAGGCCCAAGCATCAGTTAAGAAATCATCAGTCGTGAGGTTTTGAAGGATAACATTGGAATGATCCTCCTGAAACCTTGCATCTTGGAGAATGGCTGTAACACTGAGGACAAATCAAAGTGAATTCCGGAGAGCTGTGGCATACACGATTTAATTCCAAAAAGAAGAGTGACTGAATCTTCAAAGGTATTGTACAATATAAGGGAACTCTCAAATGGAATTAGGAAGTAAAAGGGATACTGCAACTATATTCTTAAGTCTTGACGAACTATAATGCTAAGTTAGTAGTATGCGATATATGGTTAACTCAGTTGGCTGGATGATTGTTTACAATACAGAGTGATTCCAACAGCATGGGTTCAAATCTGCACCAGCTATGGTAACCATGAAGGATTGTCTTTCATAACCTCTCTCCTTGCCTGAGGCCTGGTGATACTCAAGTTAAAACACCACCAGTTGTCTCTCTGTAATGAGAGAGCAGCCTGATGGTCTAATAAGATAATAGTGACTTTGCCTCATCAGTAAAGTGAAGGAAGGTATCATCAACAGCGCTATCAAGTAGCACCTGTTTAACAACTACCTGCTCAGTGACGTCCAGTTTGCGTTCCGCCAGGGCCACTCAGCTCCTGACCTCATTACTGCCTTGGTTCAAACATAGACAAAAGAGCTAAATTGCAGAAGTGAGAGTGACAGCCCTTGACATCAAGGCTGCATTTGACCCAGTGTGACATCAAGGAGCTCAAGGAATCAATGGGACTCAGGGTGCAAACTCTCCACTGATTGGAGTCATACCTGGTTCTTGGAAAATGGTTGTGGTTGTTGGAAGTCAGTCATTTCGGCTGCAGAGCGTTTCTGCAGGAGTTCCTCAGAGTAATGTCTTAGGCCCAACCATCTTCAACTGCTTCACCTTTCCTTCAACATAAGGTCAGAAGTGGGGATGTTCACAATGTTCTACCTACCAATGGGTATTATGAGTCTACCTACAGTGCAGGGACTGCAAATGTTCAAGAAGTCAGCACACCACCACTTTCTCAAGGCCAACTGGGGACCAACAGTAATTACTGGCTATTGAACACCATACATGTCCCATGAGCGAAAAATGGAAAAAGCTTATTTCTGTTTAAAACGAAATCAAGCCATGTGGTGTGGATCTTTCACTTAGTTGGTGAGTGTTCAGTTTTTCTCTTTGGTGGTCAACAGGCTTTATGGAGATCATAACAACAAATTATTAGCCATGAGTAATTCCTGTAAATTCTATGACTTTTATACTTGCATATCCAAGCAATTTAGATCAACTCCTTTTCCCTTTCCGTTTGTGTTCAGTCTCACCCAATAAAGGTGGGTCAGCTCCTTGAACTCAGTTGTATTAACTATTTTGCAGTTTTAAATGAGTATGTTTTAGATGAATGATAGATATATTATGGTCTGACTGTGAATGGAACATTTGAGAGAAAGATACCCATGATTACACAGCTACTGCATAATTTTTCCTTGTCTTTTGAATTAAATTCTATTGTGTGACTTTCAAGTTCCATCCATAAGACTACTTTAAAAACTCCTTTTGTGTCATGTTTATGACAGAAATTAAAAATATATATAAAATACAATTAGTCTCTTTTTTTTGATGCAGAGACCTTCTGTTTGGCCAGATCTACACTAAATTGAGTGAGATCTCAGTGGCGAAGGGAGTGTTTCTTGAATGCCTGGAACCTTATATTCTGAATGATAAGCTGCCAAGCATCACCCCACAGGTAATGAAGGATCTGCTCATCCACTTTCAGGACAGGGACATGATGGAAAACATTGAAGCATGCATTGTACATATGGACATCACTAGCCTGGACATACAACAGGTGAGCAGTACATATAGTTCAATTTTTGGGTCTTTTCTGCTGTTCATCATCGAGAATGTTTTGTCTCTTGTATGTTGGATCTTCCTTGTGGGAAATGACATCCCCTCATGCCATCTAGAATCTCTTTGCTGGCCTTCAGCTCTTAGTAAGCTTTCAGAAATGTGTCTAAAATAATGAACAACAGTACTTTCCTTGTAATTTTCTCACTAAGATATTGAACTTTACTACCTCCTTGAAGTTATTCTCTCATCGCCAAAGGTAAGAGAGCATTTCACGATCTTGTTTTAACTTCTCAGTAAATGATCAAAAAGTAATGTAGTAGAGATAAAGTTACATACTTATAGCAGAATGCCTGTTCTTTAAATCAAGAGAAAAACAGCAGAAGGTGGAGGAGTGGAGAAAGGAAAAACATTTAGAAATGAAATAAATATAATGTATCTTTGCCATGGATTTAAAGGGACTAATTTTTGCTTGACCAACTTTATTGACATTATTGAGGAGGCAACAGAGTGTGTAAACAACAGTAATGCAGCAGATGTAAATTGTCTGGATCTTCAAAAGACCTTTGACGAGTTCCATAATAGACTAATGAATAAGGTTAGAGAATGTGGAGTCAGGGACAATGGAAAAACCTGTTGTTAGTTGGCTTCAAGGCATAAAGCAGAGATAGGAAGTAGTGTTCCACAAAAATCAATGCTGGGACCACTACAGTGTGCAATTTACATTAACAGTTTGGTCTTTGAAATCAAAACCACTTTTTCGAAATTTGAGACTGCCACCTTTTTTTAGTAGGTTGGCAGAGAGGCAGTGCTTCGTTGATCAACATTGAGGAAGACTGTGACATATTATGGGACAGCAGTAATAAACTTAGGAAGCAGACAAATAATTGGCAAATTAAGTTCAACACACAAATGTGTAATAGTATATCATTTTGGTTGGATGAATAGGGATGTCATTTATTACTTGGAAATTAAAATCCAGATGAGGTAGAGGAATAAATGGATCTTTGAGTTCAAATACCGCAATTACTAAAAGTTGCTTCACAGGTTTAAAAGGCCATAAAAGTGGTGAACCATTTGCCTTTTGCCTTTTAGTTCTATTAGGATAGAATTGAAAACTAGGGAAATAATACTAAACCTTTATTATTGAACCTTCGTTAGACCATACTTGGAGTACTATATGCAGTTCTGGAAACTATTACGTAAAGAATATAGAGACACTGTGAAAGCTGCAGAAAAGATTTGCAAGACATGTGTAGGAATGTATTTTAGGAAAGGATTGACAAAAAAAGTTAGTTCTTTTTGGTTTAGAGCAGTGAACTGAGGGCTTAAGGCAATCTTTGGCCTATGAGCAACATCTTTTTTTTAGCAAAGGGAACAAATAAATTGCTGTTTGTTTATGAGGCCAGGCCTGAAGGTTAACTACAGGTTGGTTCTTTTGGAAGGATCCAATAGCTCTGGAGAGGCATTATCTTGAAACAGATGGCAGATATTCGAAATTAATAGGTACCAATCAGTCAAAAAGAAAACTGTGGGTGGGGAAAAACAAAGCAAAACTAAAATTTTAACTGGTTTGTGGCTGCCAAAGTTACAGGATGGGGTTTTGATTACTCCCTGGTTGTCCTCACATTATCAATTTATTGAAAGTTCGGTGAGTAGTATCTGTTATTACAATTAAATGAATATTCCTGCGAACCTGTTGAAAGCTGTTTGCATTGATTGGTGCCTGCAGAAACCAAGCAAAATACAATCCCATGTGCTCATGATATTATTGGCCATGGAGGCTGCTTAAGTGAACTGGCCAGTTCCATTCCAATTATTTTTTCAGTTGATTCATCCCTTAACTGTATCTGTTTATCTGTGTCTGTGAAAGTGGGGTATAGAATCAAAGAAGATAGGATTTACACCATAGTCATTAATTTGATTACCTTGTTTATCTCTGCTTTGCTAAAGCAGTTCTGCTATTAATAAATTGTGAATTATTTTGTTTAAGAGATAAACTTGGTTTCTGGTATTGGTTATTTAAAAAGTCTGATTAGAAATCATTGGGGCAATTTTGAGGGTCATTGAGTATTTTAATTTTTCTGTGTTGAGAATACAGGGATAGAAAGGCTGATTTGATTTGGTTGTCTCTCTCCATGTCATAAGCTAACATAGCAAGAAATCCAATGGGGAATTCAATGGGAACTACTTTAACAAAAGAGTGGTCAGATGTGGAACTCTCTACCACAGGGACTGGTTAAAGGAAGTTACTAATGTATTTGGAGAAGGATATGAGGGAGAAAGGAATAGAATGTTTTAACTATAGATTTAGATGAGGAAAGAAACTCAAGTGGAGCACAAGCACAAGCACCAGTAGGGACTAGTTGTGCCAAATAGCCTGTTTCCTTGCTGCACATCCTATTAAAAATAACGAGTCCTTTTACTTGAAGCTTTTATTTTATGTAGTTTTGTGTTTTGTTATGATCATTTCAGATTACTGGAGCTAGCCATTAGATTTTCAATTTGTTTGACCATGTTCTATTTCTACATTATTTCACTGACTCCTGTTGTTTGAATTTTCATGAATGTTGCGTAGGTTAAAAATAATGTCCTGTTATACATTGAACTGAATAAATCAAGGAGTGAGCGCAGCATTCTTTTAGATCAAATCTTAACCCAGGGCCCTTGGCCTACTCAGCTGTTGTAATAAATTCAAAGACATGGCTCAAAGATAAGCAGAGGGTTAGTATTACAAAATAGTATGAGCACTGCCCAAAACAGATAATTTAATCGTTAATTGATTTTCCATTTGTTAGACATGGCTGTTCATGAATTAGCTCCTGCCTTTGTTGAACTATAGATACAGCTCAAAACTAAGCTTTTGACAATTAAGTACTTTGGGGTATGATGGGCATTATGTAAAGCAAATTTTAATGTAGGTTTATAGTTCTGAGCTAAATTTGCATCATTGGGAATGGTATTATTTTGAAATTAAGACCCTTCACTCAAAGTCAAGAGGAAATTCCAAACCGTGTTCACGTACCAATTGTGAATTGAATTTTATGTTGGATTGATGGACTCCATGCTTACTTGCAATAATGAATGGATCCCCAGCTATTACAGATTCCAAGGCTCCTGTTTGCTTTAGGCAGTGTGCCTGCAGCCCACAGAATTATTTTGATTAATAATTGCAAATGATCAGGAATAGTTGCATTATGAGCAGGTTAATTTCTAAAAGTCCACCTAGTAGTTTCCACTGGGTGGGTAGATTAAGATTATCTTCCAAATATTGAGAAAAATGGGAAAACCTACCACTCACGAAATAGCTTTAAGTTCTGCAATTGGTTTCTTCAATAGGTGGCTACATAATAGTACTTGGCACTTTGTCTTAAAAACAACTTTCAGTGAAGATTGCAAATGTAGCAGATAATATCCAGTTTCTGAGCAGTTGTTATTGCACCAAGAGTATGAGAGTTATCACATACCAAACATTTGTTGATCTAATCTTGAAGTATATCGAGAAATATAAATAAGATGGAAGCAATCCAAAGATGTGATGTAAGATTTTGTTTGAATCAGTATGAGTTAGGCAGCAGTGTCACTTGCTTGATCAAAGATTGGAAAGGAAATCACTTCACCATGCAGGGAAACAGGAAAAAGGCTGTCCATGTTGGACAGAATCCGGAAAGGAATGGTGCTATTAGTGGAATTCATTAAATAATCTCTGGCAATGATGGGACATGAAGCAGCCATCCACACAAAGTATAAACACTGTTTATAAAATCAGAAAATCTCTACATTCAAGGGTTTGTCCTGCACCATTTCTGCCCTCTGCCATCTCCAAATCCTTGTTTCCCTACCTCATTGTCTGCATTTTGCACAGATGACTTCCTCCATATCACTCTGGTCCACTCCATCACCCCCATCCCACCCTTATGGTACTTTGCCATGCAATTGCAGAAGGCATAACACTTGTGCTTTTACCTCTTCCCTTCTCACCGTTCACTGTCCCATATACAACTTGCAGTTAAACAGTAATTTACTTATTCTTCCAGTTTACTGTTTTCACTGCTCATGTTACCATGAAGGATTCTTCCTTGCTTGAAATGTTGTGACTCTCATGTTAGCAACTACCAATCATCTCTCTCCCTCTCTTCACCCCACCAAACTCACCCCCCCCTCCCCTGCCCCTCAGCCTCTCATGAGAGAGCAGCTCTGTTGTCTGATAGTACAAGGTGACTTTACCTTTATTCACTGCTCATAGTGCAGACTGTTTTGCTGTGGTGACACCGTACATAGACTGCGTGATCACTTTGCGTAATACCTACGCTTGGTAAGACTGACTACGACCTTCCAGTTTCTTGCCTTTTCGTTAAACTATTTTTCTCCCATGCCTACATTTCCATCCTAAGCCTGCTGCAATACTCCAGTGAAACTCAACGCAAGCTGGAGGAAAAGCACCTCATTTTCTGCTTAGGCACTTTACTGCTTCAGGGATCAATGTTGAATTTAATAACTTGAGAGCATGAACAGAATCATTTGTTCTGTGCACCCTCACCATTTGTTCCACTCGCTTCTCCTCCATCTTTGTCACCAGCATTAACAACCATCAGTTGCAGTTTCCCTTTCAGTTCTGCTATTCTCCGCTTTAAAAGCATTAACTCTGTTTTCTCTCCATAGATACTGTCAGACCTGCGGAGTTTCTCCAGCATTTTCAGTTTTGCTTTGAAATAAGCACTTTGTTTCCAAGAAATTGCATCAACTATTTTACTTGCAAAGGGCAATTCCAAATGGATCAAACTGCCAAAGGAAATAGTCACAGACTCATTACTTGAAATCCTCAAGACTCATCTCTAGGTCATCTTCCATTTATAAGTTTTTCATGTGCATGACCACAGTATTAGCTGGTCTTGTCTCGTTTAATTAGAGCTAAGCATAAAAATATTGGAGGAATTAGTCTTCGCTGGCGGAACCAAGGCAGATGGAGCAGAGACACATTATTTATATACAGATTGTTTGTAACTTTTTGATCAAAGGGAACTTGTGAATGGAATCCGAACGCATTGATATTGAATCCAAAATAAGTTTAAATCTTTGTTTTAATTTGTGATTTTGTGAATGTTTTCTCTTTTATCCTGCAACATGATAAATAAGTTTGGATTTTAGTAAAATTGATGTGAAATTTCATCTGCCTTTGTTGTAGGTGGTCCATATGTGCTGGGAACATTGTCTGTACGATGCTATGATCTATGTGTACAACAGAGGAATGAATGACTATATCACTCCAATGGAGGTAAGAATTAGAATGATATCAGTGAGTAGAAATTAGGTTTGATTTCCTAAAATTAAAGTTCGTTCTGAACTTCCACTGATGGACTAGCATCCCTTTTTTAAACTTCATGTTACTAGTTATATTTTGTTGAACAGTTGACTGGAACTCTGAATGCAATCAGAATGCTGCACTAATATCAGTCAGTTGTTTCCATTTCTGGCCGTGGTCCAATACAGCAAATCTGGAACGAAGACATTAGTATCCTCTTGATTTTAGGTTCAGCCATAAGATTATATTTCTTTTGGTCTCCAAAATAACGAGGGCAAGAGTAACCAATATTTTAAGGGCTGTATAGCAACAGAGCAATAGCTTTAAGGAGTTTATATAAGATGACAGAAAGACATAGGAAAACAGTAGAGCTTTAAGAAATTGATTACCTGAACTGCCTTAAATCAGAAATGATTCTCAGTTTGTAAGGGAATCATTTTGTTTGAGAGGGAATGTTGGAGAGGTAAAGAATGAAAATGGCAAGTCATCTCTGCTACTGCCTTGATCATGGCAGCTCAAGATGCAACTTCAGAGAAGAAACCGCACTTGCTTTACACTTTAATTTACACGTTTAATTGGACACTGAATGTTGCATCTGCATCAGCTTGTTACCACGTAAACACAGAGAAGATCTGTTAAATGGGTTATGGTTACCGGAGCCTTCGACTTTATTGATAATTTGCTGACTGTGGGTAGGGCCTATCATAACAAAATTGAAGTAGATATCTTATCAGTTTTAAAGGTAATTGGAATTAATTTTATTCTTGTTTTCTCAATTCTTGTGTCATCCATGGACAAATTTGCATAATAATCGCTGATGCTTTGAAATGTTCTTGACTGTGAAGTATGCATGACGCTAATTAGTTAAGCAACCAGTGAATGCCAGGAATTGCATGTTTCTGCTGGGGAGCATTGATATCTATGATAACTCAGGATTTCAATTAACATATTGGCTTCTGTCATTATTTTCAGAAATTGTTCCAAGTTATTGGTCCTCCTCTCCGAGCTGGCAAACCTCTCTCAGGTATAACGTGGAAACATATACAGTAGGAACAAGAATAGGCCCTGCGGCCCTTTAAAACTGCTTTGCCATTCACTATGATTATTGCTGATCACCCTATACAGTACCCTATTCCCACTTTCGCATACCCACATTTGTCTTTAACACTTGAACTATATCTGTCTACTTCTTGAAAACACTCAAATGTTTTGGCTTCAATCGTTTTCTGTGGCAAAGAATTCCATAGCACCACCCCCCAACTCTGGGGTGAAGAAATTTCTTTTCTGTTCAGTCTTACATGGCCTACTCCTTATCCTTACACAGTGACCCCCTGATTCTGGACTCCCTGGTTATCAGAACCATCCTTCCTAGGTTTATCTTGTCGAGTCCAGTTAGAACTTTATATGTTTTCTATGAGATCCCTCCTCATTCTTTTAAACTCCAATGAATATAGTCCTAACAGATCCAGTCTGTCTTATGGATTGCTTCTTCTTACATTCAACTGCTGAAGTGAAGTAGTTTGTAAGAGGACTGAATCACTCTTTTCATATGTGCAGTGAATGGTGAATTATGTTTCACTTGTATGTAGACAGCAGATTCCTGTTTCTAAACCTTTCTGTCTTCTGTTGCACTCTGCCATATTACGTAAAACTTCAGTTTGTGTTTGAGGTTGGACTGTTTTGAAAAGAATTTTCCTGCCTTTTTAAAAACTTTATTGCTGTTTGAACTTGTTTCCTGGCCTTTATCAGTACTGCCCCAATAGGAAGTTCACTTTGAAGTCCCCTCTGTCTTCAGTTTGTGCAGTCAAGATGCTAGAAGTCTGATGGATCGCATTTATTGACTTCATTTCGTTTATACAATTGTTATTTCCATTTCATACCTCCCTTCATTATCTGTGCTTCTTTCTCACTTACTCACATTATTGATTCATTCATGGGAAATGGTTATCACCGGCTAGGCCAGCATTTATTGTCTGTCCCCAAAGCTATTCAAGGAGTTGGTGGTGCTGAACCACCATTTAAGGCTCTGCAGTCTCTGTGCTGTAGGTATACAAGTACACACATAGCACTTTGGTACACCTCACTGGGGAGTGCACTGGAAATCAAGCCCCACTATTCTTGGAGCCATCACAAAAGTTAAATTATTTAAAAGTATGCAGAATTATCCAATTTACCTGTCGTTTAGACCCAGGTTTCTGCACTTAACAAGTATTACTATTTATTGCAAATTAATAGATTCTAGCTACAGATTAACAATTATGAACAATCAATGTATCATTTTACTAGTGAAAACTGGCCCTCTTATAAACTCCCTCTGTATACACACACGCACAATTAGGAAAATAATACCTCAGTGTTATGGCAGAGGGAAGGACGAGGAAGATATTTCAATAGTCCTTGCGTACAGGATCCATTCAGATGCTCCTTTCAGTTGGTAAGGATGTGCTTCTTCCCGATTCTCCTTGTTCAGATACATTCACTTGTTTGTAGAAGGTACAGGGTGGCTAGTTCACACTTATAAAGTCTCAGGCTTACTGGTTAAGAGCCACAAATTACAACAACTGCTGAGGGAAAACAAAATTGTCTATTTTCAGGTTTTTTACTGAAGAACAACAACAACTCCATCTCCACCAAACGTTCATTAGTTTCTGATAAAATGTTCATACCCCCCTAAGCTATTCAGCTATCTGGGAGCTGTTCACATTGTAGTTAGCAGGCAGAAGGTCTTATTCGTTGTTAAGTGGTCACCAGTCCACGGACCATTCAACTGCTTAGTCCCGCCAAAGCTCGAATCGTACACACACAAAGTCTGTCAACTAGGCTTCCAATGCTGCAGAAAAAGCAGCTATGTAAATAAATGTGGAGCTGGAGGAACACAGCAGGTCAGGCAGCATCAGAGGAGTAGGAAAGTCAACATTTTGGCTGGGACCCTTCTTCAGAACTGGAGAGGGGTAAGGGAGCTGGGAAATAGAGAGAGGAGATGTGGGGCTGGGGGAAGGTGGGTGGATTGGTGATGGGTGAGTGCAGGTAGGGAGTGGTGGGGATTGGTCAGTGGGATGGGTAGGATGGATAGGTGGGGGACAAGATGGACTGGTTGTGTCAGGTCTAGGAGACTGGGATGAGAGGGAGTTTGAACTTGGGATGAGGAGATTTTAAAAATATTGTATTCTGTGTTTAGGCTTTCGGGCTATAAGCTTCCAAGGCAGAACATAAGGTGTTGCTCCTCCAGTCATTGTGACACTGGAGGAGGCCCAGGATGGACATGTCACCCAGGGAGTGGGAGGGGGAGTTAAAATGGTTAGCGACCGGAAGGTGTTGTCGTTTGTCGCGTACAGAGTGTAGATGCTCTACGAAATGGTCTCTGAGTCTATGCTTGCCCTCACCGATGTAGAGGAGGCCACATCGGGAGCAGCAGATGCAGTAGACCAGGTTGACGGATGTGCAAGTGAACCCCTGTCTGATATGGAAAGTTTGTTTTGGGCCTTGGATGGAGGTGAGGGGGGAGGTGTAGGGGCAGGTGTAGCACCTCCTGCGGTTGCAGGGAATGGTGCTGGGTTTGGTGGGGTTAGTGGGGACGTTGTCGTCCTTGAAATAGGAGGACATCTGGGATTTCGGATACCTCCATCCCTTTCCTGGACCTCTCCGTCTCCATCTCTGGTAACTGCCTCAACACTGACATCTATTTCAAACCCATCAACTCCCATATCTACCTGGACTACACCTCCTCTCATCCACCCTCCTGCAAGAATGCAATCCCTTACTCCCAATTCCTCTGCCTCCGCTGCATCCACTCCCGGACATACCAGATGTCCTCCTAATTCAAGGACCACAACGTCACCCCTCCGGTGATCAAAAATGCCCTCAACTGCATCTCTTGCATTTCCCGCCCTTCTGCCCCCAAACTCCCTTCCCCCAACAAAAATAAAGACAGAATCCCCCTTGTCCTCACATATCACCCCATCAACCTCCGCATCCAGCATAACACTCTCCGCCACTTCCACCACCTAAAATCCGACCCCACGACCAAAGATATATTTCCCTCCCACCCCTATCTGTCTTTTGTAGGGGCCACTCACTCCGTGACTCCCTTTCCCTGCAACCGCAGGAGGTGCTACACTGCCCCTACACCTCCCCCCTCACCTCCATCCCAGGCCCAAAGCAAACTTTCATTATCAGACAGGGGTTCACCTGTATGTCCTCCAACCTGATCTATTGTATCCGTTGCTCCCAATGTGGCCTCTTCTACATTGGTGAGACCAAGCGCAGACTTGGGGACTATTTCGTGGAGCATCTGCGCTCTGTATACGATAATCGACAACATCTTCCGGTCGCCAACCATTTTAACTCCTCTTCCCACTCCCTTGATGACATGTCCATCCTGGGCCACCTCCAGTGCCACAATGACGCCACATGCAAACTGGAGGAGTAACATCTCATATTCCGCCTTGGGAGCCGACAGCCTGATGGCCTAAATATGGAATTCATCAGTTTTAAAATCTCCCCACCACCAGCCTCATCCCACATCCAACCTCCCTCTCATCCCC
>NC_063338.1:20957429-20969387 GCF_021869965.1 Rhincodon typus
CCACCCCCCCCAATCCTCACCCCTCCTGTATTTATTTCCAAGCTCCCTTCCCCCTCCCCAGTTCTGAAGAAGGGTCCCGACTCAAAACATTGACTCTCCTACTTCTCTGATGCTGCCTGACCTGCTGTGTTCCTCCAGCTCCACACTGTGTTGACTCTGACTCCAGCATCTGCAGTTCTTGCTATCTCTGAGAATGTGAATAACACTTGAATTTGATTGTCAGAAAAATAAAAATAAATGGGCTTTACCACCGTAATGGATTTGACAAATCCCAATGACAACTTCTTGTCCATTTCTTTTATATTTTCCTGCTGCATTGTTCTCCTGCAGCCAATCAGTCAATAACCATCTCCCAGACTCTCCAGTTCCTGCCCTGCATGACCCTTAAGCAGTTTTAGTAGATTTGCACGGTAAAGAATGTCATTGTTGACATTTGTCTTGAAATTCATCTTAATGAATTACACTTGCATTCCCTCAGTGGCACTCTTTTAATTCTTAATTGAGAAGATGAACATGTGTTTCAAATTTGCATCCTCTACAGTGCTAAATTGATTTGATAAGCATCTTTATTTCTAATTTATAAATACTAAGGCGGTTTCCCTCGACTTTCACCTTGTTCCTTTTATCTACCAGCTCTTGTTTTTACTAAAATGTCAATCAGCACACATTAAGCCTGTCTAAGTGCTGCCAACATATTAGTTGCTTAATCTTGTAACCCAGGGTTTTACATCTGCCAGTATGCATGTTTTAACTTTTTAATTTCAATTTTAACATTAAAACAAGAAACAAACAAATTAGGTGCAACATTTAACGTGGAATGCACATCTTTTCTTGTCGCTGTTTGTTATTCCATTTTTGAAAATTTTACTTAGACCATCAGTGGCTGCAAAACACTTAGCAATAAATCATAATATCATCAAATAGTACAGCACAGAAGGCCTATGGTTCATGGAATTTTACCGGATTATTTAGAGAGCAATGTAGTTAGACTCGGTCCCTTTACTTTCCACATATTCTTGCAGTTTTGTTTATCGTATTACCATTTCAAGGCCAGCATAGAATTTGTGTGCACCCCTGCAATCAGACACCAGATTACAATTCCTGATGTTGACCAGCAAATTTCTGGATCTCCCCCTACACCTTGAAATATGTCCTGGAAGCCTTATGCTTAACTGAGAGGTTTCATCATCCCATCAGAAAGATGCCAGTGGATCAAGATGCATCCTGAAATTGATAATTATCACTGAATTTGGTTGAGTATCATATTTGCTTTACAAAAAGATAATTCCAACAGTGTTATTTGCAGAACTGATATTAATTGACACTTCCAAAATAAAATTGAACTCTGATGTGATGCATTTAGAATTGCAAATACTTATTTTTCAGTAATCCTCTTTCCAATATGTTTTTTCTTTTGAGCTAAGCTGTCACTTCAGCCATTGAACAGTTAGAGTTTTCAGCTGCTGAATTAAATACTGTTCCTCTGTCATTGTGCTTTGCCTGTATTTTCCTGGTTATCATTCACCATAAGTGACAGAGGGCAGATGAATCTCCTGACCCTGGTATGCTTTGCATTACCTGCGGCAACACCAAGTTACAAGTTATGGCAAGTGGGAGATGATTGGCAAACAATACATCCTTCCAGGCTGGTAGATCATGCTCCATTTGGTTAAGTATGAAGCCTTTCCTAATATCCTATCAATAAACTCAATACAGCAAAACATTTGGGTTGACAAAATTTGGAATTGGAATGGGTTTATGTTTCATGAATTAAGAAATCACATCATGTTTTGTTATTTACAGATCAACAAGTGGTCATGGGGAATAAGTTACTGGTGTACATAAGGTAAGCCTTGTTTTCTACTTTTGACCATTGGAATAAGATGGCCCAATTTCAAAACTTTTTAGCAGTTAACCGAACACCATTTCATCCAACAATAAAGTCTAGATATTGGAAAGCAAAGTTCCCTTGTAGCTCCCTGGAATTAGTACTTGCTATGATGTTAGTATGATTACTTTTATTTTCTGTGGACCAGAGAGTAGGGTCAAGAATCTCAGGCAAGGAAATAATTTGTAACAGACATGAAGTTTATTGATTTTCTTCATTCCCTGTACTGATGTACTACTGCTTAACAGTCTTAAAAAGTAAAAGAAACATGATATTATATTCTATGCCTTTTGAAATCCTCAGATTTTGCCATTCACAGCCGTGAATTCAAATCCAATTGTCTAATAACCTTTGGAGTTGTGTTCTTTTATTCATGGATGCATTTAATCATTGGCTTCCACATGTTCCTCTGATGGGTGCCTCTGAGAATTCAATCAGTTAAAGTATTGTGTTAATTATAGTTGAGTAACATATTAAAAGTTGAATCACAATGAATGTATTCAGATATTTATTTAAACTAGGAGCTCTGCGTCCACAGTATCTCAGCTTCCTCACCCAACTGTTGACGTGGAATTTTTGGGATTACAGTAACAAGGCTTCATGTTTAAGTAGTTTTAGATAAGCCAGTCATTAGCTTGTTCTCCAAATGGTTACTCCCCACTCTAAATCCTACCCTTTTAGCTGTACTCCCATCAGTTAAAGCTTTTCATTAGAAACACTATCATTGAAATTACTTAATAACAGCCTATTTCTCCTTTGGGTCAGAACGGACTGTGATTTCTCTGAACTCAAGCATGAATAAATGAAAGTATGCAAAGAAAATTAAAGGAAAATGATTTTAATGCTGCTATGAATTCTCTCTTGCTTGCCGTGAGATTAATTTTCATTTCTGGACATCTCAATCATGGAATCATAGAATCATAGAATCCCTACAGTGTGGAAGCAGGCCATTTGGCCTGAGTCCACACCAGCCCTCTGAGGAGCTTCCCAACCAAGACCCACCCCTACCCTATCCCTGTAGCCCTGCATTTCTCATGGCTAACCCTGCGAGCTAGCACATCCCTGGACACTAAGGGCAATATAGCATGGCCAGTCCACCTAACTGGCACATCTTTGGACTGTGGGAGGAAGCTGGAACACCTGGAGGAAACCAATGCAGACACAAAGTAGAAAGTGATTTTAATGATGGACTTAAAAGAGCATGTTATATTTTGTTGATTTTACGGGTAGATTATAGTTGCTGACTTCTAACTCGATTGATGTTTCATTACTGATAAGAAATTTGTACTGTTGGTGCCATTAACCAGTAATAGATACATCCTTTTTATTTTGAAAAGCAATCTCAATAAGTTTTATAAATATCTTTATAATAATTGTGTTATTTTCCTTTTACAGCTGCTGCCTTGCTGGGCGAGCTTACCCGCTCGGTAATGTTCCAGAAGATCTTGTCCCATTGGTGAAACATCAGGTGAGTAAATTTCAGTAAGAAGTCATTATTTTATATTACCCAGGTTGTCCTGCACTCTAGATTCTGTGCAAAGGCTTCAAGTAATTTTTGAGTTTTTTGCCTACCTCTACAATTTAGCTGGCTGGAAAACTGCTACTCCCTCACTTTAGCTGATGCTTTAGTTGCTAGTTTCAGAAAGTGCATTTCTCCTCTTTTGTTATCTTGCATCTGAGGAGGTGCTTGCCTTGCACTCAACATCTCTGTACAATGATATGGCTGAGAGTGGGTACTCAAATTTGATAGAGGCATTTTTGTTCTGCCAGGTATTGGATGTTAACACACGTGGGCTGTGTACAAATGGACTGACCTCACTGGATTGTGCAGGATCATGTATTTCAATGAATTATTGGTCTTCCAGATAAACACTTCAAACACACTGGTTGTCCAGGGTTACGTCTCAAATATGAGCTGTTGCAACAGCATTTGGTGAATATGCAAATAATGTACATAGAACATAGAACATTACAGCGCAGTACAGGCCCTTCGGCCCTCGATGTTGCGCCGACCTGTGAAACCCATTGAGGAACCAGGATGTAACGCAGCATGTGGGATAAGGTGTTGTTCTTCCACCTGGGCACCCTACAGCCTGGAGGACTCAACATTGAGTTCTCCAATTTCAAATAACCTTTCCACCCATCCCCCCCAGCTCCCTTTCCAGCCCCACCTCTTGCCTTCCATTCCACCTTCTGACCCTCCCAGCCACCAACTGGATTCATCCCTCCCATCGACCAACCAGGTCGTGCCTAACACCAGTGTCCACCTATTACCACTATACTGAACCCCCCACCCCAACCCACTCTCTTTATCTGCTGCTCCCCCTTCCCCCACATCTGGTCCTGAAGAAGGATAATAGCCAAAACATTGACTGCTCCTTTCCTCCAGATGCTGCCTGGCCTGCTGTGGACAGTACAAAGTTTGTTTTCTATGAGCAGCCTCCCTCTCTCTCCCAGTATTCCCCAGCTTCCCCCAGTGCAGACCTCACCTTACTGCTCCCCGTTACAGGCCTCCGCTCCCCTCTTCTGGTGCAGGCACATCCCACACTGTTCTCAGTGCAGCCTCCCTGTTGGCCTTTGTCCCCCTCTCACCAGGGTCGAACCCTCCATCTCACCTCCCCGATCCCTATACACTGACGATGACATCAAAATGCATGGACTGTGGTGCTGTCATTGGTGTTTGCATAGATTGCTTCTTGCACTCTGTCATGGCCAGTTCACATCACTTACTGCATCCATGCATGCATGGTGACTCTATTGTTTTATGGAAAATCACTCCTCCATTATTGAACTCTCCTGTAACTTGTGCATAATCAATTCTACTGTTCAAAAAAATAGAATTTACTGATGGTTTCATATCGTGTGTGTGTGTGTGTGTCTGCCTGCCTGCCTGCCTGCCTGGTGTGAAGAAACTAGAAACACAATATTGTCAGCTAATAAAGATCTGCCGGCTGTGCCTATTCTTGGGATTGTAAGGGAATGACATTAAAATGGACATTAGTTACTAGCTCCCAGAAGAGAAAAGTGCAGCTATTCCACAAAATTTAAAAGTGACTTCCCGCTCAATGCCCATTGCAAACAAGTGGTTTTGGCCACTTTGTGTGTTGCATGCTTTCTTCTTGCTTTTAGAAGGTATGCCTCTCTAATATTTTGAAGCATATATTGGCATAATTTGTCATGATGAATCATCCAGTAACTTTTAAGAAGAACTATATTAATAAGTTTAGCATTGGATAATCTTGTCTGCGTTGGTGGTTTTGGAGAATTTGAAGAGGTGCTGAGACCCCGGGTTCTTTACTTCATTAATTATGGAAGTCATTATTTTACATGGATTCACAGAATAGCATAGCACAGAAAGATCCTAATAGATCCATTGTGTCTTGACCAGCTGTATATATTTGTAGGAAACTAGATGTATTAATGACTAGAGTAAGATTGGGGCCGGTCAAGGACAGTAGTGGGAAGTTGTGCGTGGAGTCCGAAGAGATAGGAGAGGTGCTAAATGAATATTTTTCGTCAGTATTCACGCAGGAAAAAGATAATGTAGTCGAGGAGAATACTGAGATACAGTCTATTAGACTAGACGGGATTGAGGTTCATAAGGAGGAGGTGTTAGCAATTCTGGAAGGTGTGAAAATAGATAAGTCCCCTGGGCCGGATGGGATTTATCCTAGGATTCTCTGGGAAGCTAGAGAGGAGATTGCAGAGCCTTTGGCTTTGATCTTTATGTCGTCATTGTCTTCAGGAATAGTGCCAGAAGACTGGAGACTAGCAAATGTTGTCCCCTTGTTCAAGAAGGGGAGTAGAGACAACCCTGGTAATTATAGACCAGTGAGCCTTACTTCGGTTGTGCGTAAAGTGTTGGAAAGGATTATAAGAGATAGGATTTATAATCATCGAGAAAGGAATAATTTGATTAGGGATAGTCAACACGGTTTTGTGAAGGGTAGGTCGTGCCTCACAAACCTTATTGAGTTCTTCGAGAAGGTGACCAAACAGGTGGATGAGGGTAAAGCGGTTGATGTGGTGTATTTGGATTTCAGTAAAACGTTTGATAAGGTTCCCCATGGTAGGCTATTGCAGAAAATACGGAGGCATGGGATTGAGGGTGATTTAGCGGTTTGGATCAGAAATTGGCTAGCTGTAAGAAGACAGAGGGTGGTGGTTGATGGGAAATGTTCATCCTGGAGTTCAGTTACTAGTGGTGTACCTCAAGGATCTGTTTTGGGGCCACTGCTGTTTGTCATTTTTATAAATGACCTGGATGAGGGCGTAGAAGGATGGGTTAGTAAATTTGCGGATGACACCAAAGTCGGTGGAGTTGTGGATAGTGCAGAAGGATGTTGTAGGTTACAGAGGGACATAGATAAGCTGCAGAGCTGGGCTGAGAGGTGGCAAATGGAGTTTAATGCGGAAAAGTGTGAGGTGATTCACTTTGGAAGGAGTAACAGGAATACAGAGTACTGGGCTAATGGTAAGATTCTTGGTAGTGTGGATGAGCAGAAAGATCTCGGTGTCCATGTGCATAGATCACTGAACGTTGCCACCCAGGTTGATAGCGTTGTTAAGAAGGCGTACAGTATGTTAGGTTTTATTGGTAGAGGGATTGAGTTTCGGAGCCATGAGGTCATGTTGCAGCTGTACAAAACTCTGGTGCGGCCGCACTTGGAGTATTGCGTACAGTTCTGGTCACCGCATTATAGGAAGGATGTGGAAGCATTGGAAAGGGTGCAGAGGAGATTTACCAGGATGTTGCCTGGTATGGAGGGAAGGTCTTATGAGGAAAGGCTGAGGGTTTTGAGGCTGTTTTCGTTAGAGAGAAGAAGGTTAAGAGGTGACTTGATAGAGACATACAAGATGATCAGAGGATTAGATAGGGTGGACAGTGGGAGCCTTTTTCCTCGGATGGTGATGCCTAGCACGAGGGGACATAGCTTTAAATTGAGGGGTGATAGATATAGGACAGATGTCAGAGGTAGGTTCTTTACTCAGAGAGTAGTAAGGGCGTGGAATGCCCTGCCTGCAAAAATAGTAGACTCGCCCACTTTAAGGGCATTTAAATGGTCATTGGATAAACATATGGATGATAATGGAATAGTTTAGGTTAGATGGGCTTCAGATTGGTTTCACAGGTCAGCGCAACATCGAGGGCCGAAGGGCCTGTACTGCGCTGTAATGTTCTATGTTCTATGAAACCAGGTTCATGCACAACATTAATCGTCTGTCGTTGTGGTAGCAAAAGTTTACGCTGCCATGGATTTCAAACTTCATTAGACTGTGTGATTATGTGAACCTTATTGCAATATAGTCACTGTGCAAATGCTAGCTTGCGCAGTATGTTCTCTGGAGAAACTTTTGCCCCCAGACATTAAGACATTCACAATTTTATTATGCAGGTGAGGCGACTGCAAATGTTGTGACGATTGTTTTTTGTACTGTTGTTCACACAAGGATGACCAGTATTTCTTGCCAAGATATAGGTCCTCCCTGTTTTAGAACAGGGACATGGAATGACAGGAGTAGCCACACAAAGGGACTGCGAGTTGAATTCGTGGCCTTGACTTTGGAGTTCTCCAATGGACACATTCACAATCATTGTGAAAGAAGATGGGTCCAGACTCACATCCCTCAATCCTTTACAGAGGTGGCAATGATAATAATAGAAGCTTACTTTTGCGCAGAGACTGTGAATGGTCACATGAACAGGCATATCTCAAACATGTTAAAGATTTGCCTCAACCTATTCGAAAAGGGCATAGTGTAGAGAAGTGAAATGTTGGAAGACTGTTCTCAAGAAAAGATTTGATTTGCTGACTGCAAATCTGACATGGCCTTCCAGAGCCAGTTTCTTAGAAAAATTTCAATGTATAATTCGTAAACATGAGGCTAGAAGTTCTTTTAACTTCTAGCGGCATGTGTGTAAGGTGAATGTTCCATATTGTATGCAGTTTATGTTACACAACAATCATATTTTCACCTTTTAAGGTTCTTCTGTTGACATCGATATATACTACTACTACAATTGGTTTTGTCTACAATGTGACATTTTTTAGGAAATGTGTGATTGTACTATTGTTTTAGTCACTGTAGAAGGACGTTTTTAAGTTCAACTGTCCTGTGTGCACATGCTGTTTTCTTTGTTACGCTGTTATCTCCATTTCCCTTCCATCCTTAAGAGTTTAACTCTGCTGTTTCTCATGCCCCACTTGACCATATTTTTCGAAGCTTCTCCCAGAATTTGTGATTATAATTGTAAGGTCCTGTACAAAAGCCTCGTGCTGTGCCAATTCTAGTTTTCCCAGTTAATTCAAAAGCCTATGATTTTTAATCAAATCCATTCCGAAACAAGACTTGGCAAAAGGCCTATACTTAAACTTAATTGCAATATGATTTGAAGAAAAAGAAACCCTGTATCTGTTTTTTTTCCCCAAACATTCACTTGTTTCATGTGCTTAGTTCATGTCACACTCTGTGTGAGTGTCTATTTCAGGATAATGGGTGAAATCAAATCGCTGATATAAAAATAACGCTCGCAGCTCAATCCTGGAAAGCCAGTTATTGAAGGATGGCACTTGAGCCAATCTATTCACAATCTTACAAGCACTTTCTGAGCAAAGCATTAAACTTCCTAACTCAGCCACACCACAGCGTAAAATAAATGTCTCTGTGTGTGCTTCTTATGAAACACCGATTAATGCCCTCCTTCTCCATATAATCAAATAAGCTTGGGACACAATTAACATCCCTATTAGCTGCCAGATTCATGAGCTAGGTTTTGGTCCTGCATAATAATTAAAGCCCTTCGTCTTGCTTTGGAATTGGACTGTCTTGGGAGACAGTACGTGTAATCTCTTTCCTTTGGTTATGCATGCGTGCAGTTGTATGAAACACTGGACAAGAATGGTACAGTTCTGACAACAAGCTAAAATCATTCATTCTAATTTCGGGTGATTGCGCACAAAAATGGTTGCACTGACAAATAACAACCAGTGAATGTGGTGCTTATGCGGCAACACATCATGGCAGTTGCACATTTTTCATCCAAGGAGATTTTTGATCACCCCATTTCATCCACCACTGGATCCACCACTTCATATGCCAGGCTGGAAAAATAGCTTTTTTTGATGCTGTGTTAGGCAAGATTTACTGTATATTTAACGTTGCAGCCAGAACATCTCTCCACCAGCATTTCGCTTGGGCTTTATGCGAGATGTGCTCCTGTGCCATTTTTGAATGGGCATCTTGTGTTTTGAAAGCTTTGCTTTAAAGAAAAACCTTTTTTATGTAGCATTTGAACGAAGCTACCTAAATTATGCTAGTTCACACCTATTTGATGCATGTGTTTTCTTGTTTGTGTTTCTGGCTGGATTCAGGTCTTTGAATTTCTAATTCGCTTGCACTCCACTGAAGTAGCTTCTGATGAAGAGTTGTATCCTCAGATTAGAACATTGCTTCACTTCGACACTCGAGAATTCCTCAATGTATTGGCACTGGTAAGAGACTTTTATTTTCATCAACCTAAGTCATAGTTTCATTAAAACTATTTATGTTTCCTTCACTAATACTTCATGCACACATAAGAGTGGGAAAATTAAACTACGTTTCCTTAATCAAATTAAGATGCTGATTTGTGGAGTCTTTTCACAGAAGAATAGATACAATGAAGGTAAAGAAGATATGCCGTTTTGTTCCCTTCCCCCACAACTTTGGCTTTTCCTCTGATTCTTAATAGCTTAAAACATAGAACCAAAGAGTTACAGAACAGAAAGGGGCATCATGTCTGTGTGGTTTGTGATATAAACTCTGATCTATATATATTTTCAATATGATTTATTTTAAGTTTGTGTCTTAAAATTTGAGTAAGAGATGTTTGAGTTGTACGTAGGTCACAAGTTAACAATTAACCTATAAGTATATCTATAACCATGGTGACTTCTTTCACAATCGATTGTGAGGGCCTTTGGTAACTAATTTTTTTTGTTTACTTTAGGACTTCACAAACTAATAAGGCAGGCAAATGACTAGACAATTCAAGGTCTGGTAGAAATTTCTAGATAGTTTTTTTTAAGTTGAGGGGAAGCATCTATAGCCTAGAGTGAGAGAGACTTTTTTTTTTCAATTTACTTGTTTTTGACTGCATGGTGGCTCAGTGGTTGACACTTCTGCCTCACAGTGCCAGGGGCCCGGGTTCGATTCCACCCTTGGGCGACTGTCTGCGTGGAGTTTGCGTATTCTCCCTGTGTCTGTGCGGATTTCCGCTGGGTGCTCCGGTTTCCTCCCAATCCAAAGATGTGTAAGTTAGGCGGATTGACTGTGCTAAATTGCCCATAGTGTCCAGGGATGTGTAGGTTAGGTGCATTAGCCAAAGGGAATGCTGGGTTACAGGGAAAGGGCAGGGGAGTGGGTCCGAGTGGGAAACTCTGCAAAGGGTCGGTGTGGACTGTTTGAGCCGAATGGTCTGCTTCCACAGTATAGGGATTGTATTCTATGATTGACACAGTTCTGTGAATTCCTTGGATGGAGATGATTTGTATAGGATGGTGCTCCTGAGAAGGGTGGCGATGTGGTTAAAAACAATATTTCCTTCGAGTGATGAGTTAGTGATAATCCTAAACAGGAAGTGTCACGATAAAATGGTGAAGAGGTTACCTGAGGTTGAGTACTCTTAAACTCAGGCACGTGATAGCTCCAGGAAGAAGGAATATGATTATTACGAGGAAGCATAATTTTAAGGTGATTTGGAGGAAGGTATAGGGGAGATGTCAGAGGTAGGTTCTTTACATAGAGAGTGGTGGGCGTGTGGAATGTGCTGACAGCAGTGGTAGTGGAGTCAGATACTTTAGAGACTTTTAAGTGACTCTTGGATAGGCACATGGAGCATAGTAAAATGTAGGGTATGCAGGGTAGTTTGATCTTAGTAGGATAATAGGTCGGCACAACATTGTGGGCCGAAGGGCCTGTACAGTGCTGTACTGTTCTATGTTCTGTCAGTGTTTCTAGACTAGGACACAAAGTCACCGTTACCTAAAGCCTCGAGATGTCTTAGGAAGATTGGCTTTCTCCAATGTGAGTACTGTACAAGGGGTGCTTTTGGGTGCTTACGGGAATTTCTTTTTGGGAATTCATAAAGGAATATTTTGGGATTAATGGGATTATTCTTTAATTATGTGTTTAAAAGTCTTTGAATTTGTGTTATAAGTAAATAGCTTGATTTATTCTATTACATCTTAAATTTGTTTTAACTGATGTGGTAATTTGGTTTATTCGATAAAATAAAATCTGCACCACTGCATGCTTGTGTTTTAGTGAGAAACCGCTTTGTTAAAGCCAAAACAAAATAAAATATGATCTATCAATCGAGGTTTCGGTCCAGGATCTGACTTGTCCAGTAATTACTTTGGCTGGGATTATATTGCCCATTCCTGGTTGTCCTTGAGTATAGTGCTGAGCTCCCTTCTTGAACCACTGCATTCCATTTGGTTTAGGTGCTGACTGGCCTATAATTTCCTGGCCTATACTTTGTAATAATGGGACAATGTTGGCAGTCATCCGGCACCTCACTTGTGGCCAGAGAGGATTTGAAAATTACTGCCAGGTCCCGTAGTACTCTCCTGCCTTGCCTCCTTCACCAGCCTGGGATGTATCTCTTCTGGCGTTTGCAGATTTATCCACCTTTAAGCCTGGTAAACCCTCTAATACACTCTCTCTCTCACACGCACTCACTTACACAGTCACACGTATACTCTGTCACAAATGCACACACGCACACACTCACGCACACACTCACACTCCTTTCTTACATACTCACACTCCTCTCTTACACACTCACTCTCTCTCTCACACACTCTCTTTCTCACACTCTCTCTCTCTCACACACACTGTCTCACACACACTCTCTCTCTCTCACACACACTCTCTCACACACACTCTCTCTCTCTCTCTCTCTCACACATACACACCCTCTCTCTCACACACACACACCCACTCTCTCATCACTCACACACCCTCTCTCACTCACACTCACACACACCCGCTCTCTGGCACACACCCGCTCTCTGGCACACACCCGC
>NC_063338.1:20969397-20969716 GCF_021869965.1 Rhincodon typus
CACACACCCGCTCTCTGGCACACACCCGCTCTCTGGCACACACCCGCTCTCGCATGCTCTCTCTCTCTCTCTCTCTCGCACACTGTCTCTCTCTCGCACACTGTCCCTCGCTGTCTCGCGCACACTCTCTCTCTCTCTCTCTCGCGCGCACTCTCGCGCACTCTCGCGCACTCTCGCGCACACTCGCGCACTCTCGCGCACGCTCTCTCTCGCACACACTGTCTCTGTCTTGCGCACACTCGCTCTCTCTTGCGCACACTCTCTCTCTCGCGCACACTCTCTCGCGCACACTCTCTCTCGCGCACACTCTCTCTCGCGC
>NC_063338.1:20969816-21006181 GCF_021869965.1 Rhincodon typus
GCGCACTCTCTCTCTCTCGCGCGCACTCTCTCTCTCTCGCGCGCACTCTCTCTCTCTCGCGCGCACTCTCTCTCTCGCGCGCACTCTCTCTCTCTCTCGCGCACTCTCTCTCTCGCACACTCTCTCGCACTCTCTCTCTCTCACTCATTCCCACACACTCTGTCTCTCTGACACTCTCTCTCTCTCTCTCTTTCTCTCTCTCTCTCCCACTCTCTCTCCCACTCAGTTTCTTTGAATATTTTACAATCCTCCAACCTGATCTCTATACCAGATTAGCTTTTCTATTATGAAGGCTAACATAAGACCATATTCTTTACTTTGTTATTCACATCCTGTTATATATTAAAAACAATCTCTTTGAATTTTCCTTTATCCTTATTTCCTAAGCTTTCTCATCCACTTGTTCGGCCTTCCTAATTTCCCTTTTCAAATCTCCTGTGTCCCCCAGTTTGCCACTTTATGTGTCACTCAGTCACTTTATATGCTCCGCTATTGACCCTGCCATATTGAATCCTCAATATTTCCCACAAGTTTCTCTTTGCTCCTCCAAACCTTTATGTCCCTTGACATCCAGGCCTCTCCGGACTTCGTACTATCCTTTGTCTGTATGCTAAAAGATTTGCTCTACACTCTTGCCATTTTTTCCATTAGTGCCTCCCACTACTCTGAAAATATATTGTCTGCAAGTATATGATCCCTGCCCACTTGGGCCAAATCATATCTTTGCTTTGTTAGCTTAGCCTTTCCCCAGTTTAGACTTTTCATTCCCGGCCCATCCTTATCATTTTCCATATCTGACAGAGTTATGGTGACTGTCTCCAAAATGCTCCTGAACTGAAATGCCATCTACCTGCCTGTGGTCATGCCCACTCCCTTGTTGGTCTTTCTATGCACTCACTAAGAAAGTTCTCCAGTATGTAATTTAAGAACTTTGCTAATTTCCTATCTTGCAAACTAAAACCATCCCAGTTAATATTTGGGTAGTTAAAATCCCTGACTATTACTTCCTTATTATCCTGAAATTTTATGACACATTTGATCTTCAGTCTCTTGCTGACTGTTTGCGGAGTCTATATTACACTTCCCCTTTTGTGTTTTCTTTTTCCATCTACCCACATGGCTCATTCCTCGTCATTGCCTCAACTGATTGCTTGATCAATATTGTGATCCCCAACCCCACCTTCTTCCATTCCCCTCTCTATCTCCTCTGAACACCCTATAACCAGGATGTTGAGTTGCTAATCCTGTCCATCTTTTGGCCAAACCTCAGTCATAGCTCTGATATCATATTCCCACATCGTCACTGTCTGTGTTGTCAGCTTGTCTGGTTTTATTCTTCAATGTCCTGTATTGAAATATATGCCATTTAGCCTGGCTAACCTCACTTCTTGCTGATCTGACCGATGTTTACTCTGTCTCCTGAACTTACGAGCATTTTAATTTCTAATTCCATTTCAGCTTCTCTCCCTTCTGATTTCTTTTTTGTTTATTCACTTGTGAGACGTGGGCGTCACTGACTGGGCCAGAATTTATTGTCTGTCCCTAGTTTCCCTTGAGAAGATGGTGGTTGTTCTGGTTGTTCTCCCTCCCGCTAAAAATGTTCTGGAACTTTTTTCCAATTCATCCTTGACCGTGGCGCCTGCGAGGCAACATACCACCCTGGATTCACATCTGTGGCTGCAGAAGTACCTGTATACTCCCCTCACTAACGAATCCTCTAGCAATATTGCCCTTTCTTATTTCCTCCTCTGCAGCCTTTGAGCCCCTGAAACTCGCACAATGCTACACCTTTTCCAATTAAGAAAACAAAAACTGTGCACAATATAAGGCAATGTTCAGTTGTTCATAACATTTCTCTCATTTTGTTTCATTCTCAAAACAAAATAAAAATTAATTTTTCTCGTATTATGCGTTGTACACAACTGTTTTGTATGCCTCAATTTCGTTGTAATTCATCATTTGTTTCACTATTGAATGTTTTTGTAGAAGTTTTTCCCCTCGCAGTCGCCAATTACTTAATTATATGCACAAACTGAATTATGAAGTTATACATAGCCTTCGTTTGAATAGAAAGCAGAGATTAATTTCTCTTCATGAGTAGTCAGTGCTGTTCTGTTGACTGAATGCCAAAGATCCTGCTAATTGTACCACTGTAGGTATGCCTAAGTATATATTGTTATGTAGGGATGTTAATCTGACAGAATGCTAATTTAGAAAAATGGTGCAGGTGAATTGTAATGTTGCAAGACACAGAAAATGGTTTAAAGTTACCACATGCCCCATTGCTTTATTCAATGTTCAAACTTGAAATTATGCACTGTGATTAAAAGTGTGCAAAAAGTGATTATTTCCCAATAAATACATTTTGAAAAGTCATCAGAGCTATCAATCGACTTGGGAATGTTGTCAAGTGTCCAAACCATATTATCAACTGATTGTTTATGTCTGCATTGACAACCACAGTTGAGAACAAAATATTAAATCAATGACTTGAGGTGCTTAGGGGTGACGTTTAGATTGTGATGAAGTTTTTGTTTTACAAATCTTTCATCTGTGTTAAATATTTTCAATTGATGACTGTTATTCCTGTAAACATACACACCTTGCATTCGGGCATTTATCTGTACTTTATAGTGTTGAAGTTCATGATTGCATGACCCACAAGATGCTTGTTGAGGAGGTGCTGTCTAACTACCTGGTCGCCCTATGTTTTTAACTGAATATTGAGAGAGTCATTTTAACTTTAATGATTTGGGTAAAATTGTCACTATTTTTAAAAAATCACTCATGGGATGTGGGCATCACTAGCTCAGACAACGCTTATTGCCTGCCTCTAATTGCTCACTGGACGATGGTGGTGATCTGTCTCCTTGAACCACTGCAGTCCCCATGCTGTAGGTAGACCCACAATAACGTTATGGTAGGACTTTGAGATTTTGACCCAAGGACAGGTTTTCAGGTTGGCAGCTTGTGACCAGTGGTGTTTCACAGCAATCAGTACTCAGTCTGCAAGTTGGAGGAAGGAAGTGAATGTGCCGTAGCCAAATTTTCAGACAACACAAAGGTGGAAAGGCAGATTGTGCGAGAAATGCAAACAGTTTACAGAGAGATATTGATAGTTTAAGTAAGTGGCCAAAAAGTTGGTAAATAAAGTTTAATGTAGGAAAATGTAAAATTTTTCATTTTGAAAGGCAGAACAAAAGAACAGAATATTATTTAAACGGAGAAAACTACAAAATGCTGCAATACAGATGACCTTGGAAACACTGTGCTCCGGTTTCCTCCCACAGTTCAAAGATTTGCAGGTTAGGTGGGTTGGCAGTGCTAAATTGTCCCATAGTGTCCAGGGAGGTGTAGGCTAGGTGGATTAGCCATGGGAAATGCAAGGTTACAGGGGAAGGGGCATGGGTCTGAGTGGGATGCTCTTTGGAGGGTTGATGTGGACTTGATGGGCCAAATGGCCTGCTTCCACAATGTAGGGATTCTACGATTCTGCCTGTGAATGAAACACAGAAAACTAGTACACTGATGCAGCAGGTAGTCAGGAAGGTTTATGGAATGGTGTCCCTTATTTCAAAGGGGTTGGAGTTTCAGAGCAGAGAAGTCTTACTGCAACTTTACAAGGTGCTGGTGAGGCCATGTCTGGAGTACTGTGAACCGTTTTAGTCCCCTTATTTAAGGAAAGCTATTGTTTTATTGGAGGCAGTTCAGAGAAAGTTCACTAGGATGATCCTTGGTATAGAGGGATTGTCTAATGAGCAACGATTAAACAGATTGGGACTCTACTCACTGAAGTTTAGAAGAATGAGAGATGACCCCATTGAAGCATAGAAGATTCTAAAAAGGCCTGACAGAGGAAATCCTGAAAGAAAGCTCCACCTCATGGGAGAGTCTAGGACCAGAAAGGGTAGTCTCAAGATAAAGAAACACCGATTTAAGACTGAGACGAGGAGGAATTTCTTTTAAGGGTTGAGTCTTTGGAACTCCTGCCACACAGAGCTGTGGAGGTAGAGTCCTTGCGTATTTTGCAACTGAGAAAGATGGATTCTTGATCAGTAGAAGAATCAAAGGTTATGGGAAAGTGCAGGAAAGTGAATCAGCTATTGACTGGCAGAGCAGGTATAGTGGCTGAACGGCCTACTTCTGTTCCTATTTATTGCCGTCTTATGGACGCTAAAGGAATGACAATATATTTCCAAGTCAATGATGGATGACGTGGAGGGATACTTGTGAGTAGTGGTGTTCCACTGCGTCTGCCCTCCTTGACCTTCTATATGGAAGTGACTGTTAGTTTGGAAGATACTATCGAAGGAGTTTATTGAGGTTTTGCATTACACCTCGTAGATGGTCTAGTACAAACTGCTGCCAGTGAGCAAAGATATTCGAGGTGGTGGGCGTTTGTGGGTATGGTGCCCTGGATGGTGTTAAACTTGTCATGTATTGTTGAAGCTACATTCATCCAGGCAAGTGTGAAATGTTAGATCACTCTCCTGACTTGTGCCTTGTAAATGGTGGGCAGGCTTTGAGAAGTCAGGAAATGAGTGCATTGCTGCAGTATACTTATTCTACGACTTACTCTTGTAGGCACTGTATATTCACATAGCTTGTTCCGTTCGGTTTCTGGTAACCTCCAGCATGTTGATATTTGGAGATTCTTTGATGGTATCACCATTGAATGTCATAAGGAGATGTTGAGATGGTCGTGACAGGTCTTAACAAAAGTCCAGTCATGCCTTCCATTGGCTTCTTGATTTTTTTTTTTAACCATGTGCTGATGTACTTCCAGAAATGGCCAGACCATTACTTTCATGAGATGATGCCAGGTATGAATTGTTAAGCAACATTTCTTTTAGACAGACTGGATGGTTTCCGTTAGATCCAATGAGCTTTTTACCTGAATGGCATTAAAAATCAGACCGTGGAGATGAAGTGCAAGCTTGATAGTATTCACCTTGTTAGAAACAATATCTTTTTAACCTGAAACAAAAAACAGAAATTGCTGGAAAATTCTGGCAGCACCTGTGGAGAGAAATCAGAGTTAACGTTTTGGGTCCAGTGACCTTTCTTCAGAACGTGATAATGTTTAGAGTGCACATTCAGGATTTTTTTTATAACAAGTCTTTAATTAGAGAAACAACTCTCCAAACATACATAAGCATGAAACCTTTAAGTTCAACAGTGTCATTTATTGATGTACTGAAATATATTTAACAGTTGTTTTGCTGGCAGGGAAATTAAGGTGTGATTTTCCTTCAGATCCTCTAATTTTGCATCTCGCTCCAGCACAATCAGCTGAACTGGGGCATTCTGGAACTTTAAATTGAAGTGAATTATAACTGAAGCCACTTCAGATTATGTTCTTTGCATTATTTAATGCTGATGTACAATTCAGTACGTTGACTTCAGAACATTCTACAACCAAGGTTTAGCCATTTGAGCTGGTTCATGAGGGCTCTTCAAATTGGACTTATCAGTGCCAATGAAGAATGTCAAGAAAATGTGCAGAGTTTGATTTTTTTTCATTGTAAAATATTTACTTTACTGAAGTCATAACTAATAAGTACCTATAAAAATATTAAAGCAGCTTAGGTCATTTTATTTCAGTAATTTGCAGTGACTCAACAGGTGGAAATCCTCTTTGTAAAAATGATCCATTTTAAGATAAACCCATATTAAGCAGTATGAATAAAACCACGCCTGGTCACCACCTTCTAGTTTTCTTTCCATTATGATTTCAAATAGACAATTCCCTTTTCTGCTGCCTGGTTCATGCTGACATGTGGACATTTTATTTGTGTGATTATGCAACGTAATTTCTCCAATATGCCCAAAGAGGAAACACGAGGTCATTGTTTTAAATTATGGATTACAGAAAGTTTGCTGTGGTGGATTAAATAACGGGCTGTATAAAAATCTTTTAAAGAAACATGATATTTGAGTGATCTTCAGGTAATCTTAGATAGTGATTGCAGATTGGTTTGCCATTACAAGAAATTGCATGTTACTCCAGTACAAATTAGCTCAACTATGTTCATTCACTATTTGGATTTTTTATAATACATATGAGGCTGTGAAGAAAGATGCTGGTGATTCACATTGTTGAAAATAGTGCACACTTGTGGCTCATGGGGCTCTTGGTGTATTGTCACTACCCCAGGATCAAGAGATCCAGGTTCATGTCCCACCTCCTTCAGCAATGTGAAAGGTAGAATAGCATCCCTACAGTGTGGAAGCAGGCCATTTGACCCATTAAGTCCACACTGCTCCTACAAAGAGCATCCCACACACCACCCCCCACCTCCATCCTACCCCTGTAACCCTGCTTTTCCCATCTAGCCTGCACATCCCAGGACACTCTGGTCAATCCACCTAACCTGCGCACGTTTGGTCTTGTGGGATGAAACCCGAGCATCCAGAGGAAATACATGCAGACACGGGAGAATGTGCAGACACTGGAGAATGTGCAAACTCCACACCGACAGTCACCCAAGGGTAGAATCGTCCCTGTTGCTGTGTGACAGCAGTGCTAACCACTGAGGCACCGTGGTGCCCCGTTGTAACATCTTTGATCAAGTTGAGTAGAAAATAGTGCACACTTGTGGGTCCCTATGGGTATTGTGTTACTTTAAGGCCAAACATGTGTGGTATTGTAGGACAGCTTAATTGCTTTCAAATATTATTTGGAAGACAAGGGAAATTGTTTTCGTTTTTTTCTCTCCCCAAATATCTGAGCGACAATAATTTGGTTTCATCAGATTTGGAAATTTGGCATTTGCAATCCTAATGATTTTATAGTATTGCTTGTCAGTTATGGATGATGACGATAGAACATAAGAATTAGAGCAGGAGTAGACGATCCAGCTCTTCAAGCCTGCACCAACATCTGAGAGTTTACGGCTGATCTTCTACTTAACCAGTTTCGTGCAATTTTTTGGATATCCCTTGATGTTTTTAGTATGGAGAAATCTATTCGATTTCAGTCCTGAACATTTTAAAAGTACAGAGTCTCTATAGTCCCCTGGGGCCTGAGAATTCTAACGACAAAGCAGTTCCATCAATCTCAGGTTTAAATGACCTTCCCCTTAATCAGAGACTGTTTCCCAACATGAGCAGGCATTGTTCCTGCAGGTATTCTGTAGATGCCTGTAAGAACTTTTTTTGATTGAATGAGATGACAATTCATTCTTCCAGATGCCAGAAAATACACCCTAGCCCTTGCTCAGAGGACAATCCCTTCATCCCAGAAATTAGTCAGAAGAGCTGCCATTACATTTCCTCCACAACAAATATATCTTTCCATGATTAAGGAGACCAAGTCATACACAGTGTGACAGGTGTGTTCTCACAAAGTCTCTGTATAATTACAACAAAACATTTTTACTCGTATATTCAAATCCCTTTGCAATAAAAACCAGCATACCACTTGCTGACTTAATTCTTTACTGCACCTTTTCAGTGACTTGTGATCAAGGACACACAAGTTCCTTTGAAGTTTAACACTCCCAACCTCTCTCTATTTACAAAATAGTCTGTACTTTTTTCTACCAAAGTGGATAAACTCATATTTCTTCACATTGTATTCCAGCTGACAAATTTTGACCTTATATTTAGCCTCTCCAAATCTCATTGATGCAGCTCTCACTTTCACCAAGTTTTGTGTCATCTACAAACTTGGAAATAACTACATTTCATCCGCACACCCAAATAATTGATATAGATTATGATTAATTGGACACAAGTACTCAGCAGTTGTGGAGATGTGTGCCACTCACTTGGACTATTTTCCTCTGAGCTACAGCAGATTAAGAGAAAATGAAAAAAACTTTCAAGTGGGATTGTCATGATAAAGGAAGCATTACTTTTCCCTGATTCCTCATCTTAAACTTGAATTAGCTGAGTCTTTTATGTGTGACAGATTACTTTACGTCCAATTTCAATGATGTGTTTTGTTTTAAATAGACATTTGAAGACTTCAGAAATGATAAGCAAGCAATAGAACATCAGCAGAGGATTGTGGACATCTTGCTCACAGTAAGAATTTGACTAAAATTACTTCACAGCTTCCTTAATAATTTGGTTCTTTTTTAAAGAACTCTTATGTAAATTATCACTTCATTATTATTGTGTTACCTTTGTCAAGTAAAATGCACATTAACGTTCATTGCTCTTGTAAATAGTAGTTTACAGCAGAAATTGCAGCTCAATTATTTTACCCAAAAAAACAAAAATGAAAGATAACGCTGCGTTGCATCTGATCAGTTCCCTGCTCTCTAACAAATCTTTTAATTTTCATGTTTTCAGCTGTAACTAAAATTTCTAGTCTGTAAAATGAGGATAAACACTTTTTATTTTGGGATAATAGGGTTAAACATAGCTAAATTATTTTTCTAACTTCGCCCTTTTCTTTGAGATTTTATTTGAATATACAAATATTTTCTAAGTACTGGTTGCAATTGTTGACTTTCCATTTAGCATTTGCTGTGAATATGTAATTCTCTGGCTGTAACTTTAGAAGTCTCCAGTGTTGCATTAGGATAATTAATCATAGAGTCATCATAGCATGGAAGGAACCCATTCAGCCCATTGGGTCCATACCAACTCTCTGTAAAGTATTCAGTCAGTTCCATTGCCCTACTTTATACCTATAGTAATGCAATTTGATTTCTCACTAGTGTACATCCAATTTCCTTTTGAAATCAGTCATCCTGTCTGCTTTGCCCGTCCTTGGAGGCACAGTTTGAGGTCAGTACCACTCAGGGCATAAAATGATTTTCCTCTTATCCCCCTGCATATTTTTGTGCGGAATTAAGTTTCTGACCCCCAGACAGTATTCACTCCGATTTTCTTTCCCACTGCATGGGGCTCCGAGACCCATGCACTGCAGTGACATCCGTAACTAGACATTAATGTTGTGATCCGTGTGGAACCTTGGAGTGGCTGCTGGTATGGGAAGCCAGGCAGCTTAGAGAGCATGTTGTTCCTAGATCCTGTACTATCAACTAATGGGAACAGCATTAGTTTCTGCATGTTATCTAAATCTTCTGTAATGCAAGTTTTCGGGATTTTGAGATATCAAACTCTTTCACTTAAGGTATCTAAGTTCCAAGTTCTTATAGCAACAGGGCCTTCAGTTGTGCTTGACCTAACAAAATATCCCTAATAATATTTATGAATGGAGTAGAACTTTTTTAAGCAAGATTTTACGAATATTTAGTACAAACACATCGTGAAAACAGCACGAAAGATTCCTAAAATGGAACAAAGAACTGTGGATCTGAAATAAAAACAGAAATTTCTGGAGAAACTTGGCAGGTCTGGCAGCACTTCTGGGGAGAGAGCAGAGTTAACGTTTTGAGTCTGGTGACTCTTAATTAGAACTTTCTCCCCACAGATGTGATGGTGCAGGTGATGCTTTCCTTCTGTCTCTGACGTACTGTTGCTTGAACAGTCTCTCAGAAGAATTGTACCACAGCAACCATGGTAAAACTGTACAAAAAGACTGACTGACTCTTATTTCTAATTTCAAGAGCTAATTAGGAAATGGCTCAATTTAACTCTTTCTATTTACGGTCAGGCAAACTATCACTGTAAATAGAATCAAGTAGGCTAAACAAATGCACTCCTCTTTATCTCTCAGTTCCCAGGAGTCAACATTTTCCTGTGTGACAAATTACACATCCCAACAGAGAAGTGGTACAAAGTATGTTGCATCCTTTTATCAATAATGCCAGCAACCATAACCCATTCAGTAAAGCAAATAAGAACAAATGTTTCTAGCAGAATATCAGAATATATTTTTGAAATAGACGTTTTTGTTCCAGGGCTTTATCTAATTGATCACGTCAGTGAGCAAAGTAAAATATATGAGACTTGTATAAAGCTAGCGATTGTATTCAGTATAAGTTGCTAAATTCAGACTTCTTACTTGTCTCTTTCAAGTTAACAAACAACCCTTGAATCACACAATGCAATTAAAACAGAAACAATAGCTTGAATCTAGATCTTATGCATGTTTATACACTTTTTCTCTCACGACAGAAATTTAAACTGGACTGTTCAAAAACATAGCTAATGGAAAATTGTAAAATGTTACTTCAAACTGATATAGTGTCCTAAAAATTAGTGGTACTATCAAAGTCTTTCAATAATATTGTACATCTCTCTTAGATCTCCTCCCTTCAATCTCCCTATGCTGAGAGGGAACAAACTCTGCTTCTCCTACCTAACATTGCTCTAAAATTTCTCATCCCTGGTAAATTGCCTCTGCATCCTCTCAAAGATCCTCAGATCCTTCTTAAGTCTAGTAAAGCAGAAGTAGGTAGAGCTTTATATAGGTTTAGTGATGCTTCCGGTTTTTGTCCTCAACATTTATATTTCTGAAGTTCGAGAGCCCCTTTTTCTTACCCACGGTAGTTCCTACCACCTTCAAAGATCTGTTGTATGAACCTCAAGTATCTTTGTCCCTGCCATGTTGTTTAGAATTGTGCCATTCAGTCTATGTTGCCTTTCCCTCTACCTTCTGGCAAAATGTATTACCAGACACTTCAGCCAGAGACATGAGGATTGTTTAATTAAATGCAGTAGAATGTCTGAGTTTTTCTGTTTCAAATGATAATTTGTGATACAATCAGTGAGGGAATGTTGTGTTAAGTCAGCAATATTTACACGTAACTTTTGTATTTAGATTTAAGGTACATGGTCATGAGAATAATTCTGCAAATGTTCATGATACATCGACTATATCTTTTTAGATTGGTTATTCTCAAACATTTTATTTAACAATAATATTTAGAGATTTTGTTTTAGCATTTCTTTCTTAATCCTTCTTTCCCTTTCTCTCCTTTTCCTTACATTCTTCTATCTGGAAAGAAGTAATAACTTACTAATCGTTCAGAGCTTGACTGTTAGAATAAGTGCCAATTCTGCACATGATTTTATTGATTTGCTGCTTTTTTGATCTAAGTGATTTCCATTTTTGATTGTTTTCTGCAGGTTATGGTGGAGAATTCAGATTTCACTCCATCACAGGTTGGGTGCCTTTTCACCTTCCTGGCACGACAGCTGGCAAAACCAGACAACACACTTTTTGTCAACAGGATGCTTTTTGACCAGGTAAGTAGTTCTGAGGATGTGGGAGATTTGGAATAATCCGTGACCTCTCTAACCAGGATATCGAATCCGATTTAAATTCTAATTATCCCCTGTGGGTTCAATTTGCCTGTTTTTTTAGCAAAGTTTTTTTTTGAGTGATATTTGTCCATCATGTCCCATGGCAACTTTTCTCACGCAATCCATGTGCTAAGAAAATAAACCAAGAATTCTTCTATTCATTCACGGGATGAGGACATCACTGGTTAAGCAGCATTTATTGCCCAGAGGGCAGTTAAGCGTTAACTACATTGTTGTGGGTCTGGAGTCACGTGTAGGCCAGACCAGGTAAGGATTGCAGTTTCCTGCCCTGAAGGAAAAAGGGACATTAATGAACCAGATGGGTTTTTCCTGACAATCAACAATGGATTAATGGTCATCATTAGATTCTTAATTCCAGATATTTTATTGAATTCAAATTCCACCATCTGCCGTGGCAGGATTCGAACCTGGGTCCCCAGAACATTACCTGGGTCTCTGGATTCACAGGCCAGCGATAATACCACTAGGCCATCGCCTCCCCTGCTGTAAGAGCCATAAGATGAATCCTGTGTAGAAGTGTGATGGTCCCAGCATGCATACCAGTCTGGCAGAAGCATGCAAGCCATAGGGAATTTCTTAAGGGCTGAAGTGGAGTCATTTTATTGTGTTAAGACTGGTGGTTTGTCCTTATGGATTTGCTTGGTGAAGCGGAAGCACCCTTGGAGCATACAGTGATGTTATAGTGGAGACAGAGATGTTTGACAGCCCGGAGAGGCAAGTGGAGAGCTGCCAGGTCACCGCTCTGACTTTTGTTTCAGGAGTTAATGCTGTCTAGTCTGAAGGGAAAGGAGAGAATTAGGAGTTGCATAGAAGGAAGATAAGATGGGCTAATAATGAGATGCAAATATACAGACTCATTAGTGAGATTCTGAACTCAACATTTGAACTGAAGGGAGAAAGTCAGAAATGTTCTCTCAACGCTGTATTTTTATGTATTTCTCATCATTTACCTCACTGCTGAAAGGGAGCAGAGAATTCTGCCCTGTATTTCTACAAGGTAGTTCAACTTTGCTTTACTCTGGTATCCCTGTGCTGTCAAGTAGAAGGTATCATAGTTTGTGCTGAATATTTAATTTCTGTTGTTCAGCATGAAGCTCTGCTGTCCCATGACTTTGCTTAAGACGATTTGGCAATGGCAAAGATGTGGAAGTGAAGCTACTCCCTCCACTTTCCTCCTTGTTCAAAGTGATGTGTTGTCCATGGAAATGGAAATAAAGATTTTAAAGTAACTTCTTAATTGACAGTCAAATTAACCAACTTCTAAAAAATGTATGTTTTGTGTCTTTAGGTTCTTGAATTCCTGTGTAGTCCTGATGATGAATCTCGACATGCTGAGAGGCAACAGGTGAAATAACATTAATATATTAAATGTGTGAATGTAATGGTTTGGCTGCTGAATTTAATTGCAGGAGAACAACTTGGCAATTCTAAATTCTATTGTGATTTCAAGTGTTTTTTTATTGTACAAGTCAGATACCAGACTGAAATCAGGCTTGATAGATCGTATTTTGTTTTTATTTCTTTTAACAAGGTGTTTTTTTTTGCTGGACCAAAAGCATGCAATATTGCATATTTGGGTCTTGTCAATACGACAGAAGGTTTTTTTATATTCACTCGTGGTGTGCTGTTGACCACCATTTATTGCCCATCCCTTGTTGCCCTTGAGAAGGCGCTGGTGAGCTGCCTTCTTGAACTGCCACAGTCTATGTGCTGTAGGTAAACCCGAAATGCCTCTGGGAAAGGGAATTCCAGGATTTGGACCAAGCAACAGTGAAGGAACAGCGATGCATTTCCATGCTAGGCTGTTGAGTGGCTTAGAGGTGAATTTGCAGGTGGTGGTGTTTCCATGTATTTACTGCCCTTGTCATTCTAAATGGAAATGTTCATGGGGTTGAAGGTGCTGCCTAAGGATCATTGGCGAATTTGCTGCAGTGCATCTTGTGGATAGTACACACTGCTGCTACTGAGCATTGGTGGTGGAGGGAGTGGATGCTTATGGATGTGGTGCCAATCAAGTGGGCTGCTTTGCCCTGGATGGTGTCAAGGTTCTTGAGTGTTGTTGATGCTGCACACATCCAGGCAAGTGGAGAGTATTCTGTCACATTCCTGATTGTGCCTTGCAGATGGTGGACAGGCTTTGGGGAGCCAGGAGTTGAGGTACTCACCGCGATATTTCTAGCCTCTGACCTGCTCTTTTAGCCACTGTGTTTATTGAGTGAGGCCAGTTGAGTTTCTGGTCAATAGTAACCCCCAGGATGTTGATACTAGGGTATTCAGAGATGGTAATGCCTTTGAACGTCAAATGGCTGTGGTTAGATTGTCTCTTACTAGAGATGGCAGTTGCCTGGTATTTGTGTGGCATCCCAGCCTGGATTCGTCCAGATCTTGTTGCAATTAAACATGAACTGCTTCAATATCTGAGGGATCGTGAATTGTACAATCATTGGCGAACATCCCCACTTCTGGCCTTATGATGAAGGGAAGGTCATTGATAAAGCAGCTGAAGATGGTTGGGCCTAGAACACTAACATGAGGAACTCCTGCAGAGATATCCTGGAGCTGAGATGACTGACTGCCAACAACCGCAATTATCTTCCTGTGTGCCAGGTATGACTCCAAGTGGCAGAGCGTTTGCCCCGTGATACCCATTGATTCCAGTTTTACAAGGGCTCCTTGATGCCGCACTCAGTCAAGTGCAGTCTTGTCATGAAAGGCTGTCACTCTCACCTCGCCTCTGGAATTCAGCTCTTTTGTGAATGATCCAAGGATGTCAAGAGCAAACTAGCTGCCACTGAGCAGGTTATTGATGAGCATGTTTTGTTTGACAGCGTTGCTGGTGGCACCTTCCATCACTTTAGTGATGGTCAAGAGTAGACTGATGGGGCAGTAATTGGCTTGATTGCATTTGTCCTGCTTTTGTGTACGGGACAATATCTGGGCAATTTTCCACATTGCTGAGTAGATGCCAGTGTTGTAACTGTACTGGAAGAGCTTGGCTAGGGGAGCGGCAAGTTCTGGAGGACAAGTCTTCAGTGCTATCACCAGAATATTGTAAGCCTTTGCAGTATCCAGCGTGTCCAACCGTTTCTTGATCCCATGCAGAGTGAATTGAATTGGCTGAAGACTGGCATCTAAGATGCTGGACGCCAAAGGAGGAGGCCGAAATAGATGATTCACTTATTACTCTGACTGCGAATGCTTCAGCGTTATCATTTGTACTTGTGTGTTGAGCTCTTCCATCGTTGCGAATGGGAATATTTGTGGAGTTTTCCCTTCCAGTGAGTTATTTAATTGTTCATCACATTTATGACTGGATGTGGTTGGACTGCAGAGCTTAGATCTAATTCGTTGGTTGTGGGATTGCTTAGCTCTGCCTGTCACTTGCTGCTTATGCTGTTTAGCACACACTCGTTCTGTTTGGTGGCTTCACCTCATTTTTAGGTGTGCCTGGTGTGCTGCTCCTAGCATGCCGTCCGGCACTGTCCATTGAACCTGGATTGATCCCCTGGTTTGATGGTAATGGTTGAGTGGGCGATATGAGGTTGCAGATTGTGCTGGATGACAGTTCCCACAGTGTCTCGTGGATGCCCAGTCTTGAGTTGCTAGATCTGTTTGAAGTCTGTCCCACTTAGCACAGTGATAGGGCCACACAACGTGATAGAGGGTATTCTCAATGTGAAGGTGGAACTTTATCTGCACAATGACTGTGGGGTTGTCACTATTGCTGTTACTGTCATGGACAGATGCATATGCAGTCAGCAGATTGGTAAGATGAGGTCAAGTACGTTTTTCTCTTTTGTTGGTTCCCTCACCGTCTGCTGCAGACCCAGTCCAGCAGCTATGTCCTATATGACCTGACCAGCATGATCAGTAGTGCAACATTGAAATCTTCCATTCAGAGTACTTTTTGCACCCTTACCACCCTCCAAGTCTTCTTCAACATGGAGGAGTACTGATTCATGAGCTGAGGGAGGACAGCACGTGTTAATCAGCAGGAGGTTTCCTTGCCCCTGTTTAACTCGATGAAATTAGACTTTAAAGGCTCTGGTGTCAATATTGAGGACTCCCAGACTAACTCCCTCCTGACTGTATGTGACTGTGACGCCACCTCTGCCGATGGGAAAGGACATATCCAGGGATGGTGATAGAGGTGTCTAGGACATTGTCTGTAAGATATAATTCTGTGAATATGATGACATCAGACAGTTGCTTGAGTAATCTGTGGAACAGCTCTACCAATTTTGCCACTAGCTCCCATATGTTATGAGGGAGGACTTTGCCGGGTCGACCGGGCCATTTCTGCTGTTGCCTTTTCCAGTACGTAGATCGATATCAGGTGGTCCATTTGGTTTCCTGTCTTTGTTGAGACCTTATAGCAATGAATGCAACCAAGTGGCTTGCTAGCCCATTTCAGAGAGCAGTTGAGAATTGCCCATATTGCTGGGGATCTGGAGTTGCATGTAGGTTAGACCAGGTGAGGATGGCAGATCTCCTTCGCTGAAAGATATTAGTGAACCAGATGGGTTTTTCCGACAATCGGCAACAGATTCATGGTCATCAGTAGATTCTTCATTCCAATTTTTTTTTTTTTTTAATGAATTCAAGTTCCACCATCTGCTGTGGCAGAATTTGAACTATGCCACCTGAACATTAGCTGAGTTTCCGAATTAATAGTCTAGCAATAATACAACTAGGCCATTGCCTCCCCTTTTGTAATTACACAAAAGGAAATGAAGATCATTTGGCATATGCCAACTTCCATATATTGTACACCTTTAAAGATTTAAAAACACAAGGTAAACATAATCCCATTAATCCTCAAAAAATTCTTTATTAATCCTTAGTAGCATCTCCTTACGGTATTGTTACTGGAGAGAATCCGAATCTCTATCACCTCTTTTGGCTTAATTCAACTGTGACTCCAGATCCTAGTCTTGAAACTCTGATCCTCTTCCTGTAGCCTTCGTACACCTCTTTCTTAATAAACCCCTTACTCTGAGGTAATCTATTTTTAACAATTTAAACTACCTTTTCTCTTTTCCAGGAGCAACTGTTTAGCACGTCCATCTTCAGCTCAGGATCCTTCTGAACTGCATCAAACTGAAACTAAAACTGAAAGTTTTCTCTCCAATTATGAGTCTTTTCCCCTAAATGTGAAAAAAAATCCCAGAATCTTCTATCAAAAAGTCTTGCATATTACATTCTGTGCTTTGATTGCTTGGAACCCCTCGCAAAAAAAAAAAATTCCATTATTTTTTGCAGATTTTATCTCTCAAACAGTTTTGAAATAAATCCTCATAGATACAGAAATACTTACAAGTTGACCTTTCACCCCCTTCAGACGCACAGAAATCTCATGCAAGTAGTTCAAAATTCAAAACTCTAAACTAAAAAATAAATTATATTAAAATATGTATTAATTCCACATCTTACATCACAATCCTGAGGATGGATTTGAATTCTTGACTGATATATTTGGTCGAGATGCATTCAGCTGTGAACTGTTAGCTCCAGGCACTCTAAATACCTGATTGGTTATGCCAAATGCTGAAATGTATTATTTAAAAAAAAGTCTATCTAATCCCAAACAATGTCTGTAAAATATTTAAATATATAGGCACAAGATAGTGAGAAATGTAATATGTGGCAGAGAAATGCTAAAACATAACTAACTGATGTAAAAAGGCAGCTTAAATACAACGGAAACGTAGAGGATAAGAACAAAACCTTCCTTATGCATTAAATAAACAGAAAATGCTGGAAATACTTGACATGTCATGCATTTAGAAATAAAAACAGAGGTAATATTGTGGGTCTGTGAAGCTGTTCAAAATCAAAAAAAGCAGAAAAGGTGGTTGATTAATCAAGGGCCAGATTAGTTTTTCAAAGATATCAGTAGATAAAGCAGGTGTCAAGCCAAGTAAAAAAAAAAAAAAAAAATTCAATTGATGGTACTACTGGACGTGTGTGATTCTCAAATGAAAACTAGCTTGATAAGCCATTTTTAAAAAAAAAATTTGTTAATATGGTGATCGTTTACCGACAGAAACCTACATGAGGCTGCAGAGATTCTTTGACCATAGAACAGAAGTTTATTACAGAAAAGATGAAATTTTAAAAAGTGCACAATTAGCAAAATCAGAAAGCAACAAAACAAAGTTTTCAACCTTTTTCCTAATACCATCAGTTTACAGCAATTCAACTGCAGTGAAATTAACCATCTGTACAAATCTTTAAGTTCTACTTGCTCTCACCAGTTTCTTTCCACTGAACTGTGGAGTTGGCTTGTGCTGAGAAGAACTGAGAGCTCAAACTCTGTCAGCTTCTAATAAGCTATACATTTCTTGCCAAACTCTCCTGGGTTGAAAATTTCACAAGCTAAACTTTTTTTTTAAACTGACGTGACTCTGTCTTCTGTAACTGTTGTGTATTCGTGTAAAGAGAGAAGCCAAGCTTGCTTCTCACCCCTGTTAGGTATCACCCAAAATGCCCTAAAAGCTTTCAGTCTCTGGGCTTCCTAAATTAAAATCAATACTTGATGATTTTGAACAGGAAACAAGCAAATGGCCTCATGCGTTTACTCTACCCTTTGAAAACCCCACAGAATAAACATCTCATTCCATTAACATTCCAGCGGGTTCCCAGTTATATTCTCTCTGATGAATATTGGATTGGGTCATTATTCCACGGGGACTGTCTGACTTTTTCTAAAAAAGAAAATTGTCACAAAAGTAAACAACATGCATATTCCTCAACTTTGAAATCCAAGCTCTGAAAACGACATATAAATCACCCACCTAACATCTTCATAATGGGAGGTTGTACAAAAGCTGAGTCAAAGGTTTTAGGAAAGGGATCAGGTGTGGTAAAACAGTTAAGGAAAGGAATTCTGTATATGACCTTGGTCACTGAAAACACATGTGCCCATAATGCAGCCTAATTATTGTGCGTAAGAGGCCAGACCGTGAGAAAAGAAATCTTCTTGGTGGGTGACGTGTTGCTGTGTTAGTTTTGTCTGTAAGATTGGAGGAGTTTTCAGAGCCAAGAAGAGGGTGATGTTATGAAAAATATAATTTTAGTGAGAATTTTACATTGGAGGCTTGAGAGATATGTATGGAGATTGTAGTTGACAGAGGACAGAAATAATGGGCGTATTGATAGGATGAACCCAACAAAGTATGACGTGGGAGTGGTGAGATCATTGAATATTTGTCAGGTGGAAGTGGATTGATTCTTGCTTGGTGAGGAATAGATGAGAATATAGAGTTTGAAACACAGGTTATGCCATGGTCTTATTGAATGGCAGAGAAGGTTTGAAGGGCTGAATGGCCCATATCTTCTCCTAATTTGTATGTTTGTGTGTTAAAGAGTGTTGAGATATTGTGGCTTATCAGGAAAGCGTTGGTAAAGCTAAAACTGGAAGTAGGAAAATCATAGCTGATGATTTCAACAGTCAGTGGGCTGATGCAGGGACGGAGTCAAGTGATGTTAAAGTGGTGAAAGAATGTGATCAATGTTAATAAGAGAAAACAAAACTCAGGGCAAATGAATAAGCTAGCAGTGCTAACGCTTTATGCAGTTTAATAAAGTGGCTGGGGAGTGGAATGTGTTAAATATGATTTATTTTCTTTCATCCAATATTTAGGTAGAAAAAGTTGTGCTTCATCCAAGATGAAAAGACTAACAAACAGTCTACCAACATTGAGATAATGAAGAGTTAAAAGAGATGGTGGAGATGTGGAGCTGGGTACCATCGATGTACAAATGGAAGTTGACCACATGCGTTTTAATAAAGTTCACAGCGGACAGTATGTAGATGAGGAAAGTGGTGGGGGGTGCATAGATAAGTCATTGGAAGCTCCAGATTTATGTCCTTAAAACAAGGGCAGTGCATTTTTTGAAGATGATTTAAACAGTCATTGTAGAAAATGCTTTGAAAATGTGTAGAGCCAGAGAAGGTAGATGATAAATAAAAGAACGTGTAACGGTTGCAAAGACATAATCTGTAGATGGATTATTTATTTCCCTAATAAAAGCCTTTCTATTTTTGCTCCTTTCTAGGTCCTTCTAGAGTTGCTTCAAGCTGGGGGAATTGTCCAGTTTGATGAGAACAGATTGATCACAATGGCTGAGAAGGCTGCATTGTGAGTTGTGGTTTCAACTCAATTATAATCCTGCTTGTTAGGCAAGAAAAGTTTCGAGATTTATCTTCTGCCTGTGACTGGTATTTTTGCTGTTAATGCGTTTGATATTTTTACACTTTTCAAAATCAGAAAAATAATTTTCTTATAGTTCATTAGAAATAATTTGAAAACATGCCTTAGGTTCACTAATGAGGCACGTGTTTGCTGCATAAACACGGCATTACTTCAGAGAATGTACTATGGTTTGATCAGAGATTTTTTTAAAAATTGCCATTATTCATTCTTACCTGTAACGCTTCTGAATGTTTTAGACTTTCAAACTTGACTGCATTGTCTGTTATGTCCCCTCGAGGCCAGTGTTAAATTAGAAGTTAAATTTCTCAATTTAACTTAATGTATGACTCTAGTACTGAATAGCAACAGAGTACAGTTTTATTGAGTGTTTTGGTCACTACCTTGGTGACGTAGTCATTAGACATCCGTACTTTGTTTCTCTGCAGTTGAAATAATAAATCAGTGATTAAAGTTGGGGAGAATTGACTTCCAGTGCTTGCCACATTTTCTGCAGGAAATTTAATGTATGCTTAAAAGGCAAGAAATGGATCTTCTGAGAGATTACAGGCTAGTCAACTTAATCACAGTGGTGAGAAATTATTGCAAAAGATTGAGGGAACAGGATAAATCTTCATTTGGAAAGAGACAAATTAATCAAAGACGGCCAAGATGAGGGTTTATTAAAGTAGGATCATGTCAGATTAACATGATTGAATGTTTTTTTTTGTGGACATAACAAAGAGAGTTAATGAGGGCAGTGCATGTGATGTGTAACTTCTGTGCATTGTAACAGAGCGTATGGCCAGGCCCCACACAGCAAACTGCTCACAAAACTCAAAGCCCATGGATTTCAATGCAAGGTGACAGTTTAGATCCAAAAGTGGCTCACAGTCAGAAAGCAAAGGATCATGCTCGATGAGTGAGTGTTTTTGTGATTGAGAGATTATTTCCAGTGGGGCTCCACAGGGCTCAGTACTAGGTCCCTAAGATTTCTTGGCATATAGCAATGATTTAGAGGTGTACATAGGAATATGACTTAGACGTTTGAAAGTAATGCACAAATTGTCCTTATGGTTGAAGTTCTGGGCTGCATCTTGAACCCACAACCATCTGACCCAAAGACCAAAGTGCTATCCCTGAGTCAGTGTTACTTTTTGCATCTATTATTAATTAATATTATTTTAATTGTTTTTATCATTCCTTATTCTCAAATTATCTTGTACTGCTGGTGGACCAGCAACATTTGTCCAAAATGCAATGAATAAATGGAAAGAATAATTAAGGATCATGAACTAAGGATCATTCTGGGGTAGGTGGGACCTGTACAGTAGGGACAGGTTGCACCTGAACCAGAAGGGCACAAGTATCCTGGGAGGGAGGTTTGCTCGAGCTATACGGGATGGTTTAAACTAGATTGGCAGGGGGTGGAGAACCGGATTTATAATTCAGAGGATGAGGTATTCAGCCTTCCAACAGACACAACGGGGAGTGAGGTGGTTAATAAAGAAATGTGGTCGATGGAGCGTAATTGTGGACACAGGGATGATTTGAGGTGTGTATACTTCAATGCTAGAAGTATCAGAAATAAGGCGAATGAACTTAGAGCATGAGTCAGTACTTGGAACTACGATGTTGTGGCCATTACAGAAACTTGGGTAACTCAGGGACAGGAATGGTTGGTGGAAGTTCCGGGATTTAGAAGCTTTAAAAGAAATAAGGAGGGTGGTAAAAGAGGCGGAAGAGTGGCATTGCTAGTCAGGGCTAGTATAGCAGCTACTGAAAGGCAGTTTGAGAATGATATGTCTACAGAGTCAGTCTGGGTTGAGGTCAGGAACAAGAAAGGAGCAGTCACTTTGTTGGGGGTTTTTTACAGCCCCCCTAATAGTTGCAGAGAAGTGGAGGAGCAGATTGGGAGGCAGATACTAGAAAGGTGCAGAAGTCACAGGATTGTAGTCATGGGTGACTCCAACTTTCCAAATATTGATTGGAAACTTTTTAGTTGTAGTAGTTTAGATGGAGTGGATTTTGTCCAGTGTGTTCAGGAAGGATTCCTGACACAGTACGCAGATAGAACAAAATGAGGAGAGGCCACTTTGGATTTTGTCCTTGACAATGAACCGGGCCAAGTGTTAGACCTGTTGGTAGGAGAACATTTTGGCGGTAGCGATCATAACTCTGTTACTTTTACAATAGTCATGGAAAAGGATAGGTACACACAGCAGGGTAAGGTTTATAATTGGGGGAAGGCTAATTACAATTCTGTTAGGCAAGAACTGGGTAATATAAAATGGGAACAGATGCTGTCAGGGAAGAGCATTATTGAAATGTGGAGATTATTTAAGGAATGCATACTGCGTGTGCTTGATATGTTTGTCCCTAGCAGGCAGGGAAGATGCGGCTGAGTGAGGAAGCCTTGGCTCTCGAGAGGTCAAACGACTGGTTTAGAGGAAGAAGGATGCTTATGTAAGGTTTAGGAAACAAGGAACAAAAAGGGCTATAGAGGGATACAAGTTATCCAGGAAAGAGCTGAAGAAAGGGCTTAGGAGAGCTATAAGGGGGCATGAGAAAACCTTGGCAAATAGGATCAAGGAAAACTCCAAGGCTTTTTACACGTACGTGAGGAATAAGAGAATGACCAGAGAAAGGGTAGGGCCGATCAAGGATTGTAAAGGGAATTTGTGCACGGAGCCTAAAGAGATAGGAGAGGTCCTTAATGAATACTTTTTTTCGGTATTCACAACTGAGAGGGACCGAGAGGAGGACAGTGTGAAACAGGCTGGTCGGCTAGAGGAGATCGATGTTAGTAAGGAAGATGTGCTAGAAATTTTGAGAAAGTTGAAGATAGATAAGTCCCCTGGGCCTGATGGGATTTATCCAAGGATTCTATGGGAAGCAAGGGAAGAGATCGCAGGGCCTCTGGCAATGATCTTTTCATCCTCACTGTCCACAGGTATAGTGCAGGAAGATTGGAGAGAGGCAAATCTCATTCCCTTGTTCAAATAAGGGAATAGGGATAACCCCGGAAATTACAGGCCAGTTACTCTTACGTCATTGGCGGGCAAATTATTGGAAAGGGCTCTGAGAGATAGGATTTATGATCACTTGGAAAGGCACAGTTTGATTCATGATAGCATGGATTTGTGAGGGGTAGATCATGCCTCACAAAACTTATTGAATTCTTTGAAGAGGTGACCAAACACGTGGATGAAGGTAGAGCAGTGGATGTGGTATACATGGATTTAAGTAAGGCGTTTGATAAGGTTCCTCATGGTAAGCTCATGCAGAAGGTAAGGAGGCATGGGATAGGGGGAAATGTGGCAGATTGGATTCAGAATTGGCTGACCCTTAGAAGACAAAGGGTGCTACTGGACGGAAAATATTCAACATGGTGCTCTGTTGTGAGTGGTGTACCACAAGGATCTGTTCTGAGTCCTCTTCTATTTGTGATTTTTGTAAATGATTTGGATGAAGGAGTGGAAGGGTAGATTAAGTTCGCGGACGATATGAAGGTGGATCGAGTTGTGGATAGTGTGGAAGGCTGTTCTAGGTTACAAAGGGACATTGATAGGATGCAGAACTGGGCTGAGAAGTGGCAGATGGAGTTTAACCCTGAAAAGTGTGAGGGGATTCATTTTGGAAGGACAAACTTGAAAGCACAATACAGGGTTAACGGAAAGATTCTTGGCAGTGTGGAGGAGCAGAGGGATCTTGGGGTTCATGTCCACAGTTCCCTGAGAGCTGCCACCCAGGTGGATAGAGTTGTTAGGAAGGCGTATGATGTGTTAGCTTTTAGTAATGGAGGGATTGAGTTCAAGAGCCGTGAAGTTATGCTCCAGCTATACAAAAGCCTGGTTCAGCCACATCTGGAGTATTGTGTCCAGTTCTGGTCAACTCATTACAAGAAAGATGCGGAAGCGTCGGAAAACGTGCAGAGATTTACCAGGATGTTGCCTGGAACGGAGAGAAGGTCTCACGAGGAAAGGTTGAGAGAGCTAGGGCTTTTCTCTTTAGAACGACGAAGGATGAGAGGTGACTTGATAGAGGTGTACAAAATGATCAGAGGTATAGATAGAATGGACAGCCAAAGACTTATTCCTAGGGTGGAGGTAGCTTTTATGAGGGGGCATTGTTTTAAAGTGAGTGGAGGTGGATATAGGGGAGACGTCGGAGGTAGGCTCTTTACTCAGAGAGTGGTCGGGGTGTGGAATGCATTGCCGGAGAGGGTAGTGGAGTCGGCCTCATTCGGGGCATTTAAGCAGCTATTAGATAGGCATATGGATGATAGTATAAGGTAGGAATGGAGGCTAGATAGACCTTAGGATTAGGGTAAAAGTTCAGCACAAACATCGTGGGCCGAAGGGCCTGTACTGTGCTGTACTGTTCTATGTTCTATATTCTATGAACCGTTGAACTATTTCTTTAAGCTGGATCTATACTAGTAATCAAATGGGATGCTAACCCCTCCTCTCTAATTTCTCACCTTTTACTTTCTATATTGAATGCAATGTTTTGTGTTTTAGCATGCCTTGCTTTTGAACTTTAAACTGAGATGGTAATGGGATTGTTATTTAACACAACAGTGTAGACATATTTAAAGTGCATATGTGAAATCTCAAATGTGGTTTTCACGTACTAACCTTTACTGGTACTAATTAGTAACTGGTATTTCATAAAGACAGGTAAGTCCACATTGTTTTTGTAAGGATACAATTGCAAAGAAGTAATAACGCTATAAGTCCTCATCTTGCAATTGTTTATTGATGTCATTTGTGTCATGTAGTTTTGTTTAACTCCCAGGCTCAATATCCAATATCAGAGTCCCACATCAACATAGTCATTCAATGGCCATGCTAAATAAGGTGAGCCAATATTGGGCTAAATACATTAGTTTCTGTAACCTATTTGCACTGAAGAAATTTATTAATACCTTGCCTTTGAAATTCACAAAGAAGCACCACAGTGAAGTGTAGTGAGTTGACTGATTTTCACTAAATAACATTTACTAAAATATTTTCCAATGCCTTCTTAAAAAAAAAGTCCTGAGTTTTTAATTTAACCAAATACTGAGGACAGAATCTTGACAGTTTGCAGAATAAATGGTAATGTGGTAGGGCCAATCTTATGCAATGTAATAAATTCCACTCGGCTATTTGAGACAACATCTCATGTAAATTAGATCCAGTTGAAATTGTATGTGTTGGCAACACACACAGTACTTAATAACCACCCTATTTGTGCAGCACTTATTACTAGCTTGTCCCACTTACGCTGTGACATTTTTGAAAAATGTCTGTTGTCTGCATTGAAGACTTTCACTAATCGCTGTTCAACGAGAATAAACCCAAATTATTCCCCTGCCAGGAAAATATGCCATGCATTTTTTGTCATGTCCAAAAATAATTGAGAATGAACAGATATGTCAAAAACACAATGAGTCGTTCAGCTTGTAATTATCCTTTAGATCAGCTCTGCTTTAGATCTGAGAAGTAACCCTGAGGACCACATTATGATTTGGTGGACATGCCTGGAAACTGCATCACTTTGTAAGGACTCTTGTTCTCCTTTTGATAGCCCTGTAACTAATCTGGTCAGAAACTTACATATTTAGGAGTTTGTCAGAAACTTTGACAAACCTTTTGTTTAACAGAGCTAGGGATACATTTGTTCCTACTGTTCCTTTTTTCTTTTTCTTTAAATAAAGGTCTGAGTATGGAAAGATAAAGCAAAATGTTCTACAATCTGAAATCAAACAGTAAATATTGGAAACACAATAAAGGTCAGGTTAGATTTCTGGGAAAGTAACAGAGTTAATAATTCCGGTTCATGAGCTTTGTCAGAATGAAAATAAATCAGAAATTTACAGTTTCTAAGCAATTTTTTTGTGGGTAACCAAGTTAATTTAAAAGTCTGTATAAGTCATTTCTCTTGCACATAAATATGTGGCTAATACAATGCAATCATCATTGACAAAATCATTGGAAACTTTCAGAAAATTGAAGACTGTTTGGAATACATCTTAGAACTTCTGTTACCAAATCTTTTAAATTAATTCATCCTTCATTCCTACTTCAAGGAGCCATACTTACCCCCTCCTCTTCCTAATGCAACCTGGTATTCCTCATCTCATTCCATTCAGGTTTATTACGTTTCCAATTCATATTGCAGATTGTGATTCTCTTCCTCACCTCTCTTCACCTTTCACCATTTCACAGAGCCAGATTTCAACATGCTTAGTTCCTAGCTGATAACCTTGATGCTTTGAAGAATTAAGTTTTTATCATTTCTCATGGAAGAGTGTATTTTAACTCTCAGTGATAATAAGGAATCAGATAGATTCCATAGCAAAAATGTGACTGCTTTGGGAAAACATGGTCATTGCTTAGATGGAGGAAAAACAATGATTTGGATGTTACTTATCACTTGGTTTAATTTCAAGTCCTTATTTTGTGAAGGTATCCACCAGAAAAAAAAATGGAATGGCCCATAAGCACTTCCATTTAGCTAAGTACATTTTGTATTTTCCAGCATGCTTATTAGGGCTATTATTCTTCACTGAAAAACAACACCTTTCTATTAATAAGAAATAAAAATACTTTTACAGACTTTTGCTAGCGTGTGGAAAACTCTGCCCTTATTGTTAAGGCATAGTTCTCATTTTACTACAAAACCATCAGGAGACAGAATTTAGGATAAATGAATCCTGGAGAAAATCTGTTTAGGTGTGGACATAGTGGGACTAACCTGAGGTTTCCTGAAGAATTTTTCTCTTTTTGGTATTACCTAGCCTTGCTCTGAATAAGTGTCAGGTTGGCTCAATGATGGAGTTCCCACTGTCAGCACGTTATAGGTTCAGGCTGCACTGCAGCATATATATTTACACATAAATACAGTACTAAGAAACTGTTGAAGGTACCTTTCAGCTGAGATGTTAAGCTGAGGCTCTGTCTGTTTGACCTGGGGACAGGATTAGACCATTCAGCACTCACAAGCTTCCCCTGCCATTTGTACAATCATGGCTGATCAAACACTTCAATGCTTTTTACATAATCCACCCTGCATGCCATTGGTAATCAGAAATCTATCAACCTCTACCTTTAAACGTACTCAAAGACTGAGCTTCCACGACTCCTGTCGTCGAGAATTCCAAAGATTCCCTCTGAGTAAAAGAATTTCTTCCCAACCAGGGGAATAGTTTACCTGCATCTGCCCTTCCTATCCCTTTTACGTATTTTGTAAGTTTCAATGAGTCCATTTCTCATTCTTTGAATATTTAGAGAACACAGGAACATTTTGCCCAATCTTTCTTCATGAACAGTCTCATCAGGTCAAGAACCAGTCTGGTGAACTTTTATGGCAATAATACTTTTCCTGAAATAAGAAGACTAAATCTGCACACAGTCATCCAGGTGCAGTCGAACCAAGCTTCTATGCAATTGAAACAAGACTTCACCACCCCTGCGCACAAATCCTCTTGCAATAAAGGCTAACATTCCATTTGTTTTCCTAAAACCTTGCTACACCTGCATGTCAGCCTTCAGTGATGTACTAGCAGGGACACGTACATCTGCACTTTGTACATCTACACTTTTCAAACTTTTACCAACTGTTCCTGATGGTTTCTCGTTGTGTCTTTTATGGGTCTTTGTTGGAGACTGTCTGACCCTTTGTTCATGAATTTGCATCATTCTTTGCGTTGCTGGGGAGGAGGACAAGGGGTTTATTGAAGTGTTTTTTTTTCTAAAGTATTTTGTTAACAAAACTCTTTCTTTCCAGCTATCAAGTTTGTGAATTCATGTATGAGAAGAAGCAGCTGTATGATAAGATCATCTCCTGTTACCTGAATGATCCAGTTAGGAGGGTACGTATATCGAGAAAGGGGATGAAATGTAATCCCTCGTCTTGTGTATGATGACAAATTTGGTTAATAATTTATATTCCACCTGAGTTTGGACTGCAAGCCCCGATAGCATTAACTTCTTTAAATTATATATGTTAACCAAAATGTCATGCACTGTTGATGTACGTTGCTGCAAGTTTTATGTAATAGGTACAGATTCTTAATGAGCATTTGAATTTGTGACTGAACTGCCAAATTGTGTTGCTGAGAAGAAAGTAATATATAAAAGTGTGCAGCCGGTTCTGCTATAACATGGTAGTTGCTATAGAAATAATGGCCTCTGGGAAAGGCAGGGTTAGGAGCAGACCACCAAAAAAAGTCACTCAAAATCACTCAAAAGCCTAACATAAAGGATAGCACAGTTTGAATAAATGTTTCAATTCATATCTAATGAAATAAAAGTAAATTTAACACCTTACCTTCAAAATAAAATGGCAAGAGGACTTGATGGGGCAGGAGGTTTTGAGGTTGCTCTGTTGTTAATGCAGGGGCTGAGGATCGTCATCATCATCACCTTCAGGTGCAGTTGTGGTTGCTGGGTTCGGGTGAAACATAGTTAATCCGGAAGTGGATGGCTGTGGTCCATTGTCTTCTGACCATTACTTGGGGTTTGGCTTAAAAAAGACGTCAGTTTTTGCTGCTTTGCCCTTTCTCTTCTTTCATGAAGAATCTGTTCATAGGGTGCCAAATAAGATCTTATTCCATGAACTGCTACCCTGCTGTGTTCTGCATTGTAATTGTTGTCCTCTGAGAGCTGCAACTGCTTCTCGATTGCCCTCAGGATAGAAAACAAAACAGAAGTGGAAAGCTCTAGTGGTGCTGCATTCTGGACTTCGTCTTCTTCATCTCCAGGTTCCACTTCCCCCTCAGCGGCAAGTTGTTGTAGATCAGCTGTAGAGAGATCTTCACAGTGGGACTCAAGCAGCTCTTCAATATCTTCACTCTCCACTTCTTTAAATCCAACTTGCTTCGCAAGATCAATGTTCTTTGATTCTTGGGAGCTCCTCTGAAGGGTCAAAGCCTTTAAAATATTGAAAAAAAATCTGGGAGAAGCTTCCCCCAAACTGTATGAAAGCAGTCCTGACTGACATCACCTCAGGCCTCCATGATAATATAAATTGCATTCTTGATGTTAAAGCTCTTCCAAAATTGAAAAACATTGTCCTTATCCCCCTCATTGACTGCAATCAGCCTCTTAAATGTGTGCCTTAAATAATAAGCTTTAAAAGCTGCTATTGCACCCTGGTCCATGGGTTGAAGGAGAGAGGTTGTTTTTGGGGGTAGAAATAGCACTTTGATGTTTTCAGAAAGCTCACCAATTGAGGGAGGATGGCTTGGCGCATTATCCAGGATGGGGAGAATCTTGAAATTCAATTTTGTTTTTCTTGCAAATTTTCTAAAAACATCCTCCAAAATGTCAACACTAAGGTCAGAAAAAAATTGCCCTGTAATCCAACCTCTTTTGCTTGATCTAAAGTACACGCCTAGAGTAGACTTAAGGTAACCTTTCAAGGCTCGCGGTTGGCAGAGTATTACACCACCAAAGGCTTAAGCTTTAAGTCTCCACTGGTATTCATACCCAGCAGCACAGTCATACGATCCTTTGCCACCTTAAAGCCCGGAGTGTGTGCTTCATTCATAGAAATGTAGATTCATGATGGCACTCGCTTGCAGTATAAACCTGTCTCATCCAAATTGAAAATTTGACCTAAGTTGTAGCCTTTTTCATACATTAATTGTTTTACTATAGGAGGAAATGCCATCGCATGCTCTTCGTCGCACTGGCAGCAGCTTCCCCACATAACTTTATGTTATGAAACGCATTGTGGTTCTTAAAACAAGCAAACCAGCCACTGCTAGCACTAAAAGCAGGCACATCTGCAGAGTTTTCAGCTTTTTTTTGTTAGATCTGAAAATACTGATATGACTTTCTCTTTTATGGTGAGGAAAGTGGTCCCAGATCACTTTTTCATTTATCTTGTATCCACACACTTAGAAGCTGCTCCACCTCCTCAAGTTCCTTTGTACATGACCTCACAGATTTGCTAGCACTCAGACTTGTTCCAGCAATACAGCTTGCTTTAATCTTTTCTGCATTGTCTCTAATGGTGCACAAGGCAGACTCCTTCATTCGTGTTGAACAAACCATATCACATGTTCTCTCATTACACTCATAACACTTTATAACATCTAGCTTCTCTTCCAGTGTTATAACCTTTTCTTTTACATTCACCACCTGTAACTTTATCACCAGGATGCTTCTTGCTCTCATTCTTGTCACTTTGTCATTGCATTTTTGTGGGTAATGCGGCGGAATTTGCAAAAAAAAACCCCTGAAAATCATCGAGTACGGTACCTCTCACAGAAAGTGCTTCATGGCAAAGTCTGCGAAATGGTTATATGATGCTGGTGTGGAGACACTTTCGGTGCGAACATTGCGCATGTTCAGGACAAAGACTGCAAAATGATCATGTGATGTCGACACTTACTCCTCCGCGCACTGATGGAATCACATTATAGCCGATACAAGTTTGCATTTTAGAAATAGCATTCCCCTATTCATCAGTCGCATTATAGCCAATTCGTGGAACACACATTATAACAGAACTGACTGTACAATCATAGGAAAGGATTCTGACGCTGTCCACAATATAGTATCAAACATTGACAATTCATAACTAGCGATGGAGTAATGAATCAATGCTGATTGGCCTCCTAATTCATAGGTTCGCGTGAAGCACAGATGTATTCTCTTTTGGAGAATTGAGTTGCTATATCTGAAAGGTTATGTGTCTGGAATAGTCTGTACTCTACAGATGCATCTGATCTTTAATGAAATAATCAACTCACAGAATGACGGAAAAGAATAATTCAGCTGCTTGGGAATCAAAGTTGTGTTCTATTCTTCATTGCTGGCACGTGACCTGGTATTTGAAGGCTCCTTACTGTTCACTGGGTGGGGAAGGTTATAAATCAATTAAATATTAAATTAGATATAAACTTACAGGTGCTGATTTGGTGAACAGGTCTGATGGAGTATTGTACAATGAGTTGACTGATTCTCCCATCGTTAATAGTTCGAGATTGACCAAGTAGGTATCAAGGCAAGAAGATGAAAATGGTCTGAGCAGATCTCTGCACTGTCCAAACCATCAAGGCAATCCAGATGGCCTGAATACTCACTCCTATTAGAAGATATGAGGCCATTAGGTTCATTTCTAGTTGTCCATGCAGAAACGTTGCATCCAGTTGCCTCTTGGGTAGTTTGTGGATGTTGATTGCTACTGCTCCAGCAGGGATTCTGTTTTGTGATAATTACTGAAAAACATGCAACCATTACTCTTAAATTTGCATTTAATATTTTGAACCTGTTCTACTCTCCTTTTGTTTTGAAGTAAATTCAGATCTTGAATTCCATATCTTTCACTATATTTGTGTACCCCTGTGTGATTACCTGTCAAAGTATCTCCCCTCAGATGGAAAAGCCCAAAACTCCAATCTTTTAAGTTTGGGGATCACTCTTGTAACTCTTCACTCTGCTTCCATCATGTATTCAGGACTTTGTTTGAAGAGAACATTGTACAGTTTGAACACCATATAGGAAAGCTGGTTGTGGCCACATATATACTCTCTCTGCCTTCAATATGTGCATAGCAACTTCTCTTCTCCTAGAGGGTAGTGACTACCTGGAATTTTCTACCTCAGAGAGTTGTGGTGGCTACATCATTGAAAGTATTCAAAAAGCAAGCGAATGGATTTTTGAAATATTGTGGAGTTGACGGGCTATGATGAGCTGGAATGTAAGAGGAGTTGAGACCTGGGATAGACCAACTATTATCTTCTTGAATGGTGAGGCAGGCTTGAGGGACTGAATGGGCCTATGTTCCTATGATTACCTCTGTTCCCATCAAAATAATCCTTTAATATTGCTTTTATTAATGAAGATTTATAAGACTAGTTTTGATGATCCAGAGGAATGCAAGCATATTAACAAGGAACAAGACTAGTCCACTCAGCCATTCTAGTCTGCTCCATCATTCGATATATTCATGGCTGATCTGATTTTAACCTCAGCTCTATGATTCCTGCATATCCCCATTTAATGTCTCATCCTGTTGGTAATCAAGAATCAGTCTATCTCTGCTTTAAAAATATTTAAAGATTGTGCATCCACTGCTTTTTGAGGAAGGGAAGTCCAAAGGCTCTCAACCCTCAGAGAATGAGGTGTAGAGCTGGATGAACACAGTAGGCCAAGCAGCATCAGAGGAGCAGGAAAGCTGACATTTCGGGTCTCGACCCTCAGATTCTCCAGCATCTGTAGTTCCTACTATCTCTCAACCCTCGGAGAACTTTTCTTTCCTTATCTGTCTTAAATGGGTAATCCCATATTTTTAAACCATGACTTCTAGTTGTAGATTCTTCCTCAAGAGAAATATCCTTTCCATATTCACCCAGTCAAGTCCCCTCAGGGTTTTGTATGTTTCAGTGAAGTTTCTCGGATTCTTCTAAACTAGGATATAGGCCTAGCCTATCTAGCGTCTCCTCATAAGGCAGTTTGCTCATTCCACGTATTACTCTGGTAAACCTTTTCTGAACTGCTTCCAATGCATTTACATTCTTCCCTAAATACTGTGATGGTACTCTAGACGTGATCAAACCAATGCGCTGTATAACTGAACCATAACCGCTCAAACTTGTGTTCGGTTCCTGCTGCATTAAACCATATCAGTCCATTAGTGTTCCCAATTATTTGCTGTACCTGCATCCTAACTTTCTGTGATTCATGCACAAGAACACCCAGGATCTCCCTGCATCTCAAATCTCTTCAACCTCTCACTATTTAGATATTATGCTTCTTTTTTATTCTTTTTGTCAAAATGGACAATTTCCTGCAAAATGTACACCATTTGCCAGATGTTTGCTCACTCAACCCAAACTATCTATATCCCTTTGAAAGCTCCCCGAGTCTTACTGTGGGATCAGAATGTTTATGGATTGGATCTAGGACTGCAGTACAATGGTGGCTGGTCTCCAACACTGTAGATCCTTTCAGTGGATGTGGGCTGAAGGAATTTGGTCCATGAAGCTAAAGTATTTTAAAATTATGACAGCATCTGGTTATGTATGGCTTCTTGAATATTTTTGTATTTAATTTTGTGGCGTATACACAGCATTGGGCCAGATTAAGTCATTGTCACTTTGTTTCGTTGCGAGGATGATAATTAGAAAATACTCATTTGTTCACTGGACTAATGTTTATTTCTTAATTAATATTGGTTTTCTATTTGAGTAACATGGCTGATGTTCTCTTCACAGATTCTCACATCTAGTATCATGTTGTCATTTCACAAGACAAAAATAGTAACATTTTCGTCTTTAAAGAGACAAAATAATTGAGGCATTATGATAGAAATGTATTCAATTAATGTGTCTGCATCTGAATGGAGTGTTATCTCCACTGACCAGATGGTTTGAGCAAAGAATAAACAGTTGTAGCACTCTTAAACTAATTTAGTATGGGATTAAAGCCTTGAGTATTTATCTGAGTGGGCTGTGCGTTCTTTGAGTAATTGGAATGACAAACTTGGTTGATTGTGTCATGCACTGTGCCTCATATTCTTGATTAATACACAAAGAGAAAGAAATTTGCTGAGATCAGTAAGACCTTACTTGTTTCAGCTAAAGGTGATTTGCTCTAGGGATTAGATTTGAGTGAGTTGAAAGCCAATTCAATCAATTGTCTTTGACTGTGGGAGGCAAATGTGTGTTTTTTATCCAGTTGATGCTAATGTTATCTTCAAGGCTCTAGTTACTTTTCCAATTAATCATAAAGCTAACTCTCTAATTTCCAGGAAGTTCCATTTCAGTGAATGTGTGGAGATTTTTAAAAATTGTATTTCAGAAACGCCAACTCTTTTGGAATGGGAATGCACTGCATAATACACTTATTGTTTAACATTTGGTAATTAACTATTATAACGACAATGGGTGGAATTTTATTGTACTATCCCCCCGGTGACAGGTTTGGAGAGGGTGCCAGGTAAATGGTAGATCTCATCTGAGACGATTCCCAGTATCTTGCTGCCAGTGGTAAAACTTTTCATTGTTGCTTGGCCATTCAAAATCAGGGCTGTTTAATTCGTTTTTCATTGCTTGCACAGTTCCTATGAAACATCAGGGCTCAGTCAGTCGAAGGAGACAAGAGCAAGCCACAGATGAATGTTGGCTTTAACTGATGGCATTCTGTCCTGCTGCTTAATAAGTGGGGAAGCTCTGAAATATAAACTAAGTGCTAGAAAAGCTCAGCAAGTCGGACAGCACCAGTGGACGAAGAAACAAAGTTGACATTTCGAATCCTTTAAAACTTTTCTTCAGATCCCTGGAGTTTCTCTCTTCACAGGAAGAGAGAATTTTTATTGCTTTTAGAGGGTTTGTTCTACGGAAGGCCAGTGAGGAAGGCAGTCTCTGGAGGTTGTCTCCTGAGTTCCCTGCAGCAAGTACAGGGGAAATGCATGGTGGGGTGGGGTTGGTCGAGATGGGGAATGATGGGCCGGGGAGGAAGATTATGAGGAGAAGGAGAATATTCAGAACTGTGAGCACTTCAATGAGTGCTGGGTGCTCTGCACTCAGAGATTGACAGTCAGAAGGGCAGTGGAAGGAAGAGACTTTTATCTGTATGGAGAAAGTCATCAACAGGACTTTGTGTCAGGCCATGGACATAGAGGGGGCGTAAGGCATTTAATGTGGAGGAATGTGATGCCCCGTGCAAAGGGTGCACAGAGTGAGGTTGCGTTTCACAAACACGTTGAACACCTGCATCTTTGAAGACTGTTTGTCCAAAGCCAGGTATTTGATAACCAACTGGATGCTGGAGGTGAGGTTGAGGCCACTGGGATGTGAAGATTACCTGGTCCTCACTTTTTTTTTCAGACGAAGCCCTCCAGGGGTTGTCTAGAAGCAATTGTGAGATCTCTGAGTTAGCGGTTATCCTGAAGTCCGGGGAATACATCAGTTTTTGCATAAATCAGGCAATTGAGCTGGGAGATTGATTCGTTGGATTTAGCATTGGTTATTGCATGCATGTAGCCACCATGTGTCCCTCAGATCAACTAGGCATATTTGATATGAGGAAGGAGTTCTACTCCCTCAAATGTTAAAATTATCTGTAATTGCTGGATAAAAACCCTTCGGGTTGGGATGCTGCCATGACTCATTCATATTGACATTATATTTAGGGGCAAAAGCTTTTTGAACCATCTGAAAGCCTTCATGGATGGATCTTGGGTGTCAAGGGATGTCCTGACTTGCTTGGACCAGTATGGAAGACCAACAACGACCCAGCTGCTGATGTGGCATAACAGCTGACAGTCTGACATGCATTTGACTTTCTAAATGTGGTTTGGATGTCTAGATTATTTTGGCAAAACCTTTCAATGCGGTTGCGCAAGGGTTTCCTGTATTGTGGTTTTCTGTGGTTTTCTGCAGTTTGCACAACCAGGCATGGAAGAGATGTGTACAGGTCAAAATAATGACTATTCCAACCTCCTCCAAGGGAGAGATGAGGCAGAAATGCATCCAGACTCTGCATTCAAAAGCTATGGGGCTGATGGCTCTGGCCATTGACGTGAAAACAAGATACACAAGTCCATTTGCACATTTTCTGTTTGGGAATCCCTGTTGATCCACTGGATATTGTTGATACTATGTGGCCTGTGCTGAAAATCTATCACCATATGAGGAGATCCGTGATGAGATCATCCCAAATGCTTCATTTATTGGAACCCTACATTTACTGGCCACCATTTCATGGGTACCATCTTAAAGATTCAAATGTGTTGATATGGGGTACTGGGGTAGAAAGAAATACAAAAGATGCCTAAGTATGAATTTCTACATTTTAAGATGCAAAAATAAAATAAACGTGCTGGAAGTAAGTACATACTGGAACTTCATGAACCACTAAGTCCTTTTACAGGACAGATTCAATGTGCTCCTAATTATGCTCTTGTGATGGTTGGAGCTGAAGTAGAGGCAACTTATTGGCCTTCACTGCTCAAGGACGAGGCCATCCAGTGGAATTCAGCAAACATCTTCTGCATCCACTTGGCCCTCTGTGAAGTTCACTATTCTTGCCTATTGAAGACATGTGCTCATTTATCAGATAAGTGGTCACACTTGTGTTATAGATGACTTCTCCAATGTCTACTCTGAGGAACTTTGACAGATGTCTTCTTCATGCATTTGGCACTGCTGCTCCAGCAATTACCTCTTTGCTGATATTCCTCAAGCTTGTGATCTGCATTACGTTAAATGCGTCTGAACCTTTTCTCAGTTTTTTTAATTGGGAATGGCTGCACTTGTCACTGCCACATTACCTGCTCCATTGTGTCAATGTCAGGTTTACCAGCTGGTGCCATCCATTCATTGTGTCAAACCCATTGACATGAGAATTGCTGTATTAGTGGAGGGTACTTTAGACTGATAAGATGATATCTCTTTCAGAAAACAACTCCTCTGTGATCCTGGGCAGTTCAGATCTCTCGTCGGTGTTTCAAATTGCTACTGGCCAGACTCTTCATTCTTCTGCTTATCTCCAGCGCATCATCAGTGGAGAGTTTCCTTTCCCCTCAGTCTGTGTAAACCTCCACAATTTTGCTTTTGCTGCACCCTTTCCTTTACCTCCTGTCTCTGCAACTAGTATTAAGGCTATGTATTGATGTTTAAAAATGGCTGTTAACTACTTCCCCCCCCACCCTTACCAGCACGATACTAATTGCTCAGCAGCTCTTGGCCTGGTCTCTCAGCAGTATATCGGCTCAGTCTTTTGGTAGTTCATGACGATGGTTTGGCCTGGTCTCTCGGTGGGTCTTGGCGCAGTCTCTCAGTGGGTCTCGGCCTGGTCTCTCAGCAGCTCACGGCAGGTCTCGCCCTGGTCTCACGGCAGGTCCTAGCCTGGTATCTCGTCCGCTTATGGCAGGTCTCGGCCTGGTTTCTTGGCAGCTCGCAGCCAGTCTCGGCCTGGTCTGTTGGCAGCTCATGGCGGGTCTTGGCCTGGTCTCTCGGCAGCTCATGGCGGGTCT
>NC_063338.1:21006191-21080767 GCF_021869965.1 Rhincodon typus
CTCATGGCGGGTCTTGGCCTGGTCTCTCGGCAGCTCATGGCGGGTCTCGGCCTGGTCTCAGCAGCTCACAGCGGGTCTCGGCCTGATCTAATGCTGGTGTGTTCGACTAGACTCTCGGCAGCTCATGGCAGTGTCTCGGCTCGGCGTGCGAGTGGGTCCTGCCTGAGCATGTTCCCAAGACACCAGGGGACATTGGAGAGACAGCTACTTCAGCAGCGGCGACAGTATCTACGGCACCTTCAAGAGACTGCTGAAGTCTAAGAGAGACCATAATGATAGCTTTTGCCTTGTTTCTTTGTTTTTCTACCTATTCTATGAAGTAATGCTTAACTTTACACATCTGTTCCTCTTACTAGTTTGTACCTAAGTGCCTTGGTACCTAAGATGGTGCCTTGTGTGGTGACAATATACACTTTTCACTGTATTCCTATACTTCTGTCCTTGAGTACATGTGACAATAAAATCTAAATCTAAATGGTCACATCGTGGAAGATCGCCTTTGAAATGTCACCACTTACCCATCCCGCAAATGATCCCAGTGTCAGGGCTTCGAATCAGTCACTGAAATCCAGCCCACTAATCTACCTTTAAATATTTGTTGATTATTAAACATTAATGGTTAGATAGGACTGGTCAGATGCTAATCTGATTTAGGGCTTTGTTTAGTTACAATAATGTCCTTTTGAACAGAACAGAATCTAATTATGTGCCATCAGTTGCTCTGTGGCTGCTGATGACCATTATGCTTCAAAGTACACTCAGAAGATATTGCCTTCTGATATACTGATCATTCCAGTATTCTGCTTATTTAGGCTGTGGTGAAATTCATTCTCATCACTGACCTCCACTGTAGTCTGTTTCATTGTCATTGTTTGCCTTTGTACTCTATGTAGGCCAAAATAAACTTCTTCCGATGCATCTGTGTGCTGTTGTGCATTGCCCTCCTATAGTATTTTTGTCAAAATCCTGTTACCACAATTGCTTGACTGAATCTCTGAAGTCATTCCATCTGTGATTAGCTCACTAAATTGTCTAATATAATCACTGCAGATTTGAAACTTCAAAAATGTCACCCCGAATTCTGTTGCTGAGCATGCTTCATTTTCCTCATCTTACCTTTTCTTATGTCTGTACCTGACTGATGGGTTTCCTGTAATTTTATGCTTTACTTGCTGGTTGTCAAGTATAAAGCCTCACACATCTTACCTTTTGTCTATTGTTCATTCCCAAAAGTATCTTATGCTTCTATTCATTCAATTTAACTTGATGTGGTAATGGCCATTCTTCATGAGAGAAAATTATTGTAGAAAGAAAAGGCCTTGAAATTGTCATGAGATGGGTGAATTACAGATATGAAGTAATGTTGATGATTGGAACAAATTCAGTTTAGGATTATAATTCCAGTTTTTTGAATATGTGCAGTTATTCTAACTATCACTCTGTTCATCAAATGCCGGCTGTGTTGGCAGTGCTGGCTTGAAGCATTCATTGAAGAATACTGCCATAGGTATTTTAGGAAATTGCAGAGACACAGCTACCGTACAAATAGGTTTCCTGTTTGTTTCAAGCATGCAGATAAAACAAAACGAAATTCTGTGAATAACCATCAAAGCAAAGTTTCCATGCTATACTGCTTGCAAACAAAGCAAACCTGGTTTTCATTTCACAACATTGGACTTTATTGATTAATAGGCTAGCTTTCTTAGAAAGAATTGTTTTGAGGTATGGATCATGTTAAATGATTATTGGAAAAAATGTAGCAAGAAAAGTGACAACTTGGCATCTGGTGTTTGTAACAGCTGTTTGCTTGAACACTCTCAACAAAATTCTACTGCTTGTTCTCTGTTAATTTCTGTTCATTTTCTCAGACATTTTCAAATTGACTTCTTGTCACTGTGTTCAGCCACACTTTCCTGTAACATGTCGACTCCGATGCCTTGTTTATACTCTCAAAATGTGTTCCATGATCCTTCCCTACCTTAAATTGCAGCTAGCACCTATCTGTGCATTTCACTAACCCATCCATTTCCCTCTCAGGTTTTTCTTTTGTGCTATTTTTCCTTAATTCTTAGACGAAGCTTCAGAATCGAGGATAACATGATTTACCCTGGTTCAGTAGATTCTAAGATGGCTGATGAGTTCAGTTCAGCATTCAGTTGTCTTTGCCTTTTTTGCTGCTAGTGGTGCCTGAAGGATTTGGGGCAACTTTTGTTTAGAGACTTTTGCATGCTGTACTATGTCTCAATGTTGCCCTTGCTTTTCTTAACAAAATCTCTCAAAAGTGTTTAGTGCTTTCCCAAATGTGCCTTCTTTTATTTTGGTCATTCAAGCGTCAGGAACTCACATAAGTCAGTAGTGTGTTTGACCTTTTCATGGTTGTTTTGAAGACATCCCTAAAAGCATGTCCACTCCCCTCCTCTGAGGTTCCTACTGCAAATAAGTTTTGAGTAGAGCAGTTGCTTCAGGTGTCTGGTGTCAGACACATGAATGATATTCATTGGCCAATAATTTTGACTGGGTTAGTGTACAATGATGGGGATGCTGGTTTGGGAGAGGATTTTGATGTTGGATCACGTTTCTTGTCATCACAGGTCTTGTGGAGGCACCACTGATGGTATACCTCTCATGCTTTTCAGGTGTCTGACATAGGTTTGCTAAGGACTGAATCAAAGGAAGTGCTACAATATCCACACTCCCAGTTGCTGACCAGATAGGCAATCTGACCTTGTGTCTGATGGGACTTTACAGAAATTGATTCAAATGAAGCTGTACTGTTATACAATCTAAACCCCTCCTGCATTTGCAGATTATTTGCCTGGATATGGGGCAGTTGACTTAATTAATTTAGTTACCCTGCCAGCCAAGCTTCTGCTTCTGCTTTAGTTGTGTTGGTATTACAGACTAATATTTTCATTCCACAAACTTTCCCACTTGCCTTAGACGTATGAATTTGTTTCAAGAAGTGAAGTGTGAATGATTCTTACAAGTCTCCATCGCGTTCGGCTATCTTGGTATTCAGGAAGCATCTTGAGCTGGTTGCTCTGCGTCGATTGCACATACCCAAAGCAATGCAGTTTATGTCATAATTTGGTCATTTAGCATAAATAACACAAAAAATTGTGGAATTTTAAGTTTAAATTGAACTCCGTGTAACTCATCTCTAAGATCTTTAGTTCAAGTTTTAAAAGATCGCTGCGAAAAGTGCAACAATCTCTCGGTGAATTAATCATCATTGGGAACTTGCAATGAATGCTCTCATTTGCAGACTTTCTGGATGGCTTTTCAAATTAAAGTGGATCCTTTAGCTATAAGAGCATTAAAAGATGCTTTCAAAAGCTTTTAATGTGACTTTTGTTCTCATTTACTGTGAAACTGACTAATTTTCCTCAATATAATTAGAGTTTTGTATATTTGTAAAACTTTCAAGTCAAAAATTTAGAATGGGGTCACTAAGAGCTGGTGAATTGACATTGATTTTTGTTTAAATGTTTGACATTATACATCGAAGAACTATTTGCATTGTATCAAAGTAAGTATTTCAAACAAACTTAAATTTAAAAAGATGTTTTAGTAACTTGCCTGAATTCCGACAGAAGTTGTTTGGAAATGTGCAAATGAGTTTGAGCAAAAGGGGAAGGGAAGAACACTGTTTAAAGTGGCCTCAGGAATTGAACAGTTCCATGTTCTATAGATGTTATCCACTTGAGTACTAAATTCAGTTTCATAACTTCATCCAACTTTGAATGTGTCCAGCAGCTCAGTTACACAAATAACAGTGTTATATAATTTATTATTTGGATAGCTGCTAAAGTATGTTTGAAATATTTGAGATTTGTGGAATAAACTGCAACATGTACAAGAATGGATGACTGAACATATTGTCCTCGCAAATCTTTAACATGTCATTTGTACTGGCACAAGGTGCAAAACAATGAGCATGTTTTTTGAAAAGAGTTTTATCAAACTAACTTGAGAAGTATATTGCAGACATTTTTATCATTTTCTACTTGATGACTTTGCCGGAAAGTACAATTTCTAGTCACTGTAGCAGGACCTCATGATTGTTTCCTTTCTATTGTGAACATGCTATGTGAGCATTTTCTTCCAATTTAGTTACTATTATGTTCACTGGTTTAGGAGGAAATTTTCAGTTATATCCATAATATGTTGTCGATACCTGGATACAGTTGTGAAGAGAAGAAGTCTGTGTGGAATAAAGCCATGGAACACGTTAAGGTACCGCCATTGATTGACTCTGAGTGATTTGAATGAACTGACTAGGTAAAATGAAAAGAATATAAAACGTAGAATTTTATTCTAATAAATACACAGAATTGAGTTACGATTTATGTACTTTATAGTGTTATGCTTCTGTTAATAGATCGATGTGTAGTTGACTTTAATTTAAGGAGAAACATACTGCAATGCAAACAAAATTAAATTGAGTTCGTATTACCTTACTGCTCAGACCACATTTAGAATTCTGGAGTCCACCATATAGTGAGATTTGTGCGTTTTAGTTTTTACTACTAATTCTGATGGCATATCATTTTTTTTGGCACTTCTTAACACTTACTTGTCCTGGTATACAAAGAGCCATATGTGTCATTGGCATAATATTTTGTTCCCAGCTGATACAAACTTAATGCAGACACATTACTGCTCTCAGTAATTTGCTGCTACCACTTTGCTAAGACATCATGCACTATTACTTGTATGCTGAAGAGATTAATGCTTTAGCGTTTTTGGAATGTTAAATTTAATTTTTTGTTGAAATTGCAGGACTTGGTGACCATCAATCCTGCAAAAGCAGGTGAACTGTTTGCGGTGCATTTCTTTACAGAGCTCCGAGTAATTGTGGACCAATTAGAGGTAAACTAATGTTATCGTGTATTTTAGTTTGTTTTCTTGTAATAACTTTTTGTGAATTAGTTTTAGTGGAGTCTATCTGAGAATATTATAAGAGCAAGTCTAGAAAACTAACCAAAGGTGAACAATGGCTTCAGAAAATTTGCCAACTCAGAAAGCTAACAGTGTTAAATATCTGAAGGAGAAATCCAGGCACCACACTGATCCATGCATCTCTGTGGAGGTCTATAGCATAAAATAAAAGAGTGCCTGCAATAACAGTCGCACATTTTTGTTTCAGAGAATGTCTGCTGACTCCCTGAGTCCGTACCGAGGTGCAAATTGCAGATATGGAGTACACTGGCTAGTACAGCACTCCATTCCACCCGCTCCTATTCATCGTGTCTATTTGGGTATCGTCATGTTTTTTTAACTGGTGGGGCATTCCACAATGTATGCATATGCAGAACTTCCCGCATGCACAATGTGAAACTTTTGGGGGTGTCAGGTGACTTTTTCTTCTCTGCCTAAAGCACAGTATCCAGTTACTATATTTTTCATTTCCCTTTTATTCCCTTTGTTTCCTTTCTATTGTCATCCATAATCCTCTCGGTCTACTCTCTCCCTTCCTTCTGCCTTATATTCTATTCTACCCGTTTTCTTCCCTTTATATGTATTCTACCATGCCCTTTGAATCGCTGAATCAAAGCATCTGTAAACATTTTTTTTTAAAGCCTGCCTCCCGCTATGACACCAGAATTAATTTCAAGTGATCAAGCTTTTTGGCAAACAACAAAACATGCTTTCCTATTTTATCTGTGTCTTATCAAGGAGGGTATATTTGAAAAACATATCATTAGGGTTGCATCAATCCTATCTGTGACATTTTTAGCAGTATTTGTATCTGTGCAAGAAACGAGTGAATGGAGATGATGCAAGCTTCTAAAACAATGGAAGGAATAGATGATATGTTTGCAAACAGTTTACTTAATCTGCACTGAGCAGAACTAAAGGGTGCAAGCATAATATTAATGAGTGTCAAATGACAGTTGAGATACAAAGGGAGTGTTTTGCTTCATCAAATCTTTGTGTGCGGAGTAAATCCACAGTTAATGCTCTACTAATTAAAACTTAGAAAAATAATTGGGATGTAAAGCTGTTTAGCAATAACTTGAATCCTTATAAGGAATTGCACAAATAGAGTCAACAGTGACCTGAAAAATAAGCAATAAGTAACGTAAAATAAGACTACTGCGGATGCTGAAAATCTCAAATTTAATTATGAGGTGACCTCAACAAGTCTGATAGCATCTGTGGAGAGAGAATAGTTTAGGTCCCAACATGACTGTTTTTCAGAACAGATTTTAATATTTCCATCTTTCATTGGAAAAAGCAATTGAGTACTACAAACGTTCGCCCTGAATATGATGGTTCCTGAGCTTCTAGACCCATAGACTGGCCAGGCTGAGGATCCATTAGATAAATATATTTGAGCCTGTATATCTTGGTGGTAGAGGAAAAAAAATTGGTAGTACCTTTCTTCAGAACATGAAGTGGGTTAGACAGAACCTCTGTCAGCTTATCTCCTTGGGGTTGCATGAGTAGGTTACATTATGGTTGACAGAGTATATGGGTCCTTATATTTTGTTAATAAAATATAGGGAAATTTTGCTGAAACTTTGTAAAACTCTGGTTATGGTACAACTAAGGTAATGTGTCTAGTTCCAGTAACCACAATTTAGGAAGGATGTGAAGGTCCTTAAGAAAGTGAGGAAGACATTTACCTGAATGTTTCTAGGGATGAAGTATTTTAGGTATAAGGTTGGGTTGAGAAGCGAGGCTTCTTCTTTGTGGAGTAAAGGGGATTCAGGTGAAATTTGATAAGAACATAGAACTGTACAGCAGAGGAACAGGCCCTTCGGCTCACGATCTTGTGCCGAACATGACGCCAAAATAAACTAATACCTTCTGCCTGCCCTTGGTCTGTATCCCTTCATTCCTTGCATATTCACGTGCTTTTCTAAAAGTCCCTATCATTTCTGCTTCCACCACCACCCCTGGCAGTGCCTTCTAGCCTCCTACCACTATCTGTGTGAAAAATACTTGTCCCTCACATCTCCTTTGAACTTTCCCCCTTCTCACCTCAAATGCATGCTCCCTGGTTTTAGACATTTCAAGTCTGGGTTCCAGTGGGTTATGACAGGTTTAGCCAAGATAGACATAGCAAAACTGTTTCCATTAACTATTGGTGCAAGGATCAATGGACACAAATTTAAAACAGGTTCTGGACAAGATATATAGTCTCAGGGGATGATGGGTGAGTTATGGTGGAAGAATTTTTTTATGCGGTAGGTGACAATGTCCTGGAACTTGCTACCTTTGGGGATAGTGGACGTGGAGACAGTGATTGCAAAGAGAAATTGGATGGTCCTTGAGGGAACTACAATTACAAGGGTGCAATGGGTCTCGATCGTGCCATGGAGATGTTGCACAGCCTCAGACGTCCAAATAGCCACTTCTTGTGTTGGAAGACTTTGATTTTGAAGTTTGTGGGAGAAAATGACTTGATTGATTGGATATTAATTTTGGGTCCATGATGGCTCCTATTTATGCAAATGATTGACTTTATTAGAAAAAGTACAAATTTCACTCATTGAACTTTTTTTTGTTCAGCTTCCAAGTGCAAATGAAGACGTTGCAGTCTAAATGTCATGAAAATAATTGCTTTTGAATTTCATTCCCTTCTGGAAATAATGGGATAAATTTGGAATGTAGTTTAGTTTATGTACACATACTTATATTTGCAAGTTTTAGCAATTGTCTATTCATTTGGTAGCCAAACATTCTCTAGATACATTTCTAAGCACCATCTGTTCACCAATTTCTACATTGTGTTTTGAAATAATTCAGTTATGTGCTGCAATTGAAAACATAATTCTCTTTATATATGTTTGACTTCCTATTTTTGTATGGTTAATCTTCTACTTGTGTTAAAAACACCTTTTTTTAGATTGAAGACTAGAAAAGTTGTGGTTTTGGATAACGCTTGAGTTACAGAGTTTACCATGTGACTTTTTGGGAATTTGAGGGTCAGACGTAGAACTGTGTTGTGCTTTTCTTACTGTTCGCAAAAGGGCAAGTTACTTTTGGAAAATCAGAAATGCTCAGGGAGGGGCAAGATGGCTTTGTCACTTTTACTAGACAAACCTGGTTGAAATAGCCTTGAACTGATCATTGCCTAGCAACAGTTTTTGGGCTGTTAGTTTTTGTTTTGCCACAGATTAGTGAGTGGTACAGTTGAAAAGAGATGTCCAAAAAGGCTGCGGCAAGCACAAGTTTACTTCTGCCCTGGAACTGTGAAAAAAGCCCTATCATTTTGGAGATAGTTAGAACTGCTGATGCTGGAGTCAGAGATAACAGTGTGGAGCTGGAGGAACATAGCAGGCCAGGCAGCATCAGAGGAGCAGGCAAGTTGACGTTTCGGGTCGGGACCCTTCTTCAGAAATAGGGGAGCAGGAAGGGAGCTGGGAAATAAATGCTGTCGACCGCGGAGATGTTTGCAAAGAAGCAGCGCCATTATCTCTCCCATTTTCTTTCCTTCTCTGTTTTTAAGTAAAAGCTGGTTCTCAAATACTTCAAAAACTGTCACCTCAATAAAAGATCTGGGTCTAACTGACCAGCTACCTAAACTGAAGATCCTCCATTGGCCAAGGCTGTCACCAACCTGATGTTGTCGAAAGAAACTGAAAGATCCGTGAAAAAGTCATTTCATTCCACCCTTGTGTTTTGGCCTCTTGGTCCTCAAATTTTTCAATTTTTGCCTTTTATTTTCACCCATAATATCTTTGCATCGCTAAATGTTTCATGTCATCCTATCTTTGTATGAATGTGAATGTGTTTGGAAATAGTATTTATGTTGGCATTGCAGTAGTTAATATCCCATTCTTCCACTTGTTAAAGAGTAAATTTGTTCATGATAAGAAAGCTTTTGTGTTGATCAGTGATACCTGGCAGGAATCTCTTGTGTTTCTTGTCCAAGATTACAGTAAGGTTAAGTAATTCAGCCACCTTGGTGATTAAATTGGACATTTTTACTTCTAGGACATCTTGTGGAGTAGTGAAGCTTGATTGCCACTGCAGTCCTCATCGGCATTGTAACACTTGCTAGTTCTTTATCAGAGGTATCTGGTATATCTAAAGGAAAGTATAGGAGATGCTTGTCTCAGTCTCTCTGGGAGAGTGGTTGGCATTGTACAATCAAATGTTGTAAAGTCATACAACATAAAAACAGACCCTTCGGTTCAACCAGTCCACACCAACCATGTTCCCAGACTAAACTAGCCCCACATACCTGCACTTGGCCCATACCCATCCAGACTTTTCCTATTCATGAACTTATCCAAATGTCTTTTAAATGTTACAACTGTATGTGCATCCACCACTTTCTCTGGCAGTTTATTCCACACGTGAACCACTCTGTGTAAATAAAAAACGTTGCTCCTCATGTCCTTTTTAAAACTTTTTCCTTTCTCCTTAAAAATATGGCCCCTAGTTTTGAACTTCCCCACCCTAGGGAAAAGACCCTTCTCATTTATCTTATCTAGGCCCCTCATGATTTTATAAATCTCAATAAGGTCACCCCCAACCTCCTAAATTCTAGTGAAAAAAGTGCCAACCTTTCCATTCTATTTTAATATCTCAAACCCTCCACTCCTAGCAACATCCTGGTAAATCTTTTCTGAACCATTTCCAGTTTAATAATATATTTCCTATAGCAGGGTGACCAGAGCTGCACACAGCACTCTAGAAAATGCCTCACCAATCCCCTGAACTGACTGAGTTTTAATTGGGGAGCCTGATTTTAATGAACCTACGGAGTTCAAGCAGGAGAAATGAGGACAAACAGATAAACATGTGTAGGTAAAAAAAAAAGTTAAAACATTTTACTGTAAGAAGAGTTTCCAGAAGAATAAACATACAGAGGGTTATGATGGGAGAGTTAACATGCTAGAGGAATAAACTTCAATATGCAAAATGCCCACTTCAAATACCTGAGTTTCAAAAGTTGTCCCTGTTGATATGATATTAAGAAATAAGCAGCATTCAGGAAATTACATATTCTTCACCTACAGCATGTTAATAGAGGATATCCAATACACAATCACTCATGGCCATTACGACCTGACTCAATTGCTTTTCATACAATGAGCATTGAAAGTAATAGAAATGCCGCTATAGAATTAGGAACAATATGGTATTTTAATCTAGCTGTATGGTCTGAGGACTGATGAGTTGAGGCAGGACAAAGTCAGGTGATGTTATAGAAGTGGAAGCATGTCAATATGATGATGCAGAGAAGTTTTTGGAAGCTCATCTCATGATAAAATATGACATTGAGGTTGTGGACTCTGTTTCTGCTTCAGACAGTTGTCAGAGAGAAGGAATGAGTCGGCGGAAAGGCCCTGGAGCTTGCAGTAGGGTCCAGAGACACTGGCTGCAGTCTTCCAGATGTTTAATCAGAGAAGATTTCTGTTCTTTCAGTAATGGCTATTACGCATGCAGTATGATTATACAAAATGGAGGCATTGATTGAGATTGTGGTAAGATAGAGCTAGATGTTGTCGGTGTACAAATGGAAACTAGCTATTCAGATAGCACTGAAAGGCGGCATTCAGATGTGACCAGGGCTCAACTCAATTGTAGCAATGTCACTAATTTTGATTAGAATATTTTTAATGCATTTTTGTATTGTAGTGTATGCTTAAATAAATGTGGCACTCCCCCATAATTTCATCATGTGCAAATGATTACGAAGGCAATACAAATTTTAATATTTTATTTCATTTGTAAGCTGTCATTCTTTGCACCTGTTTATTATTTTCCACTTTGGGTAGATGTAATCTGCCTCATCAACTGAGTCTCAGCAGCTTAGAAGCATCTACATTTGTTTACTTCCACTAAAACCATTTCAAGAAAATTGGCATGATATATTGGCGTTCACTGTGCTTCAGTGCTGTTACATTCCACGTTGGCTTTGTGCCTGAATATTATGTGTTAACACTAACTACTGTTGTTTCCAATGGTAAAAATCCTGCCAGTAATTCATTACAGATTATAGATCTAAAATCTCAGAATGTTTACCACAAATTTAGTTCTTAACACTTTGGAGTGTCCAGGTTGTTAATGCTTACCTAGAGACTCCATATTTTTAAGCACCATTCATTTGCAGCTATTGACCACAGCAACAGGTTAGCATTAGAAAAAAAAGTAAACTCGCTCTGCCAGTAATGAATCTCAGCCAAAAACATAGCTATTTTAGAAACGGAACTGTTATAAACTGTTAAAGCTACAATTCACGAAGTGGTGGAACAATGCTTTTAAATAAGCTGTGTAACAAGTTTATATTTTCCTTTTTGGTGATTAAGTTTTGTTTATTCATTGACGGGATGAGGGCTTCGCTGGCTAGGCAGCATTTATTGCCCATCCCCAATTACCCAGAGGGCAGTTAAGGGTCAACCACATTGCTGTGGGTCTGGAGGCGCATGTAGGCCAGACCAGGTAAGGATGGCAGTTTCCTTCCCTAAAGGACATTAGTGAACCAGATGGGTTTTTCCCAATAATTGGCAATGGATTCATGGTCATCATTAGATTCTTAATTCAGATATTTATTGAATTCAAATCCACCGTCTGTCGTGGCAGGATTTGAACCCAAGTCTCCAGAACGTTATCTGGGTCTCTGGATTAACAGTCTCGTGATATAATACCACTAGGCCATCACCTCCCTGCCTCTGTATATTAGAGCCATTGGGGTGCTATTTGTAGGATAGCATAATGTTGACTATAATGGACTAATAGCCTGGACAATTCCGCTCTTGCATTTAGAAAGAGATTTTGAAGAACTTAGAAGTTTTACCAGTGGGCAATTCAGTTGCTTCAACAGGGTAAGTTGTGAATAGCCAGACATTGAGAGTGCTGTCTCTCTCAAGTTTTTTTTTTCCTTAGTCCACTCCTTCTTGAAATGCATTTTTGTTTCGTGATAAACTTACAGCTGCAATGTTAGGCAATTATAACATATAAAATTGATTACTGCAGTGCAATATTGGACATACTTGCCTGCAAACTGAATTTGTTGCATTAGGAAGAAAGGGGAAGGTATTAGAAATGCTGGTCAAACATGAGAAGAAGGGGAAAGAAAAATAAATGAGAGCCTGCATAATTAAAAAGACATAGGCATGGCTAAATTGTATGGGTCGGAATTTCTATTCAGGTCCTCTTTATTTTCAGTGCAAGTCACCCAAAATCGGCCAAACTAGTGCATTAATTTGAGGGATTTTTAAGTGCAAATTCTGTTTAGCGTAAATAGCTGTATTAATTGAATCAGGTTATCACTGTTAAATATATTGAGGAGTATCTTTTATTGCAACATTCATTGCAAACTGTCTAAGTCACTGCCTGGTTTCCCTGGTGATTTGCAGATCTTATGATTGACTGTATGCAAATTAAATTGAGCTGAAAGCTGAGCAAAAGAAGTAGAACAATTTTGAGTGCAGTTCGTGCTCAGATGGCAGGTTGTGCCCAAAGTGGAAACCCTTGATCTTTGTATGGACTATTCTCACTTCCCCTATACTTTTAATGTTCAGAGAAGCATTTAGTTGCTAGAGATTAAAGCAAGGTAGACGCTAATGCAACGTTGTTTGCAGAGAATTTTCAATTTGACATAACGATCTTTTCCCAACTGGTGACAATTAGGGATACTGACTGATTTTTTTTGAAAATGAGATTTTCTTTTCTAAACTCTTTTTTTAGGCTCAGTTCTACATCATGTATATTCCCTACCTTGGAAGGTTAAGCCAGTTAGCAATATATTCTCGTATCTCTAAAAGTCTAGTTAGTCAAGTCACGTCAACGTTGGTTTTTCATTTAACTACTCTTCTAAACACTGCTGCTTAGTAGATGGTCTGTCAGTTTGGAAATTTCTTAAATTGAAGATATCCTAATTTCAGCTAATCTGTAACAAAATAGTTGAAGGTTCCTGTTTTGCTCTCCATGCAGTGAGATTTCTTTTAAGATTGTATAATTAATAATCAGTAAATTTATTAAGATTTGAAATGGTGTGTACCAGCATCCGGACGTGCAACTTGGACATTTTCCATGTTGCATTTCACCCTTTGGTTCACAAAGTACTTGAGGCGTCAAGGGAATTTAAGTTTGAAAAGGAGCAAAGAGTTACAAGCCTTAGTGTGGTATAGATTAGGTAACAGGAAAAGAAAAACTGTTAACACCCCAGTTATAATAAAGGTGTTGTCAGTTGTTTATGTCAGTGTATTTAAAATTAGGCTTCTCTGAGCTCCTGTAGCTGTGAAGCATAATTCAGTGCTAACGACAGCTTTACGATTCAAAGTGATCTTTAATTACCAGCGGCAGCATCTTTACAATTACTGTTAGCAATTGTACTGGTCTCGATAATGTGCATTCTTTAAAAATCAACTGAAGATGGCATTGAAGGAAAGGTGTTTGATTGATGATGTGTACGTATAATGGGAATTGATACATGCTGTCAACATTGCCAGATGGTGCTGAATATTCTCTGATTATTATTTAAGTGTGAGCTGGGACTTCCTAATCATTGAATTCATGATGATGTTCCAGGAGTTATTACATGAGAATGAGGTATTGACAAATGCTCTTTGCCATAAACACACTAACTTGTGCTTTTAGTACATTTATAAATGAGGTGACAGCGTGCAATCTTCTCAGAAGACGGAAGTTCTTTGGGAGACTGAAAATGGATCCAGCAGAGCTGAATTCTCAATATCAGGACTTCCTGAAGCAGAATATGGATTGTTGAAGAGTGGAGAGTTGGCATTATATAAATAGTACCACTATTCTTGTAACTTGTTATTTTGGTGCAAAGTATCTCTCCCATGCTTAATTCATGTAATGATTTACATTTTGCATAAAGTAGCTATTTTCAGGCAAGTGTATTAGCACAATAGCACCTCCAAGGATCTAATCTTTTCCTCACCTTCATGATACTACTGAAAAACACATCAGGCTCCACATGTATGCTACTGACACTTTGCTCCACCTCATGACCATCCCTTCAATGCTAGTATATAACACTTAAAATCTTAATAAATTCACTGATTATCAATTATATAATTTTAAAAGAAATCTTATTGCAAGGACAGCAAAACAGGGGCTTTAACTATTTTGTCAGAGTGTAGCTGAGTTTAGGGTATTTTTCATGAAGTGAATTACATTTTGCATAAAGTGGCTATTTTCAGGCAAGTGTATTAGCTGCATTAACGACATTATTTGCAATAATGATCAAATATGCCAGTGGGAACATAGAGATCTCGAAGAGATACACAGCATCAAGATTACAGTGGTCAGGAAAGACATGGATTTGCGGCAGAGAAAAAAGGTGATAGCTTCAATCTTTGCAATATTTAGTTAGAGGAGCATTTGTTTATGACATATTGGATGCAGGATTAGCAATTTGACAAATTAGAGACAGAGCAGCAGTTAAGAGGGATAGTGGTGAGGTGGAGCTAGTTGTCAGTCGCATACATGTGGAACCCGATGTATTTTTCAGGAGTATCATGAAGATAAGAAAAAGGAGGTGCTATGATGGGACGAAGAAGAGAAGCCAGAAAAAGTGAACAATTAAATAGGTTTTTCTGAACAATTACAGCTCAGTGTCATTTTCTTGAAAAGTTAATTGAGGTCAGTTGAAGATACAACTTGACATACATGTACAGCTATTTATCCCAGGAATCCATATATCATTAAATATCAGGGCAAACAGAAGTATCTGGACAATAGGACAACTGATATTGAGTTGCAACTGTGTGCAATATCAATTTGAAAAGAGGTGTTTTATACATTTCTGTTTGCATGCATGTGCAATATCGTGCTTCAATTCTTTTCCTAGATTTCTTAATATGGTTGATTTCTCTACTCTTGTATTCACCTATATTCAAGCTGCTTATAATGAAACAAGATGGTGGGAATCTTATTTAAACATCAGAATATTCCAGATCAGTTGAGATCTGACATCATTTCCTTGGAGTGAGAGCAAATATTTTTCAAAAGGCTGGGAGAAGGAACTATTCTTAACTCCTAATGATATTTCCTTATCAGTTTTGGCTTCCTAAGGTGCTTACTCCTATTGTGAATTTATTTGAGATATCAGAGGCTGGTGTGTTTTAAACTGTGAACAGTGAAGGATTGAAGACAGATTGGTACATTTGCACTACAATTGTAAATGCGCACATTAAATGTTATGATATATTTACACTATGATATTTCTCTGAGCATGGTCAACGTTACTGTTAATGCTAAAACAGTCTCCATTGCGGTCGTAAGAGCATAAGTACTCAGAGTTGGAGCTTGGTTCAGTCTTATTATTTAATATGATCAGGACATGAGGGGCAACATTTTACACAGAATGTGGTTTGTATGTGGAATGCACTTCCAGGGGATATGGTGGATGCTGGTACAGTTACAATGTTTAAGAGATATTTGGATAAATACATGAATAAGGAATGAATTGAGGAATATGGGCTAAGTGCAGGCTAGTGGGACTAGTTTAGTTTGGTATTATGGTCAGCATACTTGGACTGAAGGGTCTGTTTCTGTGCTGTATAACCCTATGACTGATCGAATTTTGGCCTTAATTCCACTCTTACAACCTTTTGAAGGTCTCCATAATCCTTTAACCCATTACTAATTAAAAATCTGCCTTTTTTCTTCCATAAATTTACACAATGTCATGGCATCCACCACACTTGGGTAGTGACTTCCATAGATTTGTTACCCTTTGAGAAAAATAATTCCTCCTCATTTCTGTTTTAAATCTGCTACCCCATATCCTAAAACTGTGGCATTATGACCTGACTTTGAAGTAAAGCAGATCATTACTACTTGTTTGGTTTCAAGTAATCCTTCTAGTATAAGGTCGGCCCTAACACTAGATTAATATTGCATAAAGTTATCATTGATGAAACAAAACTGAGTTGCGCCAGTTGTAATGTAAGTGTAACTGACGAGGCACCAGAAAGAATCAGAGGTACCGAGGACCTGATATATAAATGCATTACGGAGTTGATACTTGTTTCTATGATTTATTTCCACTAATCGATTAAATTCCTGGATACAAACGTTGTCTTAGTTACTTTGTCTCCTTGGGTTAAATGCAATACAACCCAAAGTGGCATTATCAGAGAATCCTCTACATGAAATCTGAAATTTGGATAATTGGGCAAAATTAAAACTAAATTAATTTCTTTGTTTAGTTTGATCCTTCAGATAAACTTGAACCGTGTCTGCTTTTAATCCTATTTTGTTCTCAATTGATAGTGACATTGTTTTCTTTTGCTACTTATGTGCATAAAAAACTTGGTTGTATTGTAATTGCTGTTTATTAACATTTTACAAATGTGTTTTTTTCCAGGATCAGCACTTAGTGTTTCAGTTGTTACAAAGTCTACTAGATTCTTCGTGAGTATGCTATTATTTGACTGTCAAATATGGTTTGAATACACAAAGGCAACAGGTTAAAGTCTGCGTTGGAATTTTTCAAGGCTGATGGGCTTTTCCAATATTCATAAACCACTTGCTGGCAATACTTGCAAATGACTTGATAATACTTTCTGCTGATGTCAAATTGTGATTGATTAAAATCAGATTATGAGTCTAGGGCAAGTTGTTAACATTTTCAGGGATTCGGATCTAGTCAACAGATGGATTGAGGAATAGCAAATGATTGTAAGTTGATGTGTATCAATGCAGGAGTTGACCATCCTTTCGCAGAAGTGAAAAAATGTTTTTAGGATTAACATCAATCATGCATGACAGTACATTAAGAACATTAAGCAACAAAGCCAATATGTCACAATTTGGGCTTCTCTTCCTGTACACATCATTATTCACACTCACCCTATTAGCAAGATCCATGGGCAGACGTGATAAGGCCACAAGGTAATAGGAGCAGAAGTAGGCCATTCAGCCCATCAGGTCGGCTCTGTCACTCCAAGAGATCATGGTTGATCTAATAATCCTCAATCCCACTTTCTTGCCCTTTCTTCACAATCATTGATTCTCTTACTGATTGTAAAATCTGTCTAAGCAAAGAATATACTAATGACTCAGCCTCAAAAGCCCTCTGTGGTAAAGAAGAGAAGAAATTGTGACTCTGTCACAAAGGGAAGCAACCTTCCCGTATCTACCCCATCGAGATCTCTAAGAATCTTGTATGTTTCAATAAGGTCAGCACTATTTCTTCTGAACTCTAGTGAGTACAGCCAAACCTACTCAACTTCTTCCCATAAGACAGTCCCCCCTCACCCAGGATTGGTGAATTTAATCTTGTGATCCTTGCCTATACAACCCAAATGCCAGTATATCTTTCCTCAGATAAGGGGCCCAGAATTGTTCACAGTATTCCAGTAGTGGTCTGATAAGTGCTTTGTATACTTTTAGCAAATTCTACCTACTTTTATACTCCATTCTCATTGAACCAAAGGCAAACATTTCAATTGCTTTTCATATTACTTGCTAAATTTGGATGCTAGCTTTTTGTGATTTACTCATGAGGACTCTCAAATCCCTTATTCCGTAAGTTTCTGCAGTCTTTCTCCATTTAAATAATATTCTCTTCCTCTATTCTTCCCGCCAAAGTGCATAATCTCACATTTTCCCACACTGTTTTCCTTCTGTCAGATTTTTGCCCACTCTTATGACCTGTCAAAAACCCCTTGCAGATTCTTTGTGTCTTTCTCACCACTTGCATTCTCACTTATTTTTGCATCATCCACAAATTTAGCTATACCAGATTCATTTTCCTCCCACAATTCAGTAATATATATTGTAAATAATTGTTTTCCAGCATGGCTCCCGAAGGATCTCCTTCAGTTATTGGCTGTCATCTTGATAATACCCCTCTTATCCCAACTCTGTGTCCTCTAGTCGTTAAGTAATCCTCGATGCATGTTAATATAATACCTCTGTCACCACGGACACTTACCTTATTAAGTTGCCTAAAATGTGGTAATTTATCAAACGCCTTCTGAAAATCCAAATATATAACATCCACTGTTTCCCCTTTATCCATTCTGCTTGTTACCCTCTCAAAGAATTCTGGTAAATATGTCAGGTATGATTTCCCCTTTGTGAAGTCATGCTAACATTGTGTGATCAAAAGTGCTTGTAAATGCTTACTCCTTGCAACATAAATCTTGTACGTCAAGTCACTGAGATCATGATGCCAAAGAATTAGCACGTCATTGTGGTACCACTCAGTAGTGTGGGATGCATACTGCTGTGCAGGGGAAAATAAGCTGTTGATTGACAATTTCTTTATCCTGAATGTTGGAATGGATGCATTCCATCCCCGGGAATTGACATAATTTAAGAATTTTTGAGTTTTTAAGAATCTCACTTGTTTTCTGTAAAAATGATTTTCGTAAGTAAATTCCATGTTACTGGATTGTTCTATAGTGAAAACTTTTTTATTAAAAAAACTGTGCTTTCTATTCTATTTATTGTCTATCCTCAGTTGTAGTGTTAGGAACATTTTCTACTGTTGTGTTTAATATATGCAGCTGTTCTCATTTCTAGATTCCCGTTCTCCTTGTTATCACTTTTTCTTTTTATGTGCTTCTTGAGCGTTCTTTTCTTTTTTCAGCTTCTGCACCAACATCAGTACCTTGCAATTTTAAAGCTCAGCTCCTTGTATAATGTCCTAAAAACTGATCTTCAAGTGTTGCACAAGTTAGATGGAAAATAAATCGGCTTTTCTGATGAAGGGTCTAGGCCCGAAACGTCAGCCTTTCTGCTCCTATGATGCTGCTTGGCCTGCTGTGTTCATCCAGCCCTGCATCTTGTTGTCTCGGCTTCTACATTGTCTTTTAAGTGCCCTTAAGTCAAATAAAACAGGTTAATCACACGCAAAAGCTCCTCCTTGACCCAAACTAACATTGAATCTCTGTTATATCAGCATGACGTTTCCAGTTCTCAAACGTCTATGATACTGATCTGAATAAGCTGCTTACGTTAGTACTGAACTTTACACAGTTTGGGAATTGGGCTACGCCAACTCCTAACTTTTTTTCAGAGTGGCACGGTGTCTCAATGGTTAGCACTGCTGCCTCACAGCGCCAGGGACCCGGGTTCGATTCCACCCTCAGTTGACTGTCTGTGTGGAGTTTGCAATTCTTCCCGTGTCTGTGTGGGTTTCCTCCCGGTGCTCTGGTTTCCTCCCACAGTCCAAAGATGTACGGGTTAGGTGGATTGGCCATGCTAAATTATCCATAGTGTTCAGGGATGTGTAACTCCGGTGGGTTATAGGGGGATGGGGTCTGGGTGGAATGCTCCTAGGGTCGGTATGGACTTGTTGGGCTGAAGGGCCTGTTTCCACACTGTAGGGATTCTATGATCTATGATCTATGATCAAACTCAAGTGGAAGCAGGAATTGTTCAACCTGGGATGGGTTGTGAATTCTGATGCACTCCCTTCTAGTCCTAGGGAATTCCAACTCCTGAAAACTGATTGGAATGAGCCATATGAAATGTGAATATTTAAAAAAAAACAAATTAAAAACTCGCCTTGAGCTCATTATCAAAAGCGTGTTTTTTGCATACAAGATAGTGAACTTCTTTTTGTGAGTCAGGTCGAGCAACAAAAAGGATGTGGCTTAATGATGTTGAACCTGATTGTATTAACTGTGACAAAATACATGTCTTTGAATTTTGTGAATTTTAAGTGAACTTCTAGTTTTAGTAGAAACTGGACGGGGTGGGAAGCCGATTCATTCAGTATGGATGGATGCCTCGTATTTAAGTTGCTATCCTGTCAAAGATGCTGGTTGAAACAGTGACTTCTGAGCACTTGGAGTCATAGAGTCATGCAGCATAGAAACAGACCCTTCGGTCCAATGAGTCCACGCTGACCATGTTCCCAAACTACACTCGTCCCACTTGCCCATGTTTGGCTCATGTCCCCTATCCAGACCCTTCCTATTCATGAACTTATACAAATGTCTTTTAAAAGTTGTAACTGTACCTGTATCCACCACTTCCTCTAGCAGTTCATGCCACTATTGAACCACTTTCTGTGTAAAAACGTTGCCCCTCGTGTCCTTTTAGAATCTTTCTCCTCTCACCGTAAAAATATGCTCCCTGGTTTTGAAATCCCCGCACCTTAGGGAAAAGACCTTTGCTATTCACCTTATCTATGCCCCTCATGATTTTATATAACCCTATAAGGTTACCCCTCAACCTGCTACACTCCAGGGAAAAAAGTCACAGCCTGTTTTTACAACCCCATTCCCAGCAGCATCCTGGTAAATCTTTTCCGAGCCCTCTCCAGTTTAATAATATCCTTCCTTGGAGAAAGTGAAGTGAAGTTACCCAACCTCCGAATTTAACCCTGGCTGACTGGGTTACCTGGACCTTACAAATCCTGGCAGCTAATGGGAAGTGAGGATAGTTAGATGAGAAGAGGTTATCCTGAGCCGCTGGTGGGCCAGGAGAAACAGCTGTGATCCTCTCCACCCTCTAAACTGACCTTCTTACCTTACCACCATTATAATCTCCACAACTTCCCTATCGAGCCTGGGACTTTTATTTGTAGTATAGTCGTACTATGTTCAGTATAGTTTTGTTATCATCTAATTGGATTGATGTGTCAGAAAATTTCAGGAGAAATTGAGAGATTTCATAATCTTCAAAGAAAAAGATTTTGTTTCAACAAATCCCCCCTCTCCAGGGAGCTAGAGGATTTGAAAAAGGTTTCACTTTAAATAAGTATTCAGCATACTACTAATTCTTTACACCACGGTTGACAGATGAAATCTGTTTTGAAATCTGGAAATGTATTTTACTGTGTAAAGAATTAATGTCAATGTTTTACATATTAAGCATGCTTCAGCAATACTAGCCAGCTGTCAAAATGGTACAAAGAAAGACTTTTGCAGCGTGGGTTTGTTTAACTTAGAAGTAGGAACTGTTCGTTTGAATGGCTTAAAAAATGCACAGTTGGATTTTTTTTTAATAACATTACTGGTTTTTGTTTAATTGTGTGGATGTGATAATGATGCACATTTTTGAACAGCTGGGCACTTTTTAATAATTTAATCATTTAGGAACATGGATATCAGTGTACAGGATAGTGCAGATATTCTGTGAGTGAATAATAACTCTCTAATGGTTGCTCAGTTTATAATCCTCTAAAACATTTATGAAACGTAGGATAGAGGTGGGTGGCAAACATCAATCCGAGGTTAATGTCTAGTACTTATTGCAGAACCTTTTATTATCCACACTTGCAGCTTGCATTTATATGGCAGCAGTAATGAACTACAGCATCCCATGGTGCCTTTAGTTTTTGCCTTACCAATTATATATCAACATGTTTCAAGAATAAAGCCTTGTATAAAATATTATTGTATTGCAAAGCTTTTTAACGTCTCTTCCTGTTTGGAATTAATACAATAGACCATGAGGGAATTGGAATCAATTAACACTGTTTGTAGTGCCTTGTCTTTGTTTCTTTGCTTGTGGTATTGTTGTACTGTAATTGCAAAGGAAAGATTTCAAGACTCCTAATTATTAGCAATTTATCCACTGGATGATGGGAGGCCCCTGCTATTGTAATTGATAATAAGGATTTTGGTACACAGTTAAATTAGAACATAATACAGTCCCACTGCTTCTTTAATGTGACAGCATGACTCCAGGAGCAGTCTTGCTTCTGCAGAACACTGTTGTGGTTTCAGGATCCGCTGCAGAACTTGAGTACTTAATTATGGCTGACATTCTAGTGCAATAGTGATGTGCTTTGTCGGAGTTGTTAATTTGCAGCTTTAGCTGCCTGTTCAGACAACTGTAAACCATGTGGAAATTGTTTGAGCCTAACTGGACTCCACATTAGCTTTCCAGGTTTGGGAAAGGCCATTGCTAACTAAATTGGAGTGGGCAGTGCCTAACACTGGAATCCTTTCTGGTGAGGGATGTTGAGTAGGCCTGTTTAAAAGCCACAACAATTATCCCTGAGCTCACTGGAATTCACTGGTGACTTTGGGATTAAACGGACTTGCTTGGTGCTCCCATAGCTCCCAAGGGCTATCCTTCCTCAGATAAACCTCTTTGCATGACTCCTAAGTCCCTCCACTCACTTGGGTTCAGTGATCCAGGCTGGGCCAAAGAATGTTACCAGCAGCAGCCACGCCTCTTGGTAATACTTAGACAATGGAGAGGTATTGGTCCTCAGTTGGCTCAGGTAATCCAAGTTCTCACTGGTGGTTCTCCAGCCAAGTGGGAGAATGATGGACCCCAACATGGGGACTAAATCATAGCCTGAGATATTGATCAACACCACTGAAATCGACGAGTCAACCAGTCATTAAGATATTTATTTATTAAGCATATGCGTAGTTAGAGCCAAGTAATTGCCTGATCTAAGGTTAGATGGATTTCTTTAAGGCTACCTGCTCGTTTTGTCAGTGGATGCTGCTTGGTCGTGTAAGTCATTGTTTGGTCTGCACTTCAGCTATAACCTGGATATTCTTGGTGAACACGCTGATGTTGGCAGGTCGCACGTGGATCTTGACCAGCCCAGAAATGGTTTAAGAGTCACCGAAGGAAATCAAAGGTGTTTGTGTCACAAAATGTTAGTCTGCATGTGCAGTATGCCATCAGGAAAGTGAATGGGGTGCTATCCTTTATTATGAGGGGTATTGCATATAAAAGTGAGAATGTTTTGCTTCATTTATACAGAGAGAACACAAAGCAAATACTGTTTGCTGTTTAGGTTTTATTGTTGAAGTAAGATTATTAATGCGTTCGAGGCAGGTCAGCTGAGGATTACTGGATTGATACCTGGAGTAAATGGATTGTCTTCAGCGGACAGGATTGGACAGGCTGTGCATGTTTCCGCTGAAGTTTAGAAGAATGAGAAATTACTCGATCGATCCCGAACGGTCTTGACAAGCTGGACATGGGAAGAATGTTTCCTTTTATGCTTCAGCCCAGAACTCAGAGGAACAGTTTTAAAATGAGAGGTCTCCCATTTAGGGTAGAGATGAGGAATTTTATTTTTCTGAGACCTGTGCAATGTTGGAATTCTCTACTTCAGGAGATGGGGTCATTGAATACTTTTCTGGCAGAGATAGATGGATTCTTGTTTGGCAACAGAACCAAAGATTATTTGGGTAGATTGGAGTGTGGGATTCAAAAGACAAACAGATCAGTCAATATCTTATTGAAGGCAGATAGGCTCAAGGACTAAATAGTCTCCTTCTCCTAATTTGTATGCTGTATGTATGTAAAGCCAGGTGGGCAAGCGGTGGGGTCTTCGATCAGAGAATGGTTTCTGTTCAATCTTTTTTCCTGTCAGTCTTCCTGTCATGGTTCCTTGGCAGGGGGGGTTGAAATCATGTGAAGTGGTTTGAGAGAAGGCATACTGCTGGTGGATTGAGGATGCCACTGAATAAGGGAAGGCATGGGTCGGCATAGACTTTCTCTAGTAGCTTGCCTGTTGCAATTATCCTTCTGACCTGGGTAGGGAGAGTGGCAATTTGCTCTGGACTGGGAATTAGGGAAGGTGAGTCATCAAAAGAATACCTGTGATGATGAACATTATTGAGTTGAGCTGCACATTGGTAACTTCTGTGTGGGCAGATTGGCATGGCACTGGATCTCTGAATTCTGCAGCTGAGTATGTGATGGAAAAAACTGAGATCCTTAGGTTCATAGCTTGTGATCTCCATGTGGTAGTGGGCAGTTCAGTGAGGAGGTTGTTATGGGTTTTCACTTCTGAAGTCTCAGTGAGATCTTCTGTCTCCACAAGGTTCTGTTAAGGGTAATGCCTAGATAAACAGGGAGAGGAATCCATGATGATGTCCGGTTTCATCCTACCGTTGGCATCGTGTAAGTGGAATCTGATGGATTCTGTTTTTGCTGGTTGTCTTGTGGCAGTTGGCTGGCTTATCTGACAACTCAAGGAGAGTTTGCATCATTATGCCACAGCAGACATCCTCTGCATAGCTAAGCTTCCACGACCAGTTTGGCGAGATTTCCTTTATAGAACCTATGTAACGAATTGGGTCCCTTTGGTTGGTGAAGGTTCAGTCTGGAATTGTGCTGTCCATGGAAGGATTGCCAGCTCAGTCCGGATTTGCTTCTTCTTTGTCTATTTTTCCAGCAGTGCTTTTCCCATGCAAAGGAGATGGCATGCTACCTGATTGGTATTTGAAGACGGGATGGTTGCTGGGCTGCTCTGAGGTGGCGTAGGACTCTCCAACATTTCCAACTTGTCTATGTGAAATGTAGGTTCTTTGTCTTCATCGAGCGCAATCCTGACATTCAATCAAGTGATATGCCATCTTATTATGTGGCAATTGGGTAATGCTTTTTCTTAGCTAAGTCAATTGAATACTTTTCCATTTCTTAATGAAGGAATAAGCTTCTGACCTATGTTGAGAGAGTATAATTTCTTGTCTCACACATTCTCTTTCACCTAGAAGAGACATTTATACATTTATGTCATTAGGCGGGCTAATGGTGAAAGCAGAAACAATATTTTCACATGATATAATTAAATTGCATTTTCTCATGGTAAAAAATCAATTAATCAGATGACGTCTGTACGCTGAAGCTGCCTTTAAGGAGAACTCAACTTTTGGAATAAAAATGACAGAGCCCTGGGAGTAGCCTTGAATATGTTTCAAAAGCTTAAATGTATAAATTGATTACTGATGAGCTCAGGAAGATCTTGTAGTATTTTGGGTCAGGTCCCAAAAGCATAATGCCTTGAGGATATTATGAGGTATTCTGCTTAGATTTTATAGGTAGCATAGAGTACAGCACAATCCATTTTATTCAACTCTGTATTGGGAGAGCGACATCTTATGTTGACACTAACTAGCCTGTGCTAAAATGTTTGCTGCTTTCCCCTGTTCAGAAATGCACTGAGGATTGATGTAGCAATCTGTGGATTTTTTTTTACCACTTGTGATAGTGTGTTTCAAGTTTTTGCATCTGAAAAGCTGTTTTAAAATAGAATAATACCTGATCAGGTGCTATTCATAGCAGAATTGATTTACCAGACAACATAATGGTCTAGTAAGTTGCAACCATGACCTTTCAATATTTCTTTTCAACAATTTATGATTGTATTGATGGCTTGCAATCTGATGTTAATATATTTGCTCATGACTTGTGAATGTCACTGGCTACGCCAGAATTTATTGTCAAATTCCTAATTGCTCTTGAGAAGGTAATGAGGTAAGCTGCTTTCTTGAACTGCTGCAGTCCATGTGTACGCCTACTTTTCAGTTAGCAAGCAAGTTGCAAGATATTGGCGGCACGGTGGCTCATTGCTGCCTTGCATCGCCAGGACCCCGGGTTCAATTCCAGCCTTGGGTGACTGTCTGTGTGGAGTTTGCACATTCTCCCTGCGTCTGTGTGGGTTTCCTCCAGGTGCTCCGGTTTCCTCCCACAGTCCAAAGACGTGCAAATCGGATGGATTGGCCATGCTAAATTGTCCCATTAGTGTCCAGGGATGTGTAGATTAGGTGGATTAGTCATGGGAACTGCAGGATTACAGGAATAGGATGGAGGCGTTTGAATCTGGGTGGGATGCTTTTCGGAGAATCGGTGTGGACTTTTTGGGCTGAATGGCCTGTTTCCACACTGTAGGGATTCAGTGATTCCATGATGTTGACTGAATGATGGTAAAGGAATGCTAAGTCAAGAAGGCTTGGAGGGAAACTTGCAGATGCTGGTTCCACGATGGATGTGCTGCCTTCCTCTTTCTAAGTGTTAGTGGTTATAGGTTTAGAAGGTGCTATGGAAGAAGCTTTGGCAAGTTCTTGTAGTGCATCTTGAGGAGGGTAGACACTGCTACCCATGTTGACTGAACAGTAATAGAATTAATTGAAAGTAACTATATACTTTAGATCATAAGGTAGGACATCTTACTTAGAGGCCTACACACTAAGGTTCTGGTTTCATGTCATCTGACCACACTATGACCTATCTCCTTCCACACGTGCTGAACAGACATTGAATCATAGAGATGTGTAGCACAAAACAGACCCTTCCGTCCAACTTGTCCATGCCAACCAGATTTCGTAAATAAATCTCATCCCATTTGCCAGCATTTGGCCCATATCCGTCTAAACACTTCCTATTCATATGCCCATCCAGATGCCTTTAAAATGTCGTAATTGTACCAGCCTCCACCACTTCCTGTGGCAGCTCATTCCATACATGCACCACCCTGTGCGTGAAAAAGTTACCCCTTGGGTGCCTTTTATATCTTTCCCCTCTCACCTTAAACCTATGCCGTCTGGTTTTGGACTCCCCAACACCGGAGAAAAGTTGTTCCTATCTACCCTGACCATGCCCCTCATGATTTTATAAACTTCTATAAGGCCACCCCTCAGCCTCCAATGCTCCAGGGAAAATAGCCCCAGCCTATTCAGCTTCTCTCTATAGCTCAAACCCTCCAACCCTGGCAATATCCTTGTAAATCTTTTCTGAACCCTTTCTAGTTTCGCATCATCCTTCCGATGGGAGGGAGACCAGAATTGCATTCAGTACTCCAAATGTGGCCGAACCAATGTCCTATACAGCCGCAACATGATCTCCTGACTCCTATACTCAATGCACTAACTGATAAAGGCAAGCATACCAAACACCTTCTTCACTTTTCTGTCTATCTGTGACTCCACTTTCAAGGAACAATGAACCTGCACTCCAAGGTCTCTTTGTTCAGCAACATTCCCAGGACATTACCACTAATTGTATAATCCTGCCCTGATTTACCTTTCCAAAATGCAGCACCTCACATTTATCTAAATTAAACTCCTTCTGCCACCCCTCGGCCCATTGGTACATCGGCCCATCTTACTAAGATCCTGTTGTACTCTGACGTAACCTTCTTTGCTGTCCACTACACCTCCAATTTTAGTGTAATCTGCAGACTTACTAACCATACTTCCTAAGTTCGCATCCAGTACAATTCCCTTTCCTCTTGGTTGGGTCCAGGGCGCTACCTCCAAGGAACTCCTGCAGTGTTGGGAATGAGATATTTGACTTGCAACAGCTGCTATCAGTCTCCCTTGTGCTATATGTGACTTCCACCAGTGGAGAATTTTCTCCCAAGTCTCTATTGACCCCAGTTTTGCCTTGGGCTCCTTGATGCCACACTTAGCCAAGTGCTGCCTTGATGTCAATGGCAGTACCTCACATGTTTGGATCAAGAATTTAATAAACTAAGGTGCTGATGGAAACCAAACTGAATGTCAAAGAGCAGGTATTCCTTTGCCAGTGCTGTTTGATAGCACTGTTGCAACTCCTTCCCTCGCTTTGAGAGTGATTGAGATGAGACTGATGGAATGGTAATTGACTGGGTTGGATATGACCTTGCTTTTTCGCCACAGGTCATTGCTGAGCAATAATCCACATTGCTGTGTAGATGCCACTTCAGTAACTGTTCTAAAACAGCTGGGCCAGGGGTATACCAGTTCTGGAGCAATAGTACATATCATCACTTTGATATTCCAACTGAATATATTAAAGATCCAGAGGACATTGCTATCATAATATGTTCCTGATACGATGCGGATCTACTATTCAGCTTTTAGAATTCAATATCAAACAATTAACCCTTATTTAATGACGGAAAGGTGGGTAGGAAAGGGTTGTATGCACCCAATGTACAGAGACTGTGCTATATTGATAGTGTTAATATCAGTTATTCATTACAAAATAGAGAACAATTCTCTTAAAAGAAAATATTTAATCCTTGTTTGCTTTGAAGCCCCATAATCAAAAGTATGATCATCATGATAAATGCGGAATGTGAAATGGTGGAATTGTAGAATAAAACCTTATAAACACCACTCTGCTTTCCACAACTACCAGACGTCTTCAAGCACTTCACAGCCAGTGAAGTATCTTTTGAAGGCCTGTGATAGTGTGGGAAAAAGAAAAAATAATTAACTTCTGACAGGAATAACTTCTGTCCTGCGTTATTTTCAGATTCTGAAAGCAAATTTTGATGTATTTACTTAGTATTCTTGGAATCCATTAAATTCTTGGAATCCATTAATTCCTTTATCGTTAAAACACTTGCATCTATATGACACCTTTTTTGTGACCATCAAGCACTGTTTATTTATTATCTGTTCAATTAGGGATAAAGGAATAATGTTGTACAACAGCCTAAAAGGAGTTACTGTTCCGTGAAAATTGAGCCCTTTGAAATTGTTTAGACACATCGAAACCATAGGCTTTAAGTGCAGAAGACTACTTGATCCATCAAACTTGCTCTACTGTTAAATAATACTGGTGTAGCTATGGTCTCAACTCCACCTTCCTGTCTGCCCCCCATAAATCTCTACTCTGTTGACTATACATAAACAAAAATATCTATCTTAGCCTTGAATAAATTCAATGGCCCAGCCTTCACTCTTTTCTCGAGAAGAGAATTTCACATATTAACATCCCTCTTAAAAAAGTAGGTCCAATGTGTTTAACCTTTCTTCACAGGATAAACCCTTCATCCCTGGAATTAATTGAATGAACCTTCTCTTAACTGCTTCAAATGCAATTATATATTTTTCAAATAAGACTAGAACTGTATACTGTGGTGTCCCATGGTCTTGTATAGGTGCAGTAAAACTTCTCTACCCTTTTATTCCATTCCCCATGGCAACGTTCCGTTTACATTCCTAATCACTTGCTGTATCTCTCTCTGTTAGTAGTGGTGGTATAGACAAGGGACGTGTCTTTGAACTTAGCTCCAATGTAGATGTGCAGAATTTGGGGTTGCTAGTGTGCACTTGTTCAAGTACCATATGTAGGTTTGTACTTGGAGCAGTATAAGTCTTGATTAGGTTCTGTTTCTATAGCATTATGCAAAATGAAGTAGCTTGCTCTGAGTATGGTATTTCAGAAAAGAGCGCTGCACTTTTGTGCCGATCCCCTTTCACCTTCGGCTCTGTGTTTATCAGGCTGTTACTACTGATGTCAATTCAGTCCTCAGTAGTGATACAAGATGAGGCAGCATGAGCAGTAGTCTTCCTGGTGTGATAAATCAAAACTACAAAACATGCAAAATAATCTCCACAGAGAAAGATAATGTGAACACACTTTGTCAACATCAGGAGAAAGCAGCTGTGTTTTAAAAAAAAGTATTCACGATATGTGGGCATTAGTGGTTAGTCAGCATTTATTGCGCATCTCTAATTTGCCTGGAGTTCCTTTGTTTTGAGCCGCCGGGGTATTCAAGGAGTAGGGATACTTCCAGTGCTGCTGTGAAAGGAGTTCTAGGGTTTTGACCCAGTGACAGTGAATGAATGGTGATATTGTTCCAAGTAAGGATAGTGTGTGACTCTGACCCCAATAGGTTGAACTGCTTTAAAAGGATTTTTGCCAATTCAGTGAGTAGTTAACAACCAATAAGGCTGTTTCTCTTCAGTTTAACAAATAGAGAGGTTAGTTTACTGTACTTAAATCAGTCTAAGCAAAATAATAAGATATGCACTGATTTTCGCATACACACACACACTCTGTCTCCAGGTTCACGTGCACACAAATACAGATTACAAGTTGGAGACGGAAAAGTTGACCAAACAGCATATGAAGCCCAAGTCGCAAATTACGTTGAGAGAGAAAAAGAAGCTGGTGGAACCCCACTTAGCTTATTGGCTGTTTATATGCTTCTAGTGGGGAAGCAGGTGTTTAAAGATACTAAGGACTTTGGCTTACCATGCAACCCCCTCACTAACTGCCAGTACTTTAAGCATAATTGTACATTTCTTTTGTAAGTCTTAGTTGTAATAATTGTCCAATCATTAAGCTTTTAATGCTTTGTCTTCAACAGTTATTTTCAGTAGATGTTTTGTTAATAAGGTAGGATTGGAAGGTTTTTCAGGCCCCTAGGAGATTCAGTGCATTTTTTGGGTTTGCAGCCTCGTTGTTTTCATTCCAGTCGGGTTGGAGTATAGAATGTATATTGTTGCAAATTAAGGGTAATCATCTTGAGATATTTAGTCACTTCTAACCTGCGTTTTTAAATATTTAATTTTTCAAAGTGCAATTTTATGTTTCCAAGGGTTGGAGCAAAAATATTTATTTGGCATGCCATTACGTCTTTGTGATCATGTGGCTATATAGATGGATCGGAACAGCTATGACTAGAAACATCTGTGAGGAGATTTGGTAGAAGTATTCAAAATCCTAAGTGGTCTGGATTGTTCCTATTGATGGCAGAATCAAGTACAAGAGGGCAGACATTTAAGGTTATTAGCTAAAGAAGCAGCAGCAAAATAAGGGAAAACGTTTTCAAGTAGAGTGTTTATGATCTGGAATGCATTTTTGGGGATGGAATTAGATTTAAACTTGGTTGTCAAAAAGGTATTGGATGGTTAGTTGAATATGAAATATTTGCAGGGCAGCATGGTGACTCAGTGAATTGCTGTTGCAGAGACTCAGCATGGACTGAATTAGCTGGATGGACTGTCTCTGTGCTGGAAGCATTCTGTGATTCAGACTATCTCGTGCTGTAATTCACTCCTTCGATCTCCCTGAAATTGTGATCAGTGCGATTGGAAGACCACACAGTAGATTGTACATTCTCAGTTGCAGTTTAATATTAACATCTTAATCAATAACCCCTGGGAAACAGCATCTGCATCCAGCTGCCAGAGCTTGGATGACATTTTGTGGGCGGTCTACTGCTGTCCACTCAGAGCCATCTACTTGAGTGCATTGTGAAGTGTGAGTCACCAGTTGAAAATCCAGCTGTTTCTTCCTGGTCCCACAGAAGTGTCTGAATATCTGAACTGATGCATGGATTATGGTAGTTGTCCTGCAATTGTGTACCCTTGGACTGATTGAATTCTTCTAAGGGACTATTGTCTGTGACCCCCATCAGCTGTTTTTGCATCCGTGAAGGTTCAGTTAAGATAAAAGGATTTGGCTATCTTTCTATCTGGAGCGTGAAATGGGTTTCAGGTTTTCTGAATGTAAGACAAGGGAAGCAGTTCAGATAATGAGCATTCCTTTTGAGAACTTTGACTATCACAATAAGCTTTTATTTAGAAATTAGAGCAAACTTTATAATTGCAGAATTCAAGAAGTCAGGCAGCCTGCAGGAAATAGGAATAAATGCAAGTGGTTCTGTTTCAAAGAACATTTCCCACCACACAGTTCACATCTTAATACTAACAACACTGGTTGGTGGAAGATGATTGAACTGGGATTTTGGCTTATCTGGCCAGTACCAAATCTATGAAAATATATACGGTGCTGTCGGAGGAGTAGTGTTGTTGACCTTTAGAGGGTAAAATGAAAAACTGAAAGTATTATTTTGCAGAATGTCAACTGAGGTTATAATGCCTAGAATATGCTTTATTAAAGCTTTCAAAAAGCAGCACTGCACTTTGCAAACCCAGGACCTTTGCTAGTCTGTATGGGTAGCAGTCAGGATTGCTGCCAATATCAGAGGGAAAAGAACTGAAGTATGGATGTAGCTAGGGAATGACTCTGAGATCGAACCAACAGAACCTTTTACATGGTGCAGACCACATAAAGAATGTCCCCAGGCTTTTCCAGTTTTATTCAATTGTCTTTAAAAATTTGCTTTGCTAATAATAAAATCCATGATGGTAGTCGATAAAGGGCACAGTTTAAAAATAAGGAGTCTCCCATTTGAGATTAAAATGAGGAAGAATTTCTTCCGAAGACCATTTGTGTATGGAATTCTCTATCTCAGGGAGCTACGGATTCTGGGTCGTTGAGTGTGCTAGGGTTGGGTTAGGAAGATTTTTGATCAATAGGGGAGCTGAGTGTTATGGAGGTGGTAGTAATTGGGGGCACAGTGTGGTGGTGACGTTGTTGTCCGGTAATAAAGTGAAATGAAGACCACAATCAAAGCAACCATGATCTTATTAAATGGAAGTGTCGACCTGTTTGTTCTGATCTTGATTAACCATTTTGTTAGGATTTTCTTCATTCGTTGAATCTTTCTTTTCTTCATGTTATGCTTCTCAAAGTAGTAGTTTCTGCCTTTATGACGAGTAATAGCTCGGCAAATTTATCCAGTCAATACGTTAGTTATTGAGACCAAGTGTTAATCTTTAGAATAGGATTTTCTTTAGGGTTTCAGTATTCTGCTAAACACCCCTTGGACCAACACGTGAGCTTGAGATCCTTTATGAGATTGCCACTTTTGGAAATGTAGGCATGTAGGAGTTGTGTGAGATCCAGGTTTCTGTGGTCAAATATTCTCCAGTTTTCTGAAATGATGTCCCTGCTGGGACAGATTTCAGCCTCAAGCTGTGGGTGCTGAGTCTGCAAGAACGTTTAAGTCTGAGCTTAATAGTTATTTGTTTGAGTGGTGTAAAGACATTTAGAGCAAAGGTCTGCATCCAGGACATTGCCTCAATGACTGCTCCAATTGTGTAGATCACAGCATGCCAGGAAGATGTGGCACACTTTGTCCAGACGATACTGGAACCCCTCATCCTCCTTGCAAAAAACTGGTTCAAGCATTGGAAACTTATCATCAGCAGCCCTATTGTCTGCTCCACTACAGCCCTGTTTGAGGCATTTTATTTCAATTCATTCAAAGGATTTGTGTAACTCAGCATTGACTCCCTCATCACTTCTATCATTGACTCCCGCAGCCCTTATTGCACCCTCTTGAAATGTGACTTCTGGACTCTGAGAATAGCATTTGCCCCAGACCTCTGATCAACTTTGATGAACAGACCCTAGAAATAGAGTCATACAGCATGGAAACAGACCCTTCGGTCCAACTCATCCACGCCGACCAGACATCCCAATCTAACCTAGTCCGATTTGCCAGCATTTGGCTCATATCCCTCTAAGCCCTTCCTATTCATATACCCATCCAGATGCCTTTTAAATGTTGTAGTTGTACCTGGCTCCACCACTTCGTCTGGCAGCTCGTTACATATACACACCATCCTCTGCTTGAAAAAGTTAGCCATCAAGTCCTTTATAAATCTTTCCCGTCTCACCTTAAACCTACATACTGTACTTTTGGACTTCCCCACCGTAGGAAAAAGATCTTAGCTATTTACCCTATCCATGCCCCTCATGATTTTATAAACCACTATAAGGTGACCCCCTTAGTCTCCAGTGCTCCAGGGAAAAAAACCCTAGCCTATTCTATTATGTAGATAGGCTGACTAGAGGAGAGGCCATATTGGATTTGGTGCTTGGCAACAAACCAGACCAGGTGTCAGATCTCTTGGTGGGAGAGCATTTCAGTGATAGTGATCGCAACTCCCTGACCTTTACTATAGTCATAGAGAGGGATAGGAGCAGACAGTTTGGGAAAGTATTTAATTGAGGAGGGGGAATTACAATGCTATTAGGCAAGAACTACGGAGCACCAATTGGGATCAGATGTTCTCAGGGAAATGCACGACAGGAATGTGGAGGTTATTTAGGGTGCAGTTGCTACAAGTACTGGATATGTTTATCCCACTGAGGCAGGGAAGGGATGGTAAGGTGAAGGAACCTTGGATGACAAGACATGTGGAATATCTAGTCAAGAGGAAGAAGGAAGCTCCCTTAAGGTTGAGGAAGCAAGGATTGGACAGGGCTCTAGAGGTCTACAAGGTAGCCAGGAAGGAACTGAAGAATGGACTCAGGAGAGCTAGAAGTGGGTACGAGAAAACCTTGGCGGGTAGGATCAAGGAAAACCCCAAGGCGTTCCATGCTTATGTGAGGAACAAGAGGATGGCCAGAGTGAGGGTAGGGCCAATTAGGGACAGTGGAGGGAACTTGTGCGCGGAGTCAGAGGAAGTAGTGGAGGTCCTTAATGAATCCTTTGCTTCAGTATTCACCAGTGAGAGGGACCTTGACGTTGGTGAGGGCAGCATGAAACAGGCAGATATGCTCGAACAGGTTGATGTTGGGAAGGAGGATGTGCGAGAAATTTTGAACAATGTGAGGATTGATAAGTCCCCTGGGCCATACGGGATATATCCAAGGTTACTACGGGAAGTGAGGTAAGAGATTGCTGCCCCTTTGGCAATGATCTTTGCGTCCTCACTGTCCACTGGAGTAGTACCAGAGGATTGGAGGGTGGCAAATGTCATTCCCTTGTTCAAGAAAGGGAATAGGGATAATCCTGGGAATTACAGACCAGTCACTCTTACTTCTGTGGTGGGCAAATTATTGAAGAGGATTCTGAGAGATAGTATTTATGATTATTTGGAAAAACACAACTTGATTAGAAACAGTCAGCATGGCTTTGTGAGGGGCAGGTCATGATTCACAAGCCTTATTGAATTCTTTGAGGATGTGACAAAACACATCGATGAAGGTAGAGCAGTGGATGCAGTGTATATGGATTTTAGCAAGGCATTTGATGAGGTACCACATGGTAGGCTCATTCAGAAAGTGAGGAGGCATGGGATTCAGGGAAATTTGCCTGTCTGGCTGCCCAATAGAAGACAGAGTGGTAGTAGATGGAAAGTATTCAGCCTGGAGCTCAGTGACCAGTGGTGTTCCGCAGGGATCTGTTCTGGGACGTCCGCTCTTTGTGATCTTTATAAATGGCTTGGATCAGGAAGTGGAAGGGTGGGTTAGTAAGTTTGCTGATGACACAAATTTTGGTGGAGTTGTGGACAGCGTGGAGGGCTATTGTAGGTTGCAACGGGACATTGACAGGATGCAGAGCTGGGCAAAGAAGTGGCAGATGGAATTCAACCCAGAAAAGTGAGAAGTGATTCATTTTGGAAGGTCGAATTTGAATGTCGAATACAGGGTTAATGGCAGGATTCTCGGCAGTGTGGAGGAACAGAGGGATCTTCGGGTCCACATCCATAGATCCCTCAAAGTTGCTACCCAAGTTGATAGGGTTGTAAAGAAAGCATATGGTGTGTTGGCTTTCATTGGCAGGGGAATTGAGTTTAAGAGCTGTGAGGTTATGCTGCAGCTCTATAAAACTCTGGTTAGACCACACTTGAAATATTGTGTTCAGTTCTGGTCACCTCATTACAGGAAAGATGTGGAAGCTTTAGAGAGGGTGCAGAGGAGATTTACCAGGATGCTGCCTGGACTGGAGGGCAGGGCTTATGAGGAAAGGTTGAGGGAGCTAGGGCTTTTTTCATTGGAGTGAAGAAGGATGAGAGGTGACTTGATAGAGGTGTATAAGATGACGAGAGGTATAGATAGAGTGGATAGTCAGAGACTTTTTCCCCAGGCTGGAAATGACTATTATGAGGGTGCGTTTTAAGGTGTTTGGAGGAAGGTATAGGGGAGATGTCAGAGGTAGTTTCTTTACACAGAGTGTGGTGAGCATGTGGAATGCACTGCTGGCAGTGGTAGTGGAGTCAGATACTTTAGAGACTTTTAAGCGACTCTTGGATAGGCACATGGAGCATAGTAAAATGTAGGGTATTCAAGGTAGATTGATCTTAGTAGGATAATAGGTCGGTACAACATCGTGGGTCGAAGGGCCTGTTCTGTGCTGTTCTGTTCTATGTTCTATGTTCTCTTCAGCCTCTTCCCATAGCTTAAGCCCTTCAGTACCAGCAACACCCTTGTAAATCCTTTCTGTAAATCCCCCTCAAATTTCAGAACATCATCTCCATAAGTGGGTGAGCACTAAAAGAGCAACCATCCATCCCTGAAAAGCGGCCTGGTCCAATCTGTGAGCTGGATCCCTGTCTCTACATGCAAAGTTTCCCTGTTACAGACTTTTACTTCTAGTTGCTGGACAGCTTGCAGTTCATATCCGTGCCTTGTGAATGGCCTACCAGTGAATGGGAGATCCCTGGATGGTCATAAGAGTTGGCAGATGCTGGAAGCCAATGCCAGTTGGCAAAGGATGCGAGCAGCTAGTGCTCATGGACCTTTCTCATTCTACAACATGGAGGTTGTTCAGAGCAAACTATGAGCTGACTCTGGCAGGTACAATGCTGTGGTTTCCTTGTCACGTTTTCCTGACCGTCTAGCTTGTTTAGTGAGTTTGGTAAGATGGGAGTCTGAATATTAACGTGGAATATTGTGGCATTAACAAGGTGGTTTAACATGCAATAATAAGTATCAGTCAGCATCTACCCCCTTACCAGCAAGAATCTTGCCACACTGCTTGTATAAAGCATAAAAAATGGAGCAAGTTGATCTTCACATTGAGACGGACCTCCTTGCACGTGGTTCCCTGATTCTACCGCACATTTCGACGTAGCCCACAATTCTCAGATCCCCATAAGAATTTGCCCTACATGTATTTTTTAATTCAATGCTCTTGCAAAAGAGGGAAGAGTATGCAGCAAAGGGTTGCGAATACCATGGAATTTGAGCAGGAACAATAAACACAGGGAACTGATAAGCTGCATGTACTGTGCATTCGCAGTGATCCAATGAACTTCAAGGAATTTCTGTTTTGTTAAGAACTGCGAAACATCATGTGTTTGGTTCAGCAAGAACTTGAACTTGACATTATATTTGAGGAATTACTTGTTTCTATTTTTATGTTGGATAAGAATAGACTAGACTGTTCTCTAGATGTGCTGTGGGCTTCTTCACAGAAATTACTTGGACAGAGTTGGGATAATTAAAATTCATGGTTTTTCATTGGATCATCCTTCTAAACGTGTTTTTTTTTCCCTGATTGTGGGTGGAATGGGCTTCGCATTGTGCTGCTATAACTTTAAAAATTACTTCCTGGTTTCCACTTCAAGACCATCATTTGTTACATCAATCAAAGTGACATTTCTGAGCTAGAACTGGCACAGATTTAGTTCCTTTACGTGTCTAAAAGCTGTTGCTTCTAACAGATGGTGGCTAAATGAATACCTCCCTCTACTACACCATGCTGTGTTTCACTAGCTCCTGGGATGATCCAGCAAACGGAATCATTTGTGACATTTTAAATTTGCTTTCATGGTGTTTTTAATCAAAACTGTACTTGAACCACCAAAGATCATGCCTTGATAATTCTGAAGATACTAAAATATTATGAGGCTCCACATATTAATTTGTATAAGAAAAGTTCTAGATACAGAGATTGATAATTAAGGCAGCTCTCCAGACAGTTTCAAACAATGTCTGGAATTATTAGACCAGAACACTGCAAACATTTATCTAACTTATCCATTAACTCCTTGCATGCTGCAAAGAGACTATAAAAACCCACAGAGATCATACATGACACTTCAATAATACAAAATTTATTTATTTCGTCACTGTCATATTTCCTTTTAAAATTTGTTTGCTTTATACTATTTTCATAATGCTGTGCTTTATGGCATTGTTGCTGCTGCTTTTGTAGTTCATTACCTTTTAATATAGTCTTGATTGCTGGATCTGTTGATGGAAAATGAATCAAGTAAATAAATCAAACTGAGGGGCTATCGAGACAATAGCAATCGCAACAAAATAAAGTTTAAGATAATGACTGGTAGTTGTAAATACCGTCAGAGAATGATATAATTAATTGGAATCAAGTTAATTTTGAGTAGTGAGAATGGAGCTAGGGAAGATAAACTGATTAAAGCTACTGACGAAAAATAAGGCATCTATGGGAAATATGTAAAAGATGATCAATTGAATTCAGAGAAAATATTCCACAAAGGAGCAAGAACAAACTAGCCAGTAATAACACACCATACATGATCAGATTTGTATACAATTAGGTTTTCTACTTCAGGAGGGCATAAAATTGCATTGAGAGCAGTTCAGAGAATGTTCACTAAGTTTATTCCTGGAATGAAATATTTGTCTTCTGTGGGAAAACTTGAGCAGATAGAGTTGACCCTCGAATATATAGGAATGAGAGGTAATCTTATTGAAACGTATAAGTTTCTTTTAACAAAATAAATGCTGAGAGAATGCTTCCTGTCATGGGCATATCTAGAACTAGGGGACATAGTTTAAAAATTAGGGGTCACCTATTTAAGACAGATGAGGAAGAATTTCCTTTCTGAGTGTTGTTATCTTTTGGGATTCTTTATTCCGGAGGGCAGTGGAAATTGGGTAATTGAATGATTAAGTTAGATTTTTGGTCTACAAGTGAGTTGATGCTTATGAGGGAGAGACAGGAAAGTGGAGTTATGGCCATAATCAGATCAGCCCAATCTTATTGAATGGGAGAGCAGGCTTGATTGGATGAAAGGGCCTACCCCTGTTCTATTTCTTATCATCTTTTGATATTATAAAGAGATGAACTTGAAACTATAGATAAATAGTTACATGAATGAAGGGAAGGATGACGGGAGATATAAACAGGCTTAGGAAAGAAGTCAGAAAGACTTTTAAGAAGAGAAGTAAGAAATATTAAATAAGAATGATGGAGAATGTTATAAACATATTTAAAATAATTTACTTGCAAATAAATACTTTCAGGAAAATCAGGATGGGACAGATTACTTAGAGATATAAATACTAACTTCTTAAGTAATGTTATGAAATGGCCAAACTGTTAAATATAATTACATTGACTTAATATTTACTGGAGACAGTAACCAGATGGATAAAATATTAAAAAAAAACAATTAAACAAGATGTCAAGACATCGAAAGAAAGCAGGCGATAATTGATGAGCTAATCATACTTAGGAGCAGATAAAACCTCTGACGTGGATGGATTCAAAGTAGCTGGGAGGAGGAGGTGATTAGTGGCACAGCATATCAAAACTCAGTGGAAAAGGGAATTTTAATACTATTAATAGAAAAACATGTAGAATCTGAAAATTTAATAATGTAAAATCAGGATTGATTTCAAGTGTTAAGGTCATGTTTGACTAGCCTTATTGAATTCCTTGAAAAGTAATAGAATAGAAAAAGCAGTGCTGTAGATTTATTATTATTGCATTTTCAAGAAGCCTTCAGTCTTGTGCCACATATTAGGCTCATGTCCAAGATCAGAACTTGTGATGTCAGGGGATAAGTAGTAGAATGGATAGAAAACTGGCTGTAAAGCAGAAGAAACAGTCAGGCATAAAGGAAGATGTCCCAATTAGTTGAAGGTAGGAAATGGTGTTCCACATTGTTATTCACTTATTACATAAATGAAGTGGAACCAGAAATGGAAATTAAATCAAAAAACCAAATTTTAATATAGTTAATAATAGTTGCAGACTGCAAGAAAATACAAGAAGGTGTTAACAACTTAGAGAATGGCTATATAAATGACAAATTAATTTGTACACATCAGGGTGAGGAGGATCAAGGAGATCCTTGCTCCTTGGTGCATGTTATGATTCCTGACCAACCTAACAAATTTAGTTTGTGATCTGATTAGGTACTAGTGACTTTTATCTTTAAAGTGGACAAAGTGTGATATCCTGGGGACAGAATAAAGTTTTGAGATTGCATGTGGTGAATATGGGTAATAGACTCTGGTCCAATGCCTTATAGTGCACATCAAATAGTAAATATGGTTAAGACAAATCTCGGGGATTTCTCAACAATTCCCCCAGATGTTGCTGGCACAGCTGGTTATCAAGTAAAATCATTCTTCCCAAGGCATCACTGTTGTTCATCTTTCCAAATCTGGCTTTGACTTCTTCAGAAGAACTAGTCTGCCATGGACTGCCTCAATGGCAGTTCTTGTCCAGGTCAGTCATGTCTTTCCTGGATTCCAAAACTGTATTATAATACTAAATCTCAGACACGATACTAACTTTTCACTGACAGCTAGCATCATCAAGCAAGTTATTCGTGGATCTCTAATCTTGCTCAGTTATTTCAAGCAAATATTCTTGTGAGCTTTTCAAACCCCTTTCTCAGTTGTACTGAGCTATAAGTGACCTGGCTTCTTATTGTCCACAGCTCAGAGGTCCTTTCCTGAGACCCCTGACCCTAACATTTACCTACCTATTTACTCCTAGAACTTCTTGATTTCTAACAATGCAGAGATACCTGACTGTTGTTCACATCTCATTGAGTCACCTACACGGACCACATGTGGTTCAACCACCTTTCTAAAGTATAGAGAAAAGCAATACTAGCATAGAATCTGTGTCTGTCTCTGTCTTTCTCTCCCTCTCTCTCATATTCGCTTCCCCTCTGTTGTAAACTTTAAACTGCTCTTCAGTGACCTTGGAATTGGCCTGAAGGAGTTACTGAAACCCTTGAAACAATCCCCATCCCTGTTATTGGGCAGAATTGAATGTAACTCTTGGAACTGGCTGTTCCATGAGTGTTACCAATCAGTTTGCTGGCTTGTACAGTACAAAAAGTACTTAGAAAAAGAAATATTCACTACAAACACAACAGGTTAAATTGGACAGGGATTGTAGCAGACAGGTTTACATATCATAACACAAGTCAACAAAACCATAAAGCTACAAACACAGCTCTGGGCTTTATTTTTGAATAGAGTTAAAAGCTGAGGAATTGATGAAGCTGTATAGACTTTTTATAGGATGCTCTGTTCTCTTATCCATGTTGTAATAAGGGGATAGATGCACTCTGTTTAAAAAAAAAAATTAAAAGAAGTTTTTGAGCATAACAATGTCTCAACTGCAGATGTAACCATTAGGAAATGCTAAAATATCTCTAGGACTGTGATAACTTGAGAAAAGTCTTGAAAATTATGCAGAGGGATTCACTAGGATGCTTCCACTGGCAGATAAGTTCAAAATGAGAGGCCCTAATAGAAACAACAATGTATATTTATATTTCTAACATCATAAAATTTCACAACATACTTTATAGAGATACTGTTAAACAAGATGTGACAGCCACACTACTAGACATTAGGACAAATGGTCAAAAACTAGGTTAAAGAGGTAAGGTGTATCGTGAAGGAGAAAAGTATAGAAGTGGACATGTTTTGGGAAAGCCTTAAGGCTTAGCCAGCTGAAGGTATAGCCACCAATGCTTTGGAGACAGCAGTATAGAGATAATGTCACTGAACTGAGTAATTTAGAAACCCAGGCTAATCCTTTAGAAACAGCTGCTGGAATTGAAATTCAATTAATAAATCTGAAACGTGAAGAAGAAAATGAAACTTAGCTTTATAATGGTGACCACTGCAGTTATCATTACTTATTGTAAAACCCCATCTGGTTCAGTAATGTCTGTTAGGGAAGGAAATCTGCCCACATGCGACTCCAGATCTACATGTATGTGGTTAACTCTAACTGCCTTCTGAAATGGCCAAATAAGTCACTGACCTCAAGGGAAATCATGGACGAGCGATGAAAGCTAGCCTTGCTGGTGAAGTCCACATTCCCAGGAAAGACTTCTTGAAAAATTTAAATCAGGGATATGTGATTGAAAGCTCACCTTTGGGTTAAGATGCAAAACGTAGATGAAAATTAGGACAACAATCAATTCTCTGGGGAATGTCAGTGGTAACATAGGAAAAATATAGCAATAAATTCAGTTTGAAATTCAAGAGAAACTCCTTTACACAAAGAGTAAGTTAGAATGTGGAACTCGGTACAACATTGTGTAGAGGAGGTGAACACCATTCATGCATTTAAGGGGAAGCTGGATAAACATAAGCGAGAGTGGAATGGAAGGATATAATGATGAGATGGAAGTAAGCTGGAGCAGGATTCTGTTGAGAATAAAAACCACATAACTGAGTGGTTGTACATATTATATCACACTGTCTAATACTATGCGAGAGAGTTTGTTTTCATTAAAAAGGGCAAACATGGGATTGTTGGGAGTGCCCAAGAATCTATCAGGATGAGAAACACTACAGTTGTTAAATTAATTGTATTGGTTCCTGATATTTTATAGCCTAGACAGATCTTTAATAAAAGTAGTGCTTGAAGCTGCTTATGGTACATGGTTTGGCAGCAGACTGTGTGACTTGTGTGTGGGAATTCATAGACAGCCTATTTGCCCAATTAATCTGTCTTTTTGAGTTGAGGTTTGAAGTTAAACAAGAAGAATTAATGAAAACTAGTAATTCCTTAATAGACAATGGTTAAAATATGCATAGAAGATGAACTAATATTATTGATTATTACCTGCAGTTCCAGGTAAATGATAGCTGGTAGTAGCTGCAGTGATTTTTGTTCTAGCCTGCTGTACTATTTAGTATACGTCAATAAAAAAAGCTAGGATTGGAAATTTAGGCTAGAAAACTCAGCCAGAAGTGCCGAGTGGAAGATCCATTTCGGCCTCCTCCACTGGTCCCCAGCATTACAGATACCAGTCTTCAGCCAATTCGATTCATTCCACATGATATCAAGAAATAGTTGGAGATATTTGATCCTGCAAACATCCCTAACAACATTCTGGCAATAGTATTGAAGACTTGTGCTGCAGAACTTGCCACTCCCCTAGCCAAGCTGTTCCAGTTCAGTTGCAGCACTGGCAGCTGCCTGAAATTTGCCCGGATATGTCCTGTACGCAAAAGGAGGAGAAGTCAAACGCGGCTAGTTACCACCCCATCGGTTAACTCTCAATCATCAGTAAAGTGATGGAAAATGTCATCGCCAGTGCTATCGAGCAGCACCCGCTCAGCAATTACCTGATCACTGATGCCCAGTTTGAGGCCTGCCAGGGCCACTCAGCTCCTGACCTCATCACAACTTTGGTTCAAACATGGACACAAGAGCTGAATTCCAGAAGTGAGGTGAGAGTGATGGCCCTTGAATGCACCCTTGATCTCGACCAAGTGTGGCAACAAGGAGCCATAGAGAAACTACAATCACTGGCTATTGGGGGCAAACTCTTTGGTGGTTGGAGTTATACCTGAAACATAGGAAAATGGTTATTGTTGCTGGCGGTCAATCATCTCAACTCCAGAACATCTGTGCAGCAGTTCCTCAGGGTAGTGTCCTCGGCCCAAACATCTCCAGCTGCTTCATCAATGATAGTGATTACTATCTGCAAGATGCACTGCAGAAATTCATTAAAAATCTTCGACAGCACCTTCCAAACCGACTAAGAGGACAAGGGGAGCAGGTACCAGGGAACACCACCACCTGCAAATTCCCCTCCAAGCCACTCACCAGCCTAACTTAGAAATGTACCACCATACCTTCACCGCTGCTGAGTCAAAATCCTAGAATACCCCCTAAGGCCTTTGTGAGTCAACCCACTGCACAGACTGCAGTGGTTCAAGAAGGAAGCTCACCACCATCTTCTCCGAGGTAATTAGGGACAGACAATAAATGCTGGCCAGCCAGAGATGCCCATGCCCTATAAGTGAATATAAAAAAAAGGCTGCAAGATTTGGCTGGTTAATAACTAATGCTTTTTGACGTATTTTCTTTTATATTAGATAGGAACTTTGATTTGTAGAAAATACTTAATACAACATTCCTTTAAAAACATTTATTTTGGGCGGCAGAAGTATTGTTTCTGCAATTAACCTTCTTGATAGACATAAAGTGCAGTTGTGCCCTCAGTTGCCTATAATTAAGCCTGTTATTCTGTTTTATAAATATGAGTTTAAAAATGTGTGAAGTCTTGTCGAAATACAATGCCCTAAAATTTGACAGAAATTGCAAATGACTGCAAGAAATACAAGGAACCCTAGAAAAACTGCAATCATGGTATCGGGGGCAAACCTTTTGGTGGCTGGAGTTATACTGAAACAAAGGAAAACATTTTTATCATTGCTAAAGGTCAGTCATCTCAGCTCCAGGTCATTAACATAATCGTGTGTTTATTGTTATAGCTGTCCATCAGCCAACTGTATATAATTAACACAACAGGCTCTTGACAACAGCTTTAGGTCTTCTTCCCAGCCATTTAGTCAATTGTCAACACTGAAAATTTAATAGTAACAAACTTCCTTGAACTTTGCTTAAGTGATTGGAAAGAATTGGGCAGCTATTGCTTCACTTGTGAAATAGTTATCTTAAGGACTTCACCAAATTGAAATAATTGAAAATTGAGGTTGGCAAGCATTAGACCAAGGTTTTTTTTGTGATGTGAAAATTGCCACTTGAATTATAATTATGAAAATTCAATGTGATTAAATTTGGATCATGAGTTGTGGAAAGTAACATCTGGCATTCTTAATTATAATTAAATCATATCTGTGGACTGGTGTCTTGTACTCAGACAGGTCCCCAGTGTGCAGTTTCACTCCAGCTTTATATTATGGGATATGAAAGTCATCAACTAATGGGTGCATCAATACAATCTATTTTCTGCATCACAACCAACCATAACATTAATTTATATGCTTTGTTTGTATCTAAATAAAAATGTTTTCCCTGTTTACTTTGGATAAATTTGTGGTTGATTAAAGCATTAGATGCCAGTGTACCGAAAAAAATAATCATGTTCTATTGTTTTCTGCTTCTGTACATTTGGGAAAGAATCAGGGAAGTTTTCACTCAACTCATAGATGTGTTCTTCTGCATAGAACATGTTTTTATTTTACTTTTATGGCATGTTTATCAGGATTTCGTCAAAGCTCCTACATTCGCAGTCAATGGCATGTCTTTATGCTGTACACGCATTTTTATCATTGAACACTTACTCCATGTATTTGATTTTCAGAGATGGAGTGCAAGTGAATCGAGAGCTTCAGCAACTGAATCCTGACATCCACGAACAGTACCTTGACCTGCTTTGTCAGTATGATCCACATCAGGTGATGGATTTCCTCAAGGTCTCAGAATATTACAGACTTGAAGAAGCCATTCAGGTACTGCTTAACAGCGTGTGTATAGTAGAATCATTAATGAAGTGCCTGGAACAAAAGATATTGCTGATTGTTATATGGCGAATTCCTTAGCCAAGCCAGTTCACTATTTTTTAAACAAACAATCCAGTTAAGAAGAGTCATAATGTTTCATTCCAAGCCATGAATTCAGTTGTCCCTTGGGGCATTTTTCCTTATGAGTTGTCTATAATCCACATTATCTCGTAGGCAGCATTATGGTGTGACTGGGGCTTGTTAATATTAAAAAACATTTTTGTTGTTATACCAAAAGGCCCTATCTCAGGAATAATCCTGTAGAAATTTGAACCTATTAAGAAATGATGATGTCTTGCTAGCACAGCAGATAGTAAAAGCTAACATAGCTAATACTCTTGCAAAATTGAGCAGAATGGCTTTTACATAAATTTGTGAAATTGCAACCTCTAAATTGGTTCAGTGAAACCTCGCTAATGCTATCATGAAAATAATGCTATGAAAACGGAAGGGTGATCTACTCTGCCAGATTACTAACCAAATAGCTGATCTGCACTGACAGATTACTAATCAGGCAGGTGATCTAGTTTGCTCAGTTTATCAGTCAAATGGGTTACCTGCCCTTACCCATTATAAAATAAGTTGAATCTTGAAACCTAAGCAAGTTTCTTGTGAGAGAAATGAAAAGTGAGGGTTGAAGAGGGAAATGAGTTATTGCTGAAGGAAGATGTGCCCTCTCACCATCTGTTCTCGGGATAGTGAATATCTTGTTGAAAACAAGCATAGTAATAATGGAATGAGGGAAACAGGGTTGAATACGTAGTAGAAAAGTGAAGAGGTGCATATAGCAATTGATGTGAGTAGAAAGTGCAGAAGTCAGGATTTGGGCAGGGCACCAACTTGAATATAGTACCAGTTATATGTGAGGGTGACTGCCAATTGAGACTTTTTAATTTAAATTAATCACACAATGTTTTAACTTGCAAATTGGAGATGAAAGCATGAAATTGTTTTAACAAATTTTTCTACATTTGCCAAAGCTGGCCACCGGGTGGCTCCTGAACAGGCCTTACTAACAAAATGATAAATTAATAAATATCAACAATATTGTGCCTCGTTAATTAACACCCAAACCCACTGAGATATCTTCCCTCCTAGAATTAAAATGCAATTTCTACTCAGTCTTAACACCACCAGAGTGCAGAGGAATGCCAGGGTTAAATTTTAACCTGCTAAAAATTTGAACTTCATGCAAATTTGCTTTCCCATTATTCTTGTGTTTGTGTTGTTCTCTATTCTGACATCCTTGATTCAAATGACTAACGGTCAATGGATGAGCAGGCCTGCACTATATTTATGTAGAATCACTCAGGGTGGAAATGTCTTACACATCCCTGAATTCCACTGGCATTTACAGAATACTCCAATTTAATCATTCAGCCAATTTGTGTTCCTGGCATGCACCAGACTCCGACCTATGAGTAAACTGGATGCAACGGTTCTGTGTTAATACAAAGATTTTAGTGTGAGTATACATATAAATGCACTTCTTGTGTACGGAATTAAAATTGAACACGATATCCCTTGGATGATTTTTAAGACTCTAGTTGACCATAAAGTCCACTTCTAAGCCATTGATGCTCAGCAATTGAAGCGTGCTCCAACATTGCTGATTCACATTTTCTATTCATTAAACTTCCATGTAGGGTACATTCAATGCCAACATTGATCATGACACTCAACAAGATTATTCATATCACAAGCACATTTTGCACCTTTGTATTTTGTTAGTTTTTTACTTCCTTTTCCAGAAGAGCTTCCTGTATTTTCTTCTATTGAATTTCTTCTGTTGAATTCTTTTATTTTTTGCTGCATGTCACAACCCATTCCTCTCATGGTAACTGCAGCAAATGTTCCCGGGATAACAATCACTGCAGACTGTGTCAGCTTCTAACCCCAGATTGGAGAGAATTTCTTGCAGACGGCAATGTCCAATCCAGTTAGAAGTGGCTAAGCCAATAAAACTGAGACATACAAATGTATGGGAGAGATGGTCCCAGGGGCTTGTTAAACTTGTCATTTACAGAAACAAATTTCAAGAAATAAAAGCTTGCATTTGTATAACATCTTTCCTGGCCTCTGAATGTCCCAAATCACTTGGTGACGATAAATTACTTCTGAAGTGTAGTCACGATTGTAATATAGGAACTATGGCAGTCAATTTGCACATAGCAAGCTCCTATCAACAATAAGATGACAAATGTCCAGATTATCTTTTGAGTCATGTTGGTTGAGGAGTAAGTATTGATTAAGGTACTATGGGACCTCTGCTATCCAACCGAGAGAACAAACAGGACAACAGTTTAATATCTCATCCCAAAGGAAGCACGTCCAGTGTTGCTGCACACCCTCAGTGCTGCATAGCAGTGTCAGCCTAAATTATTTTGTGCTTGAGTCTCTGGGGTTTAACACCTCAAACATTTGGCTCAAAAGGTGAAAATGCTATCATACATATGCTAATAGACACTTTCCATTTCAGAATGTCGACTGGGATAATAATAGTATAAAGGGCAGAGAGGAGCAGAACTTCTGAGAATTTGTTTGGGAGAATTTTTTTATGGCAGTAGTTTTCCAGTTGCAATGGGACAGGAGTTACTGCTAGTCCTGGTTCTTGAAAATGAGATAGGTCAAGTGGATCAAATGTCAGTACTGGAATATTTATGGGGCAATCTGCATTGTGTCATATGGTTTAGGCACGCTGTGGAAAAGGCCAAAGAATAATTCAGAGTACGAATAATTAATTAGTAGGAAGGCAACTTCAGTAGGTAAGAGCAGAACTCGGCCAGTCATTTGGAACCAAAGGTTGACGGCCAGGACTGCACATCAAACGTTCAGAGGGCAATTGAAAAAAACAAGTAAGAGAAGCAAAGAGAGAGTGTAAATATTAGAAGGATGGTTTTAAAAATAAAATAAGGTCAATTAGGGACAAAAAAGGAGATTTAAGCATGGTGACAGGAGACATAGCTGAGGTATTTATTAAATAACATGTATGTGCCTTTACCAAGGCAGATGATGCTGTCCATGTCATGTTGAACGAGGAGGCAGCTCAGATACTGAAGGGATATAAACTAATGATGAGGAGGAGATGGACAGGTTCTTTGTAAATAAAGTTAATATTGCACCAGACATGTATCCAAGAACACACAAGAAATGGAATTAGAAAGGTAGTAGCAAGATGGATCCAAAATGGACTGAGTGGCAAAGAACAAAAAGTAATGGTGAATTTTCTTTTGGACTGGAGCCATGTTTATAGTGGAATTTTCCAGTAGTCAGTATGAGGACCTCAGCTTTTCCATATACATATAATATATATGTACAGGTGTACAGGTATAAGTACAAAATTTGTAGATGATTCAAGACTTGGAAGTATTAAGAACAGTGAGGAAAAAGTGTAGAACTTCAAAAGGATGTAAGTTGGTAGAATGAGCAGACAAGTGACAAATGACAGCAGGATGTAAAGTGATTTATTTTTGAAGGAAGAGTGCAATTCTTAGAGTAGAGGTATATTTAACCCTTTATTCTCAGGAACACACCTTGGAATGTGGAACATTGTTTATGCGTCTAAAGAAGTAGACACTGACTGGATAGGGGCCCTGGCTCTTGACTCTTTTTAACAAGGACCATTCCTTGTGGTACATCAAAGCTGGCCATTTGACGAGTGAGGTTTGTCACAAGGAATCTTGTTAGTGGCTTCATGTAACTCCCATTCCTTGATCTAAACGATGTGTTTTGGTAGATATTATTCAGGGAGGTTGCCCCGTATGATATGCCAAGATGTAATGTGGGAAATAGATGGATTGAACAGACCATCATGGAGTCGCAAATGTGGGGCAAAATGGATGGATTCAGCAGTTTGTGGATTTTCCTTAGTTTAAGTGTGTGTTGCAGATGTTTTTAATTACGTTATACGTCTCATTCAGATCACCCTTTAATATCTGTTCTCAGAAGAATACAAGATCTGTGAAACCTGTTTTTGTAAATTAATCCTTTTGGCTCTTGAGAATTCCAGTGAATTTGTTCTGGATACACTCTGAGGCCATTATGCCCTTCCTGAAGTGTGATACCCAGAACTGAAAGCAGTTAATTTTTTTACATACAGTTGGAATTCATGGAGCACTTCAGTTTTTGTGAATTGATTTAATTTTGAATGTAGATGACAAGCCACAGATCAATCATCTGATTTTGAGCTGGATACCAATTAACTTTCTTCCCCTCCATGTAGTGACATTGGAATGTCTGTATATGTTTGTCAGCTCGCTCTCATGAATGTTGTTACAGCATAAAATGGTCTAGCTTCAGTTTTATGTTCACTTTGTTTAAATGTATATCTGTGTTTATTTATCCACCAGTCTTTATTATTGTACATATTGATGCACCTTCCAATGTTTTGGTAAGATAATGTCATATTGTGTTTGCAAAATACGTTCAGAACTCATGGTCAAGTTTTCTTATGACCTTAAATTCTTAAGAATACCACTGTCATAAATATCCTGCCTCTCTGCTTAATTATTGACAATGCTCTTACTTTAGTATGGATTGTTTTATTCCTTGGGAAAAAAAATAACTTTTGTACAGCAACAAAACTAACAGGGATGCACAGTATGCATTTTATTTCACATTCTTTTGCACATAATATTGATTATACTAAATAACGGTTGTGTGAATATTTGGGTTGGAATTTGGCACTATGGTGGAAACTAAATGAATTGCATGATGCATTAATCATCCCTTTCTCTTAATGAATAACCTTGGTATTTACTGTCCAGTTGTGGCACTTGTACAAAGTTGTCCTATTCAATTCCATAGCAATGCTTTTAGGTACTGAACTGCATTTATTAGGTGGAGCGAATTTCCATTCGCTGAGCTTATTTGAATTTCATCTTGTCAATAATACATGCTATGAAAATCAGTGAAGGTTTTAGAATTGATAGGCATCCGGTTACCCAGATAATGACCCAGGCGTGGAAGTTGAAAATTATGTTTCTGCTCCTGTATCGATGTGCAGTATCTATACTGAACTATTACCCAGTTATTGGACCTTGTTCTAATCGCCAATGGTACTTTGCTCTTGACTCAATAAGTTAAAACATTTTGGGTTTATTTCCTGGACCTGGATTTTAATTCAACATTGCCCGATGGAATGCAAGATTGCCCACTGTGCTATAGCTTTAATGGCCCTAGGTGAAATTCGTTGGGAATCTTTTCAACCCAACATCCGACAGCCGCTGATCATGTCCCATAATCCAGAACTGTTCTCAGTTCAGCTTGAGCTGGCGTTCTATTCAGCACACGTGTAGCTCATCTGGGAAGTCTGAATATTGACCCTGCTCCCATTTAAAAATAAGCCTTTTTGTAATTTGGGCTGCAAGTAGCATTGAGACAGAACAGATTAAGCATAATTCAGCATCTCGGTGCCTAATACTTAATCCATGAATCAAGAGTACCAAAGCCAACAACAAATTGCAATTGTAGCCAACGTTCTATGATTCATTTGAGATAGTTTTTCCATTAAGTTGTTGTTGCTGGAGATTTAATTTAACGTATTTATTACTTAGGTTACAGAGAAGCATAAACTTCGCGAAGCTTCAGCCTACTTATTGGAGAAGAAGGGAGATGTACACGCTGCTTTTTTTGTTCTGCTTGAGGTACGAACGTTACATGCTCAGAATTCTTCACAGATCTGTGCAATTTTTCAGTCAGTTGATGGTGTGAGTCACTAATCAACATTCAATTTTAATTTGACCTCTTTCATTGTTTAGATATTTTATTCTTGCCCTTCCAGAGAGAGAATGTTACTTTTAGAATGTTAGATTTTATTTTATTTTGAATTTTTTTTGCCTATTCACATCAAGGAACTTGGCTTTCTGAAGCTATTTTCTCCAACAGGGACACCGGCATGTGTTCATTTGTGACAATAATGCCACTTCAGAAATTTAGGAATTGACCTTCCTTTTGTTCTGACTGCATCCTCACAATGCATCAAAAAAGAATCAAATGCTATGCTCTGAATAGTTATGTGAGTTTGTTGTTATTACAATACCTGTGAAAGTTGAATTTACATATCTGCCTGTTCACATGTTTTAGCTGTCAACGTGGATTCTGTTTCTTCGACCTTTGTTAATTAAACAGAAATGGACTTAGCTTTTACACTTAAAGACCGAAAAGTTCAAATCATTCTTGATTTTACTACAGTTAGAGGCTGGGCAACAGCCTTGACACTTCTAATTCCTTCCCCTTTTGTTCATTCTTTTTTAATTTTCATGTGTCTAACTAAGGGATTTTTACTTAACTGTTTTACAGCCGCTGTTCGATACTATCAACTCTCAGAATCACAGAATTGTTGCAGTGCAGTAGGAAGCCATTGTGTTTGTACTGGCTGTCCAATGAGAATTATGACACTAATGCCACTCTCCTGCTTTTTCCTTGTAACCTTGCATATTGTTTCTATTTATGTAATCACCCCCCTGCCCTTCCTCCCAGTACCCTCTTGAATACATAGAAACATAGAAAATACGAGCAGCATTAGGTCATTCAGCCCTGTGAGCCTGCTCCACCATTCATTATGTTCGTGGTGGATCCTTTTCTTCCTGATATTCTTTGATTCCTTTAAGTCCAAGTGCTAAATCCAACTCTTTCTTGAAATCATACAGCCCTTGACTGCCTTCTGTGGTTGTGAATTCCATAGGCTCACAGCTGTCTGGGTGAATAAATTTCTCTTCGTCTCACCACTAAATGATCTACCCCGCATCCTTAGACTGTTATCCCTGGGGCTGGACTCCCACGCGATCATCATTCCTGTATCTAACCTGTTATTTCTAAACTGAACCTACGTCTACGACATTTCCAGCTCATGCATCCCAGACACTGACAACTGGTTGTGTGAAAAAAGTATTTTCTCATGTTGTATTTGCTTGTTTTGCTATCTACTTTCAATCAATTCCCTCTCCTACTTGATCCATTTGAGTGGGAACAGTCTCTCTCAAACTACACTGTCCTGCCACCTCATAATTTTGAAAGCATCTTTCAAATCTCCACTTGGCCTTCTCGCCACCAAAAAATATAGCCCCAGCTTCTCTAATTTATCTTCATAACTGAAGTATCTCATTGTGGAACCTCATCTGTACTCTCTGCAATGCCATAAAGTCCTTTCTAAAGGATGGTGCCCATAGCATTCCAGCTGAGATCTAGCTTGTGTCTTATTCAAGAACAGCATAACTTCCTTGTTGTTGTAGCTCTGCCCCTATTGATAAAGTCAAGAATACTGTATTTTTATTAACTTCTCTCTCCAGCTGTCCTCAATCTTTAATATTTTATGCACTCATAAACACTCATGTCTCTCTGCTCCTGCACATCTCATTTTAGCAATGTTCTTCATATTCTTTGTACCATAAAGTATCACCTCACGTTTTTCTGCATTGAATATTTCTTGCCAACTATCTGCCCACTCTACGAATTTCTTAGTGGCCTTTTGAAGTTTACGGTGTCCTCTTCACAGTTGTTTTGAACTGTCCACAAACTTTGACATTAACCCCTGCATGCCAAAGTCTAGATCATTGACGTATATCAGGAAATGCAAATATCTCAATGCCCATCTGTGGGGAGCTCTATTACAACTTTCCTCTAGTCCAAACATTATCCATTAACCATTATTGTCTGTTTCCCATCACAGTTAATTTTGTATCTATGTTGCTACAATCTCTTCATCAGATCTGACTGTCCTGTTATGTGACTTTGTATCAAAAGGCTTTTGGAAGTCCATGTAAACAACTTCAGCATTAGTCATGAACTGTAGAGAATTGCTCAAACTAGTTAGTTTTCCCTTAAGAAATCCAGTCTGGCTGGCCTGAATTAATCCACATTTGTCCATGTGATTATTGATGCCATCTAGAAGTTTTCTTACCACCGATGTTGAACTGACTGGTCCGTAATTTCTGGGCTTATCCTCGCACCCTTTTTTGAGCAAGCATATGATATTTGCAAGTCTCCAATCCTGAGACCACATCTGAGTATAGGGAATATTGAAATATTAATGACAATGCCCCGCAATATACCAATCCCACTGCCTTTCAGTTTCCTTGAATACATCTCATTCGGTCCTGGTATTTTGTCAATTTAAAGTACAGTCTATTCAGTTTCAGCTCCTTATCAATTTTGAAACCTTTTCATGACTAAATTTCCTTCTCTGTCATTATGACTTCCATAGCATCCTCTTCTTTAGTAAAGATAGAGGCATACTATTAATTTAACCCCTCCACCTGCTGCTCAGTTTCTGTTCTCGTCTGGTAGAGTTATAGTGATATAGCCTTTGGGAGAAAGAGATCCTCAGGATCAAATTAAAATACCTAGACCCTTTGCTTTAACCACTACTGATCTCACTGCTTGATGCAATCTTGCAATTCCCATTTCACATCCCTTTAGACTAAGTTTGTCTCACTCTCATTTCTCTTTTTTATTGAATGTCTAAATATCAATTTTCAGAAAACCCCTTTTAATAAAAATTCTGCTGTGACTGTTCAACATTCTTGATAACATTTCCTCATGTTATTTGCTTTTTAATTATCAGTGGAACTGCCAATAGCAATTTTGCCTTTACCTATCCTGCAATATTTTTTACCTAAGCTGAATTTTGTACCTGTGCGTTGTTTTCATGTCCTCATTTGTTCCTCCTGTCTTGGGAGTTTACAAGTTTTGTTTTGTATAAGTTGTTCAGGCTTATCACCTGTTCATAGCTCCCTGAACATTGGCAACCCTGAGTCTATCTATTCTTCTACCTCGTTGAGCTTACCTTCTGTTTGTCTTTGAAAAATGCTAACAGCTCTCCAACTTTTGCTTAATGTCCTCCTTTACGTTTTCGAGATGATGATTCAGCTGACTGCTTATCTCAGGCTAGCAGGCAACCTGTTGGAAGGTAATTGACATACAGCCAGAAATTACTTTGGACTTTGCCACACCAACTAGTCCCTCAAACTACTTAATTCAATTAAACTCTTCTCAAGACATTCTCAACACTGTTATCCCTATTCAAGTGCCAAAATCTGTAAATTTCCTTTTCTCTGCCTGTTATCCAATCCTTGATCAATGTCAGTATGTTACTTTCCATCACATATGCCACAATTTTACTAATCAGCATCCTGTGGGGAGCCTTGTCAACACCCTACTGAAGATCCCAGTATGCTGTAAGAAAAAGAGTCATATCAGACTAAAGTGTGAACTCTGTTTCACTCTTCACAGATGCTGCCAGACATGCTGAGTTTCTCCAGCAGTTTCTGTTTTATTGCTGTGTCTTTTGACTCCCCTTTATCAATTTTGTAACATCCTGATAAAACTCCAACCTTTTCATCAAACAAGATTTCCTATTCCCACATCCACACTGACCATACCCAATCAAGTTGTCTGTTTATCACATGCAGCAAATCTCCCTACAAGAGTATCAGTCCCAGTTTGTTCAGGTCCCACCTGCTCCAGAACCAGTTCCAATCCGTCAGGAATCTGACGCCCTTCCTCCTCCTTTGACAACTATGTGGTTGATCCCTTACCCACCCCCAGACATTGACGTATCTACCTGCTCACCTAACCCCAGAAACCCACTTGCTCGCCCATCCAACTGTGCCTAACACCCATCCACTCATCCTCAGTCACTCACTCACACGCCTATATATTCATGTAACCTTCTAAACAAACAATCTCTTCTGTCTGCCTTCATCGAGTCCTTGCCTTTTGTGCATCGCCACTCATATTACCCAACCAGTGGTAGCCAAGTCTTCAGCTGTTTACAGCTCACACAATAGAATCTTTTCACCTCTCCTCCTTAAAATTTTTATTACAATTCAACCCTTTGACCAAATGTTTGACTTTTTTTATGTGATAGATTTACCATTGTGCCTTTAGGATGTTTTTCTACATTTAAATTGCTGTGAAAACGTAATTTGTAAAGTAATTCAGTCAAGAACTAGTAAATCAAGATGTAAAAAAAAATGCAAGGGATGAACGACTTTTGATTGTACCTTCTTGCTTTGCAGAGGGCAATAATTGTCAAACGTCCCTGGATAATTCACTTGCAATGTGACAATAGCCACCTTTTGATTTATGGTGGTGTATAAGAGTACTTTAGCCTCTTGAAACGAGTTTGCTTTTAGTGCACACATTAAAAAAAACTATTTTCAAGGGCCTGTCTAATCAAGCTGGGAGCTTTTCCTTTCTTCTTAGAGTTCAATGAAATATTATCTTTCAGCTGCTGCGTAGTACTGTCATCAATGTTTGCGAGTAATCAAATATTTTCTGTTTCTCCAGATCTTGAAACACAAGCTGTCGTTGTTTACCGATGGTGCAAGTAAGTAAAAATTTAACTTTTTAATGCAGTGGTATTTTATTGTTGGCAGTTTTAAGATTTCCAAATATTTATAGTCAAGGCTAGTCTGTTTTTAATTCTGATGTTTATTACCAATTTGTTATCGATGCTGAACTTATTAAACTTGTTGGAACTATAAATAACCAAACATGTCACACTTCCTTGAAAGAGTTTGGGTTAAAATGAAAATTGTGCTTTTAGATAATTACATTCCTGTCTTTGTGATTAGACCCTCTTTTAATGTCCAACTGTAAGGCCCATTTCTTGTCCTAATGCAAGTATTCATCGGGTATCAAACCTATTTAGTTTTCATTCAAATATTCAGATATCTATGTATCATATATATAGACACGATGGTTAAAAAGACATTTGGTATGCTTGCCTTCGTTGCTCAGTCCTCTGAATATAGGAGTTGGGACGTTATGTTGTGGTTGTACAGATCATTGGTGAGGCCTCCTCTGGAATACTATGTCCAGTTCTGGTTGCCCAGTTTTGGGAAAGATATTATCAAGCTGGAGACGGTTCAGAAGAGATTTTGCAGGATGTTGCCAGGTATGGAATTTTTGAGTTACAAGAAAAGGCTGGATAGGCTGGGACTTCTTTCACTGGAGCATAGGAGGTTGAGAAGTGACCTGATAAAAGTTTATAAAATAATGAGAGGTATAGGTAGAGTTGGTGGTCGTTGTCTTTTCTCTAAGAAAATTTCAAGACTAAGGGGCACATTTCTAAAGTGAAAGGATAGAGATTTAGAAAAAACATAAGGCAAATTTTTTACACAGAGGGTGGTTCACATCTGGAATGAACTTCCTGATGAAGTGGTGGATGTGGGTACAATTACAACATTTAAAAGACATTTGGATGGATATATGAATAGGAAACACTTAGAAGGATATGGGCAAGGAGCAGGCAGATGGGACTAGTTTAGTTTGGGGTTATGTTTGGCATGGTGATTGGACCGAAGGGTCTGTTTCCATGCTGTATGACTTTATGACTCTTTCTCATCAATGTTTAAAACTTAAAGGAAATTCAGACTTCTGTTATGGGCCTCTGAGGGATCATAGTTGTGTTTGACCATCCTGACATTTATGAACTATTTGGGCTTCTACTTGCCAGCAGATAAAATTTTGAATCCCATAAAATATATGCAAAGAACAATTAAAACTTGTCATAGATGACAGTAGCTTAGCTGACCTCAGTGATGTGCTAAAGTGCCCTTTGCCTTGATGAAATAGAATTGAGAAAAAAAACTTTATCCTGTTAAACCTGAGTACCAACACATTATCAAAAAGTGAATCTAGAGAAATAATCATTCTCCTCAAATGTATTGTCAAGGTATTATGTCGAACTATACCAGAAAAACCAATTCAGCAAACTTTCTTCATTCTTCCTGACACTCTGCCAATGTTACTCACTACAGTAATTCCACAAGCCTGCCCTCTCAAAGTTTCCTCCTCCCATTTCCCTTGCAAGGATCTGACATCTGTAAATTTTGAACTTTTTCCCTGTAAACCCAAGTTCACAAATGTAAGGGACCATATATTTAATTATTGATGCTCCAAACTGAAGCAGAATTTGGATTGCTTTAGGTGGAATACTAGCAAAGGTTTAAGTAACTTGGAAATCAAGTGTTGCTTATTGCTAAGCTGTGCATTGCAATGTTGCTCTTTGGAAGCAGTAAGAGGGAGAATTTGGCACTGAACTGCACCCAAGAACCTTTTGAGTTTAGGAAATTCTGCCCAGCAATGGCCTTCTGATTGGTTGAGCTGCAGGATGTTAAAAAGCTGTAAGTGCCAAAGGCAGCCAAGAGTGAAAAATCCTACAGATGGAAAGCTTTTCTTTCTCTCTCTCTTTCTATTCTATTTCTATGCATCCCTTTTTCTCCACGTGGGGAAGAACACAGAAAACCTAAGAAAGCTTAAAATAACTCAGTCATTCATGTAAGAAAAGATCCAAGTTCAACTAATCACCCATCAAATCGAACGATACTGACAACAGCATCTCATCATTACAGAATCAACAGGACTGGGAGGAAAATAAATTTCCACCTTATAGTTTAGAATTTTGAGCTTTGGAATTTTTTATCACCCTGTTTATCTTCTTTTTTCCTTAATAATTTATGTGTTAAACCATGTCTTGCTCATTATTGAGTGTGTGTGGGATTTTTGAAGGGATACAGTTTAAGTTGCATAAATCCTTCTACTCATTGCTCTTGGTTGAAGTTAAATACTGGAATAAATAGAACTATTTTCCTGTTCCCAAGGAATCTGATGTGAATTGATTTTGCGCTGAATAGCAGTCAATCAGGTCAATTTATCATTTTGATGGTCTCAATGAAATTTAATATATTTATACAGTTCATGATAACTTGTGGAACAGTATGGTCTGATTATTAACACACTCTTCCAAGTTAAGTTTAGGGACTTGGAAGGGACTGGGGAAAGAGTGGATGGGACTGGATGGGATGCTTTTTGGAGGTTTGGTGCTGACTTGATGGGCTGAATGGCCAGCTTCACACTGTTGGCATTCAATGATTCTAGCCAGAGTAAAGAAGGGACAGCTGGGACTGTGCCATGAACTCTGCTTCAGACCAGGAAAAAAGGTGCTGAGGGTGGAGACGAAAATCGAGGCCTAAGTGTTTCTAGTGTAATGAAGTGGGGCACTTTTGTTCTGAATGCTCAAGGGCTGTGAGGGAAATTTTGTGGTGTACATAAGAGTGAATCTGAGAAAGGACCTGACAAAGAAAATGCCATGACCAAATTTAGCTTTAACGACAATTATGAGACCAGAGTTAAACACTGATGTGAGTGCAGCAGAGGTGAATAAGGTAGATGAGATGTATAAAGGGATTTCGCAAAAGGAAAGATAATCCTTTTGTCTTCCATTATTCATGTTGTCATAGCCTGCATCACGCAGAGCCAGATAAGATTCCTCACTCAGTGTTTTACTTGTTATGATCTACCAATTGAAGTACAATCAGATCAGGATTCGAACTTCATGTGTGAAAACAAAGAGAACAAAGAACAAAGAAAATTACAGCACAGGAACAGGCCCTTCAGCCCTCCAAGCCTGCGCCGATCCAGATCATCTATCTAAACCTGTCGCCTATTTTCCAAGGATCTGTATCCCTCTGCTCCCTGCCCATTCATATATATGTCTAGATAAATCTTAAATGACGCTATCGTGCCCGCTTCTACCACCTCTGCTGGCAACGCGTTCCAGGCACCCACCACCCTCTGCGTAAAGAACTTTCCACGCATATCTCCCTTAAACTTTTCCCCTTGAAATCGTGACCCCTAGTAATTAGTCCCCCACTCTGGGAAAAAGCTTCTTGCTATCCACCCTGTCTATACCTCTCATGATTTTGTAGGCCTCAATCAGGTCCCCCCTCAACCTCCATCTTTCTAATGTAAATATTCCTAATCCACTCCACCTCTCCTCATAGCTAGTGCCCTCCATACCAGGCAACATCCTGGTGAACCTCCTCTGCACCCTCTCCAAAGCATCCACATCCTTTTGGTAATGTGGCGACCAGAACTGTACGCAGTATTCCAAATATGGTCGAACCAAAGTCCTGTACAAATGTAACATGACCTGCCAACTCTTGTACTCAATACCCCATCCGATGAATGAAAGCATGCCATATGCCTTCTTGACCACTCTATCGACCTGCGTTGCCACCTTCAGGGTACGATGGACCTGAACACCCAGATCTCTCTGTGCATCAATTTTCCCCAGGGCTTTTCCATTTACCGTATAGTTCGCTCTTGAATTGGATCTTCCAAAATACATCACCTCGCATTTGCCTGGATTGAACTCCATCTGCCATTTCTCCGCCCTACTCTCCAATCTATCTATATTCTCCTGCATTCTCCAACAGTCCCCTTCGCTATCTGCTACTCCACCAATCTTAGTGTCATCTGCAAACTTGCTAATCAGACCATCTATACCTTCCTCCAGATCTAAGTTTTTTCAATATGTAACAATCAATCTTGGAATGGAAGAATTGGAGTCTCCTGCCTATCATCTGCAAACCCAGGGAATTTCTGTGACATGCTGTCAGACTCTCAAATCAATGATTGAGGCTTATTGTCACACACACCTACAGGATTGGGACAATGGATTAGATTCTGTACTCTTTGGTACCAGAGATTCTCCAAATTAATCTGCTGTGTTTAGTCCATTCAAATTGATGCATGGTCATGAGATTAAAGAAGATTAAGGAGAAGATCTTTAAGGCAAAAATGACACATGCTAAAATGTACACACTAGTTCCTGCATTCATGTTCTACTTTACTGATGTTTAGGATGCCAAGCCTGTACTGAACATTTGTTTTCTTTGATGCAACATTTACAAACCTTGAACAGAACTGTGATTGTGGTACTATGCCTGTACATTTGAAAAGAAATCCATTGTCTGGAAAGACAGCTGAAAAATGCTTTAAGAAAAAACGCACAGCATAAAGCTTTATTGTTCACTGCTGTGAGTTGAGAAAAATAGAATCCAGCAATTTTGGAGATTAGCTTCCAATAGATGAGAGCATAAGCGTAGAGTTCACTTTCCTTGGTTATGGTGCATCATAAAATATCTCGTGCTGCATTTGTACAACTTAACACCACCTATTCTCTCTAGCTGTGGTTTTAATATCAGCACTGTGCAGGTAGTAGCAGTGTAATTGAGTGAGACGCTGTGAATTTCCAATTTGCTCCAAGCTATACAGATACGAGTCTGATGATTGGATATTGTTTGTCCTTGCTGTGGTCATTGTAATTGGATTTGCCCAGCCTGAGGCTGAGGTATGGTTTTGCAGACCTTTAGACAGCACATTGAATCAGTCACAAATTTGATGTAGTTTAAGTAATATTTTGATAGTTCCTTTGTTTAAATATTTATACCAGTAGAGGTGTTTACTAGTAGATTGTGAAAGGTAAACCATTTCCTTGCCCTCTGAAATTTATTAATTTATTTTAACATGTTTTCATAAACCAACTCCTTCTCAGGACTCTTTTCTGCTAAAGCTTTATTGCATTGTTTTATTAATTTACTGTTTACTAAATGTACCTCCGACACAGACCTTTCCAATGATCCACATGCAGATTTTAAACAGTAGCTATTCGTTTGACTGACACAGATTCAAGACTACAAAAAAAAGGAGAAAGATGCCATTTATTCATCAGCATAGCACAAGAATGAAAGCTATTGTTTTCTGAATCTTGAGATAATTGATTTGTTGAAAAATCACTACAATGACTAGGGCCAAATTGTGAATAGTACAAATTAAAACAAGTTATCATAATTCATGACGTAGTTGTAAACAATCAGTAAACAACGTTCAGTGTGTAAGTAATTACAATGCATTGCAAAATGCAAATATTTTTAACTTAGAGTAAAACTAAAATATCTGCTCACTGCACTTTGTATTAGTCCGCTGATCATATATTTTCAGGTTGAGTTAGTTAAGCTATTAATCATTTACATACTAGTTAAGTTTTATAAATGTTGCTAATTAGTAAAACTGGTTGGAAATATTTTAAGAGTGAAGTTCAAATTCTTTTCATGGATGCCATCTTTCAATCTGAGGTATAATGGTTTATGATTAATACAGAAAAGATAGCAGAAATTAAAATGTTCAATTTTATGTTTGTTTGACACTAATTTGTATGTATGACTTTTTTTCATGCAAAGGACAGTGTTAGAAAGGCAGCAGAGATGTGGGTTGTAAGGCTAGAAAAGCTGTATTCTAGGTGGCTATGTAAAGGCAAACTGCTGAAGTAAATGTTGGTGATTCCATTAACTTGCAAATGCTATCTTGTTTATAGTGACCAACAGAGGTAAGACTCCAAGTGAAATCTAACATTTTTCTGTGTCAGTATATATGCAACTTTGGTTCAATTTTATCACCCTAGTTATTACTTTGACTTTGTTTTAATTTATTCAGTTTGGCTTATTTACTCTGTGCTGACTTTGCCTCTTCGACCCATGAACAAATCTCGAATTTTGAACAAATTTTGAGTCCTTCAAAACTTAATGAATAAATAAGCCACAGACTAGCTGAGGTGAAGTCCTCAGAAACAAGGAAGGATGGTCAACACAAAAAAGTTCTCAGGCCTTGAGGCTTAGGCTATCATGATGTCAGAGCCTGCAAATCACAGACTGAGTGCCACTGTGAGGTACATTGTTCAACAGATACCTTCGCCAAAGTCAATTATGTAGATGAACTTTGACGAAACAATAACTTTTCACTGACATTTGGTGTGGTTGTAAATTTGGTGTGAAGTGGGTATCCATGTACATGGGTGATAGATCGATTGAGGAGACTAGATATTAATTTGAGAGATTTGCTGAATTAATATGATTGAGTTTTCAGGCCTCCCAGCTGACAGAAATGGAATGGCAGTGTCTCCAAATCATGGGTAAACACAGTATATGTGTTATATAGCCCATGGTGATCTTTCATTTGGCCTGCCTTTGAGTGCCTGCAGGAGGGATGCTCCTTTGGTCCTAAGGAAAATACTGACAGTCACTTCCAGCCTGAGCTCCTGTACTCCATAGGCCTGACATTCTGCTCCTACCCCCTCCTTTCCAAACTGCCGTGATATAAAAATGGCACATAAATCTGGCAAACTGCATTGTTGCTCTTTCTTAGCTTTCTGATGTGCAAAGCTACAGTAGACTGTTGCACTGTATTCTCCTTTTCTCATGTGAATCTCTGCAGGAGAGGAAAATGAAGAAATGGCGCAAGCTGCAGAATCTGCTTTAGAAGAGACAATTGCATTATGTCAGCGCAATTCGCACAGTCTCAACCAACAGCAGCGGGAGGTGAGTGATGAAAGTTTCCTCTGTGTATGTATAGTACCTTCTTTGAATGCAGTTTTCAGTCTTTAATGGAGCTGCCTTTTTTTTCTTTTCTCCTCCTTCCTTTTAAGATGCCTCGTAGCTGTATCCCAGCAAATGAAAAAATGATAGTTTCAGCTGTGAACTATTTATCTGTCAGCAACTAGTGCTGTGCAATGCATCTGGGGGAAGCATGTTGGGGAAGCAAAGTAATAAGAAGTAGTTATGGCTGGTTGTTGTCTAGCATGGCGAAGATTATCAAATGATCTGACAGGTGGGATTTGAATTTCTGAAGAGATAGAGCAAGGTAGATAGAAACAGAGAGATTTCAGTGATTCTGACCTGCAATTTGTGTGTAAAGTTGAATATAAGCGTTCTGGAACAGAAAGCTAGAGACTTTCTTTTAGATCTGAGGTTTGAGATGTGCAGTTCATTCCCAGTCTACCAACCTCATCCCATTTTTAGTGCTTCTCCCCCTCGCTATTTTGATGTTGCTCACCTATTTATTCAGCTTCCTTCCCTCAGTTTAATTTGATGTTTTAATGTTTATGCCTTGGCACATTTGACAGTTTTATTCAGCTGTAAAGCAACAGCGATAATATCAGTAGTAACATGAATGCCAGGATAAATGCATGACAAAATAATACCTGTTTTTATCGAGCGAATAAAAAGCTTCCTAAAAGTTAGTTTTGTTGTTTGTTTTTTTCCTGCTCTTCTCCCAGTGCATCATTCCTAGTATGTATAATATTATTTTCATTAATCAAATAATTGATTTAATTCTCTAGCTTCTATTGAAGGATGATCTGTAAAAGCTCTAATATGGACGTAAAATACTGTGGATGAGGAAAATCTGAACCAACCACACAAAATGCTGAAAATGCACAATAAGTCAGGAAACATCTGCAAGGAGAGTTAGTTGATGTTATGGAGTTTAAAAACAGGGAGGCTATGCTGTAGCTGTATAGGGTCCTGGTGAGGCCACACCTGGAGTACTGTGTGCAGTTTTGGTCTCCTTACCTGAGAAGAGATATACTAGCACTGAAGCGGGTGCAGAGGAGATTCACTTGGTTGATTCCAGAGTTGAGAGGGTTGGATTATGAGGAGAGACTGAGTAGACTGGATTATACTCATTGGAATTCAGAAGAGTGAGGGGAGATCTTATAGAAACATATAAGATTATGAAGGGAATAGATAAGGTGGAGGCGGGGAGGTTGTTTCCGCTAGCAGGTGAAACTAGGACTAGAGGGCATCGCCTCAAAATAAAGGGAAGTAGATGTAGGACTGAAGTCAGGAGGAACTTCTTCACCCAAAGGGTTGTGAACCTGTGGAACTCCCTGCCCAGTGAAGCGGTTGAAGCTACCTCACTGAATGTGTTTAAGGCAAGGTTAGATAAATTTTTGAAAGGTAAAGGAATTAAGGGTTATGGTGAACGGGCGGGTAAGTGGAGCTGAGTCTCAAAGGTCAGCCATGATCTTATTAAATGGCGGGGCAGGCTCGAGGGGCCAGATGGCCTACTCCTGCTCCTAGTTCTTATGTTCAGGTCATTGATCTGTAAAACTGCTATATTTTGCTATTTTCCTCTATTTAGTTGTGGAAGTTGGGGTTAGCATAATTTAGAGAGTATGTATGGATAAATGACCAGTTTCCACTGCTTGAGTGCAGTCCGTTATGTGGCCGATGACCAAAATCGCTTCAGCTGTCATTTGTCTTTTATGCCACACTGTCAACTGCAATTGTGTGGCATGTAGGATAACTGGCTCCCACAGAAGAAAAGTCAAAACTTAAGAGCAGGACAGTTCATGTTGTACATCTGGTACATAATTTAAGGAAAACATCATGCTAATTCTTTGTGGAGTGGAGTCATCTTCTGAGTTTGATGTTAAATGTTTCAGAATGGGAAGTACATAACTATGCTTAAAGGTGCTACCAAAGCAGAGAAACATTCTATTATGCCAGTACTGGCATACAATGATTTTGATGAACACACGCCTTCGCCAAAAATATATCCCTTTAATCACAGGCTTTGTTATGCTGATTAATATATTTGTGTGTAAATAGCTTCGTAACCAGAAATGCACTTTTTTCAGTAATTTGCGAGTTCTGGAAACTATGGCCATTTTATTCATTTTTTGAATTGAATAAATTGCAGTGACCACAATGGAAGTGATTTTGTGGCCAACAGCATTCAATGATCTTTGTTCTTTAATCACTGTAATAGTAAATGAAATTGACAGTGCAATTATCACAAGAACATTCTAGTATGAGTATTCCTTTAAATTCAATAAGGAGAAAAATGATAATTTATGGAGCTAAAATATACAGTTGTATGCAATGTGCTGACAGGAATATTAAACATAAGCAGAGAAAAGGTCTCAAACTTTAAGCACTTACATTATCCAATTATTGACTGAGAAAGTATGATAAAGCTAACACAAATGTGTTTTTGTAATAATGGTTTTCATAAATCTTGCTTATATAGTTGTACTGTCTTGGGAAAGAGATTTTTATTAGATAGTCACCTTATGCATGCTTCAGATTTTGTTTCAGTTTTTCCCCTTCTTACTTTCTGTCCTGGAATTTGACATTCATTCTAAGCTCCTGACCCCAAAATGTTGATTGCCTCTCATACCCATTGACGTGAGCATTCTTTATTTGTGAGTCTGGTCAGTGAGCTAAGGATGCTGTGGTTATCACTACTGAGCAGACAGACTACTTCAATACACTTCAACTTTCTTCTAGGAAATGCCAGATGGTTTTGGGAGTTTAAATCAAAGCAGGATTCCTTTCCTGCTGTTGGTAAGAGCATTGAGGTTAAATGTTGTATTTTTACTGTTGACTCAGCTGAGATCAACTTGGCAAAAATCTGTGAATGGGACCTGAGACTTAGAAACTGATTCGTCACAGAAGTCCTACCTCTATGCTATAATGTACAGGCAGTCCCCAGGTTGCAGATGGCTTCCATTCTTGAGTCTGCACTCAAGTTGATACGTACAATGCAGGACAATATAAAATAGCCATTTATATGTACAATGACTTGTTTGTTATGTAGGATCTTTAAAATTACACCTCTACATGTGATTGCATTAGTAAGTACAATCATGTACATTGGATGTTTGTACATCGGAGGAGACGATGGCCTATTTGTATTGTCTCTGGACTGTTAATCCAGAGACCTCGGTAATGTTCCGGAGATCCAAGTTGGAATTCCACCATGACAGATGGTGGAATTTGGATCCAATAAAAAAAAATGGAATTAACAGTCTAATGATGATCACGAATTCATTGCTGATTGTTAGGAAAACCTATTTGGTTCACTAATATCCATTAGGGAAGGAGACTGCCACCCTAACCTAGTCTGGACTACATGCGACTCCAGACCCACAGCAATGTGGTTGACTCTTAACTGCCCTCTGGGCACTTAGGGATAGGCAATAAGTCCTTGCCTAGGCAATGACACCCTCATCTTGAGAACTAAAAAAACATCCGGGACCCCCTGTATATCTTGTGGGACACAAGAATAAGAACGGTTCTTTGTTTTTTTTCTCTTTCAGGCATTATGGTTTCCATTGCTTGAGGCTGTTATGTCCGCTCAGAAACTGTTGAAAATTGGATCATCCAACCATGCCTTTGAATGTAAGTAGAGGAATATTTTATGCTTTGGAATCCTGTTATTATCAGAAAGCCTTCCATCTACTGAGACCTGGAGCTTTTATCCTTAGGATGTTAAGGCAACAACTGAAGTCAGAAGTGAAATATTTAACATGAACAGGCTCTAGTCATGTGACAAGGTGATTTTTTTTTTGATAAACCAGGAAGAGAAGTGAAGAAATTAGATTGCTATCATCAAAATGACAATGTAGGGTGAAGAGGTGCTGATGGTCAATCTTAATGATTCATTGGAATGCCAAATTTCAATTAAATTACAAGGGGGAAAGCAATGGCCCAGTGGTACTATTGCTAGAATTTAATCCAGAAACTAAGGTAATGTGCTGGGAACGTGGGTTTAAACCCTATCACGGCAGATGGATTGAGAATCTCCTGATTATCAAGAAACCATTGTTGATTCTTGGAAAACCTCACCTGTCTCAATACTGTCCTTCAGGGAAAGGAATTCTGCTATCCTCACCTGGTCTGGCCTACACGTGACACTGCAAAGTGGTTAATTCTCAATTGCCCTCTGAAATGGCCCAGCAAGCCACTCGGTTGTATCAATCGCCACAAAGCCACAACAAAGAAATGAAACTGGATGGACTGCTTGGAATTGACCTAGGAACCGGAAAATACCATGGCAGAAACACCCCATTTGACCCTGCAAAGTCCTTCTTACTAACATCTGGGGTCTTGTGTCAAAATTGGGAGAGGTGTCTTGCACACTAGTCAAACAACAGCCTGGCATTGTCATATTCACAGAAACATAACTTATCATGTCCCAGACACCACCATCAGCATCCCTGGATATGTCCTGTCCCACCAGCAGGACAGACCCAGCAGTGGTGATGGCACCGTGGTGTACAGTTGGGAGGGAGTTGCCCTGGGAGTCCTCAACACTGACCCCATGAATCATAGAATCCCTACAGTGTGCAAGCAAGTCATTCAGCCCATCGAGTTCACGCTGACCTTCTGAAGAGCCTCCTACACTGTCCATGTGATCTTGCATTTCCCATGGCTAACCTGCCGAGCCTGCACATCTTTGGACTGTGGGAGGAAACTGGAGCACCTGGAGGAAACCCACACAGACACGGGGAGGATGTGCAAACTCCACACAGACAGTCACCTGGGGATGGAATCGACCCCAGGTGCCTGGCGCTGTGAGGCAGCAGTGCTAACCACTGAGCCACTATGCCACCCAGTCTCATGGCTTCAGATTAAACATGGGCAAGGAAATCTCCTGCTGATTATAATGTACGATCTTGCCTCAGCTGAGGAATCGGTACTCCTCCATGTTAAACAACACTTGAAGGAAGCACTGAGGGTGGTAAGGGTGCAAAATGTACTCTGGGTGGGCAATTTTAAAGTACCCCACCAAGGGTGGCTCGGCAGCAGCACTACTGATAGAGCTGGCTAGTTCCTAACAGACATAACTACTCGACTGGGTCTGCAGCAGGTGGTGAGGGAACCGAGAAGAGGGAAAAACATAATTGACCTCACCCTTACTGATCTGCTGGCCGCAGATGCCTCTGTCCATGACAGTTGCATTAACAGTGACCACCGCACAGTCCTTGTGGAGTTGAAGTCCCGCCTTCACATTGAGAACACCCTGCATTGTGTTGTGTGGCACCATCACCGTGCTAAATGGGACAGACAGATCTGCTCCAAGCCTCATCTGTTCTTTTGGACCAGTTCCTCATTGACCTCTACTTCCCAATATTTTAAAAATGTCTCAATCTCCTGTTCAAATGCTATCTGTGATCTAGCCTCCACAGCTCTCTTGAGTTGAAGAATTCCAGACATTTGCCGCTCTGTGAGAAGAAATTCTTTTGCGTCTTACTTTCAAAAGAGTGTCCTCTTACTCTGTAACTATGTCCCCTAATTTAAGATCACAACCCCCATAGTGGAAACATCAATTTAACATCTACCCTATTTCTCATTATAAGTACCCAACTTGCATCATCCAAGGATCCTGCACCTAGCTTAGTTACACTTTCTTAATCCATGTCGCTCCAAGTGCAGATATATCCTGTTCCTGAGAATGCTTTCTAATAAGTTTCCCACTGAGGCTACATTGACTGGCCTGTAATTTCCTGGTATATCCCTTCTTCCCCTTTGTAATATTGGAACAATGCGAGCATCTCATCTGTGGCATGAGAGGTTTATAAACTTATGCCAGGCCCCAAACTTTCCTCTCTTCAATACATCTCATCTGAACTTTTAGATTTAACAGCTTTTAAGGCTACTAAGGCCATTATTATCTCCTCTTTCTATGTTAATTTCTTCTAATATCCAGGAATATTGAACTGCCAGTCCTGCCTATCCTTCAACCAAGTTTCAGTCATAGCTATCATATTATACTGTCACGTACCTATCTGTGCTTGCAGCTCGACTATCTTATTCCCCAGGCTACTTGTACTAAAATAGCTTCCATTTAGTCTTGCTGAAAATTTCATTAACTAACATATGTTTGTTTTGCCTTCCAGACTCTCTCATTCATGTTTTACCTTATAACTCCATCTTGGCTCCTCTTCCCTGTGGATCCATTGCCCCCCCCACCTTCACCCATTTAGTTTAAGCCAATAGCAGTAACAAACCTCCACATGAAGGGGTTGATTCTGTTCCTTTTCAGATGTAACCAACTTGTACAGGTCCCACCTCCCTAGAAATGGCCCCAAAGCCGGAGGAGTCTAGACCCTTCTCTCTTGCACCATCTCTTGAACCACGTATTTACCTGCTTTATCATTCAATTCCCATATTCAGTACTTTGTAGCACTGGGAGTATTCCAGAGATTACCATCTTTGAAGTTTGGCTTTTCAGTTTCCTACTTAACTCTCTCAGGTCTGCTCGCATGACCTAATCCCTCCTCTTTCCTATATCATTGTTTCCAACTTGGACCACAATCTCTTTCTGTTTACCCTCCTCCTTCAGAATGCCATGCGGCTGTTCATGACATCCTTGACCTTCTGGAAGGCAACATACCATTCTGGAGTCACGTCTACAGCCACCAACATGCCCTCTAATCCCTTCATAAATGAATACCCTAACACTATTGTCCCTCAACATGTTAACTTAACCCCCCCGCCGCCACCAACCCCACCAAAAGAAACAGGTAGAACATCCACGGAACAATGGCTTGACTCTGGCTTGCCTCTGCAGAGCAACCGTCATTCAGACTGTTTTCCAAGGCTGAAAAATGGTTTACAAGTAAGATGTACCCAGGGGATTCCCTCACCACCTTGTTGCCCCCTTCTTCTATCTGACGGTCACCCATTCCCTTTCTACGCACATGTCCTTGAGCTGCTGGGTAACTGTGTCCTGAAATGTACTATCCTCGAGCTTGTCAGCTTTACAAATGCACCGTAGTGCCCACCCCCCACCCCAGCCACCTCTCAAGCTCCAAAACCCAGAGCTCAAACATTGTGATCCAGACTACGTGAAGCATCTAGGATTTCCCATTTATTACCAGATGTTGACGTCATGGCATGGGCTCCCAAAACATACCTTAACTAAATAAACCCTTGGCTTTATTTTACCCTCATTCCTACATAAGTACAGACTGGAAACATCTTTTGTTTAATGTCAAAAATATACTTTATTTATAAAAAATCTCATTGTATATACACATTGTCACAAAAGCAGTTCAGCTCTGTACAGTTGCGTATCAAGTAAATAAACAAAAACATTGACTCTATCCGAAAAACCAAAGACCTCTCTTTACACATACCAGCTGGCTGAACTGGAAACATCTTATTCTTCATCTCTCGAATCTCGCTCAAGTCTGCTGCGGATCTGACTTCTTCTGTATGAGGTCCCTTAACTTGCCTGCTCATCTAGGTTTTGCTGACTGCCTGTCTCAGTGTACACATTTTGCCCAGCCCTCCATTGTGCATCATAGAAACTAACAAATCAGTGGAATGCAGTGTAAAACTGACTAGCTGAGATTGCAAATTAAGACAATTATATAACTGCTCCATCTTTCATGGGCATCTGAGCACCAAATTTACCTAACACCAAGGGCAAACCTGGGATAAACCATAATAATTGGAAACCAATGTATTGTTCATACTGAAGCTCTATTTTGAAGTGTACCAGACAGGTTGGACCAGTAATAAATTCAAAGAATGCTGGAGAAACTTAGCAGGTCTGGCAGCATGAGTGGAGAGCAAGAGAGACAGCTAACGTTTTGAGTCCAGTATGATTCTTCTTCAACAAAGTCTTCTTTTCTTCTGCAGGGTTCTGAAGAAAAGTCATCCTGCTGAGTTTCGCTAGCATTCTGTGTATTTGTTTCAGATTTCCAGCATCCACAGTATTTGCTTTTAATCGAGTCAGACCAGTATGTCTCAACCTCAACTCTTACTGTTTTTTACTTTCTGGGAAACGATTTTGGTCTTACTGAAATGCTATTTGGAAAGATAAGCATCAAGACCTTTCTGACGAAACTGATGGCATTTTAAAAGAAGCCTGTGAGGCCTGACCAGATCAGTGGAAATTATACTTTCAGCCAGAACAATATTTAATCTGTGCATCTAAGATTTGTCCCATGGCTTTTGACCAGTGAATGTAAAATGATATGAGATTACATATTTTACTCAGCTACTGTGCACAGCCTGACTTGATATTTAAGATTGTACTTCAAGCTATTAATTTAAAGAGTCATCTAATACCTTGTAATTAAGATTTTTCTTTGGATTTAACAATTCAGTATTTATTTATTTACAAGCAGCATTTTAATCTTGGGTACAGTTTATTACAGCACACTGATTACAGCTTCATACGGTCAAAACAAAGGCAATGCACAGCAGCTTACTATTAGATTCCCCCTACTGTATTAAAAAATGAAGCATTTAATATTCCAGATATTGATGGGATTCTTAATGACCTTAGCTCTGTTGTGCAGCAGATAATTGATGCTCTGAGCTCAAGGAGAAAATGACGTTTTGAATTACTTGTCCAATATCAGGCCATGTGTTCCCTCATGCACACTTCGAATCAGCTTAGCAATCTAATAGTATGATACAGACAGTTAGCTGAGGCTGCAATGTCCCACATGCCACGCAACAATCAAAAGCATCTATTTTATGTTGTTAAACATCAAATTCCACAGAAATGGTGAAAATAAAATTTTGCTCAGTTTCGGTGAGAATGGGTTGATAACATTTGTGGATTCTTGATGACCTATGATCGTAAGTGGTCTCTATACCTGCAGAGTGCAAGTGTCTAAGCAGCTTGATGATATGCGTTCAGACTCTCACACTTCATTCCAAATGGTCCCACTTTGATTAGTTTATATAATTCCTCAATCTGTAAGTGTAATCTTCAAATGAATTTTAATCTTCAATCCCAGTTTGAAATATCACCTCTCTAATATGCATCTGTACCAGAATTTATAGTCTTTTAAAGATAAAATTGACAATATATACCCAAGTGCCTTAGCAACAAATCCCATGTGAGGGTCAGCATCGCCGTCTATGTGTGGAGCCACATAAGATGGGGGAGATTTTTAATGAACATTTCTCATCACTGTTTACTGAGGAGAGAATCATGGATGCTAAGGAAATAAGGGAAACAAGTGGAGATGTTTTGGACCGTGGATACTAAGGAAATAAGGGAAACAATTGGGGATGTTTTAGACCACGGATACTAAGGAAATAAGGGAAACAAGTGGGGATGTTTTGGACTGCAAATATAATACCAGAGAGGAGGTGTTTGCAGTTTTAGATTGCACTAACATGGACAAATCCCCTGGGCCTGATCAAGCCCATCCTCGGACGTTGTGGGAGGCTAGGGAAGAAATTGCAGAGGCCCTTGCAGAGAGTTTTGCTTCATCTTTAGCTTCTGGTGAAGCTCCGGAAGATTGGAGGGTGGCAAATGTTGTTCCATTGTTTAAGAAAGGTAGCAAAGACAAGCCAGGGAACTACAGGCCAGTGAGCCTGACATCAGTGCCAGGCAAGTTATTGGAGAGGATACTGAGGGACAGGATTAACCAACATTTGGATAGTCAAGGCCTGATTTGGAATAGTCAGCATGGACTGGTAGATGGTAAAGTCCTCAGGAGTGTTCTGGAACAGAAGGACCGAGGAGTACAAGTGCATAGTTTGTTGAAAGTGATGTCAAAGGTAGACGGGGTGATGAAGAAGGCATTTGGCATGCTGGCCTTCATCGGTCGAGGCAATGAACGTAGGAGTTGGGACATTATGTTACAGTTGTATGTTGTTGGTAAGGCCGCACTTGGAGTATTAGTTTTGGTCACTCTGTCGTAGGAAAGACATAGTTAAACTGGAAAGTGTGCTAAGAAGATTTACGAGGATGTTGCCAGGACTAGTCGGCCTGAGTTATAGGGAGAGGTCGGCCTGGATGGGAGTTTATTCCTTGGAACATAAGAGATTGAGGGGTGACTTTTACTGGGGTATATAAAATCATGAGGGACATAGTTGGGATGAATGCATATAGTCTTTTCCCCCAGGGATGGGGAATTGAAAACTCGAGGGCTTAGGTTTAAGGTGAGGGGGGGATGATTTAAGAAGGACCTGAGAGGCAACTTCTTCATGCAGAGAGTGGTGCGTATATGGAATGGGCTGCCAGAGAAAGTGGTTGAGGCAAGTACAACAGCAACATTTAAAAAAGTATTTGGATAGTTACATGGATGGGAAGGGTTTAGAGGGATATAGACCAAATGTGGGCAATTTGGAACTAGTTGACCATGGTCAGCATGGACCAGTTTGGGCCGAAGGGCCTTTTTCCATGGCGTATTACTTATGACTCTATCTCAAATATTAACTAACAAAGAAATATTTACTCTCCTCTCCAACAAGCTGCTGCTACTCTGCGTGAAATTTCTCGATCATTTAAAGTTTTTCATGGAACCTTGAGAGAGGAGACCTTCATTCTAGCAACTGGATTTCAGAGATGTGCTGACTCTAACACTCAACTTCACAATCATATGCAACACTCTTTATAATATCCTGGCTCATGTCAGTTAAATTTATACTCTGATCTTCTATTCATAGCTCTGAAGCACTTGACAAAACAAGTACTGAACAGCATGACAGGATTTATCGCACTTCCATCAATTTTACAGCGAATATTACAGGTAAGTTCTAAAAGCATTCAGCAAAGCTTTTCTGAAATCACACCTGGAGTGCTGTGAGCTGTTCCATGCACCAGACTACACTGGGGATATGTTGGCCTTGTAAAAATAGTAACATTGGTCTCTTCAAGTTATTCCTGGACACCAATGGTTAGATTATGAGGTGAGATTATACAGTGTTGTGTTCTCTAGAACATGGAAGGCCAAGCTATGATTTCAACAAACTTTTCAATGGATTAACAAGAGCAGATAGGATGGATTGCAAATAACTGTTTCTGCCCATTATGGAATCTAGGGATAGGAACTGTTGTCTAAAAATTAAAACCAAAGTTGTCAGCTGTAAAATTAGGAAGTAATTCTAAACACAGTGCTGTGGCAGGTTGGAGCTGTCCTCTACTGTGGCAATTGATTGATCAAATTTAATTGCCCAAAGCACTTCAGGAATATGGTGAAAAGGCAGATATGTGGTGTTAGGTCATAGACCAGCTATGATCTGATTGACTGGTGGATCAGTATTGTGATGATAAATAGCCTATTCCTATCCCTAGAAATAAATGAAAAGATGAAAGAAACAAGAGAGTAATGTGAATTTAAAAAGCTTCAAGAACAGTTGCCACCTAAAGAACCAAAACCCCAAGATCTTAGTTTTTGTTGAGTCTCCAAAGTTAAATAATGTGTTGTAGGATCATTACCTACTCCAATAGCAATGGTCTTTAGAGCATGAAACAGCAACTTTTATTTTCTGCAATGCAATTTAATTTGTAACTTACGGTACAAATCTGACAATTTATTGACACTGATGGGAATGTTGAAAACTGATCTCATTTTTGCAAGATACTGGTAGAATGGTACACATTGTCCAGTAATTTATGGTGACACATAACCCAAAGGCTATCTCTTATTTACCACAGGTTGTTGGTGTGTTGTCGAGGGGAACATAAGGGTTTAGGCACTAATAACGTTTCCGCTGAGAATGTGCTGTTATTTTCGCAGCAGACTCTGGACAATTGGCTACATGCAGAATGGTGTTATTAGTTCAGAATGAAACTTGGCTTTTAATCTGCTTTTAAAAAATTGAAAAGCAGTATCTTGTAAAGTTATTTTACTCTTGAGTGTGCTGAGGACAGATTTCCTGCCGCATACTGCTTGAGAAGATGAGCCACAAAACTGGCCTTACTCAGCAAAAATAATGTTTGTTATAAAAAATTGTAACCAAAGTAGAGCACTGATTCCACAGCAGGCAATGTTCATGTGTATTTGGGAAGTGAAGACACTGAAATATCAATTATCTGTATGTTAATAATTATTTTCCATTGTACAATTAAAGAAATCCATTAGAGTACCATATGATTGGAATTAGAGAAAATTAATTGACAGTTTCCAACTCTTTGACAATGACAGTGACGTGTTGATTTCCTTAGAATGTGAAATGTTGATAAATTAGAGGTGATTACTGTGGGGTTTTGTTTGATCATCGTAACGTACAATTTTTGGTCTGAGTATTCTGTAAAACAATGGAAGTACATGATGCAGATTGTAATTAGCTGCCATGGTCAGGTCTGTTTTCAGGTCTAACTGATTTTAAGTAGTAGCACTGTTATGAGCAAAAAAGTGTAGGCATTCAACAAATTCTGTTTATGGCTTGAAGTACAAGTGAAATTTTGCCTTTATCAAACTGAATGTATTCCATGATGTATAAGAACAGAAAACAGAGTAAGATGGATGAGCATAGCTAACATCAGGTGTGGGCAGTCCCCAAGAATACATAGATGAGCTTTGTGAGCAGTTTTAGAACTGCAGATTAAATGGGAACGATCAGAATAAATTTGTTAAAGGCAACTTATTTTTGGATAATTTACTATTTTTCTTCTGAAGAAATTGTTACGCACATAATAATGGGATGGATGAATTTTTAGAAAGCATTTATTTCTGTGTTTCACACATGGCTTGATGTAAATAATCAAGAATTCTGACAGCCTAGATTGAAAGAGATAGTAGGAACTGCAGATGCTGGAGAATCTGAGGTAACAAGGTGTAGAGCTGGATGAACACAGCAGGCCCAGCAGCATCAGAGGAGCAGGAAGGCTGACGTTTCGGGCCTAGGTCTAGGCCCAAAATGTCAGCC